>NC_052331.1:2857500-3215000 GCF_016432855.1 Salvelinus namaycush
ATGCGTGTCAGTCACAATATCTCAACCCAATTGAACACTTTTGGGCGATTCTGGAGCGGCGCCTGAGACAGCGTTTTCCACCACCATCAACAAAACAACAAATTTCGGGAATTTCTCGTGGAAGAATGGTGTCGCATCCCTCCAATAGAGTTCACGCACTTGTGGAATCTATGCCAATGCGCATTGAAGCTGTTCTGGCAGCTCGTGGTGGCGCAACACTCTATTAAGACACTTTATGCTGGTGTTTCCTTTATTTTTGCAGTTACCTGTATATCTTTCAGAGCTTTGATAAGCTTTATAAGGGCCATTAATTAAACATTTGTAGATGGGACATTCAGGTTCTAATTCTACGAACCGGGCTTTCCTCGGTGTCCTACAACAGTGGAAAGGTTTTGGTGAGGGTCTTATAAAGGGTGAGAGACCATTCACCCATGTACTCACCCATGCTGGCATTGGCTGGCCTGCCTGGGCACATGATGCAGCTCCACTGAGGCAGGCTATACAGAAGTAGCTATATCACCCCCAGGTTCACTGGCTGTAAAAATAGCTCTGAAATATGCCGACAATTCACGAGTACAGTACTCACCTCGAGTCAGGGCGGCGAGCAAGTGTGTATTGGGAGTGACGTTTTATGGTTAGCGAACTTCGCTCAGGGCAGGGAAAATGTTACTCCGTGCTACACTGTACTGTATAGAATATGGTTCAGAGAGAGGGGAGACCATGAGCACATTCGGTCTTTAGTTTTTTCACTGACAAACAGACCCAAAGCAGTCAACGTAGCAAATTATTTGAGCCATTTTCAGTCAATAATATCTTATTTTTTACATGGTTTGTATTTACGTTACAGCTCTGCGAGAAATCCCCTAGGATCCGCTTAGAATAATAGTAACCGCCTTGTAATAACAAAACACGTACATAGTAACTGTGTTAGTTACTAATTTGACAATATTCTTTCCTTCCTAAGACCCAGAGTTTTCCCCGGTTGTAACGGCTTTCCTCTTCCTCTTCATCCGAAGAGGAGGAGCATGGATTGAACCAAGACGCAGCGTTGTGATAAGACATGATATTTAATAAACAAAACAGAAAACACGACGAACACTTGAATAATTACAAAACAATAAAACGATGTAGACAGACCTGGACGACGAACTTACATGAAACACGAAGAACGCATGAACAGGAAAAATGACTACATAAAACGAACAAACAAAACCGAAAACAGTCCCGTGTGGCGTAACATACACAGACACTGACACAGGAGACAACCACCCACAACAATCAATGTGAAAACACCTACCTTAATATGGCTCTCAATTAGAGGAAATGAAAACCACCTGCCTCTAATTGAGAGCCATATCAGGTCACCCTATAACCAACATAGAAACACATAACATAGACTACCCACCCAAACTCACGCCCTGACCGTCAAACACATACAAAATAACAGAAAACCGGTCAGGAACGTGACATAACCCCCCCCTCAAGGTGCGTACTCCGAACGCACCACCAAAAGTCTAGGGGAGGGTCTGGGTGGGCGTCTGACCACGGTGGTGGCTCAGGCTCTGGGCGAGGTCCCCACCCCACCATAGTCAATCCCAGCTTACGTCTCCCCCTTAGAATGACCACCCTCATCTTACACCCACTTAATTTAACTGGTAACTTTAAGATAAGGGGCAGCACCGGGACAAGGGGCAGCCCCGGGATAAGGTAGCTCAGGACAGAGATATAGCTCAGGACAGAGAGGTAGGTCAGGATAGAGAGGTAGCTCAGGATAGAGGGGCAACTCCGGACTGAAGGGCAGCTCCGGACAGAGAGACAGCTCTGGACTGAGGGGCAGTTCTGGATATATGACCGCTCTGGGCTGAGGGGCAGCTCATGACTGGCTGACGGTTCTGGACGCTCATGGCTAGCTGACGGCTCTGGACGCTCATGGCTAGCTGACGGCTCTGGACGCTCATGGCTGGCTGACGGCTCTGGACGCTCATGGCTGGCTGACGGCTCTGGACGCTCATGGCTGGCTGACGGCTCTGGACGCTCATGGCTGGCTGACGGCTCTGGACGCTCATGGCTGGCTGACGGCTCTGGACGCTCATGGCTGGCTGACGGCTCTGGACGCTCATGGCTAGCTGACGGCTCTGGACGCTCATGGCTGGCTGACGGCTCTGGACGCTCATGGCTGGCTGACGGCTCTGGACGCTCATGGCTGGCTGACGGCTCTGGACGCTCATGGCTGGTTGGCGGCTCTGGCAGATCCTGTCTGGTTGGCGGCTCTGGCAGATCCTGTCTGGTTGGCGGCTCTGGCAGATCCTGTCTGGTTGGCGGCTCTGGCAGATCCTGTCTGGTTGGCGGCTCTGGCAGATCCTGTCTGATTGGCGGCTCTGGCAGATCCTGTCTGGTTGGCGGCTCTGGCAGATCCTGTCTGGTTGGCGGCTCTGGCAGATCCTGTCTGGTTGGCGGCTCTGGCAAATCCTGACTGACGAATGGCTCTAGCGGCTCCTGACTGACTAACGGCTCTGACGGCTCGGGACAGACGGGCGGCTCTAATGGCTCGGGACAGACGGATGGCTCAGACGGCACTGGGCAGACGGATGGCTCAGATAGCGCTGGGGAGACGGATGGCTCAGATGGCGCTGGGGAGACGGATGGCTCAGATGGCGCTGGGGAGACGGATGGCTCAGATGGCGCTGGGGAGACGGATGGCTCAGATGGCGCTGGGGAGACGGATGGCTCTGGCCGGATGAGGCGCACTGTAGGCCTGGTGCGTGGTGCCGGAACTGGAGGCACCGGGCTAAGGACACGCACCTTCAGGCTAGTGCGGGGAGCAGGGACAGGGCACACTGACCTCTCGAAGCGCACTATAGGCCTGGTGCGTGGTACCGGCACTGGTGGTACCGGGCTAAGGGCACGCACCTCAGGGCGAGTGCGGGGAGAAGGAACAGTGCGTACAGGGCTCTGGAGACGCACAGGTGGCTTAGTGCGTGGTGCCGGAACTGGTGGTACCGGGCTAAGGGCACGCACCTCAGGGCGAGTGCGGGGAGAAGGAACAGTGCGTACAGGGCTCTGGAGACGCACAGGTGGCTTAGTGCGTGGTGCCGGAACTGGAGGCACTGGGCTGGAGACACGCACCATAGGGAGAGTGCGTGGAGGAGGAACAGGGCTCTGGAGACGCATAGGAAGCCTGGTGCGTGGTGTAGGCACTGGTGGTACTGGGCTGGGGCGGGGAGGTGGCGCCGGAAATACCGGACCGTGCAGGCGTACTGGCTCCCTTGAGCATTGAGCCTGCCCAACCTTACCTGGCTGAATGCTCCCCGTCGCCCGACCAGTGCGGGGAGGTGGAATAACCCGCACCGGGCTATGTAGGCGAACCGGGGACACCATGCGTAAGGCTGGTGCCATGTAAGCCGGCCCGAGGAGACGTACTGGTGGCCAGATATGTAGGGCCGGCTTCATGACATCCGGCTCAACGCTCAATCTAGCCCTACCAGTGCGGGGAGGTGGAATAACCCGCACCGGGCTATGCACACGTACAGGAGACACCGTGCGCTCTACTGCGTAACACGGTGTCTGCCCGTACTCCCGCTCTCCACGGTTAGCCTGAGAAGTGGGCGCAGGTCTCCTACCTGCCCTTGGCCCACTACCTCTTAGCCCCCCCCCAAGAATTTTTTGGGGTTTCTTCACGGGCTTCCGTGCTAGCCGCGTACCTTCATAACTCCGGTCTTGAGCTTGATTCTCCGGCTTCCAGCCACGTCTCCTTGCTGCCTCCTCATACCACCGCTCCTGGGCTCTCGCTGCTTCCATCTCCTCACGAGCGCGGCGATATTCCCCAATATGAGCCCAGTGTCCTTTTCCTTCCAATACTTCTTCCCATGTCCAGGATTCCTGTTTCCTAGGCCACTGCTCGAACTCACGCTGCTTGGTTCTGGTTCGGTGGGTGGTTCTGTAACGGCTTTCCTCTTCCTCTTCATCCGAAGAGGAGGAGCATGGATTGAACCAAGACGCAGCGTTGTGATAAGACATGATATTTAATAAACAAAACAGAAAACACGACGAACACTTGAATAATTACAAAACAATAAAACGATGTAGACAGACCTGGACGACGAACTTACATGAAACACGAAGAACGCATGAACAGGAAAAATGACTACATAAAACGAACGAACAAACAAAACCGAAAACAGTCCCGTGTGGCGTAACATACACAGACACTGACACAGGAGACAACCACCCACAACAATCAATGTGAAAACACCTACCTTAATATGGCTCTCAATTAGAGGAAATGAAAACCACCTGCCTCTAATTGAGAGCCATATCAGGTCACCCTATAACCAACATAGAAACACATAACATAGACTACCCACCCAAACTCACGCCCTGACCGTCAAACACATACAAAATAACAGAAAACCGGTCAGGAACGTGACACCGGTCAGTTCACATGGTCATGGAAAAATATGGTCAGCTCACATGATCTGTTAAACACCTGGTCCTGACCCTAGTCCTGTCAACATGTTTGGCCTGTGTTGTGTTGTGGTCTGGCCAACCCTGATCAGACTGATCTGTGTGTGTCTCTAATTACTAAAGCCTGGCCTTGGCCACTGCTACACTACACTATATGTTTACCACCCAGCTCTCGCTCTCGCTGTGTAGATTGCCTCATTAATCCCTGGTTAATTTAATCAGTGAAGTCAGCAGCAGCAGCTATCAGTGGGTTAATCCAACATAACATAGTATCCTATAGCCCATTAGCTAATCTTACCTTCCACTGATCATATATTATGCCACATTACTGAGACAGTACATAATACATTACTGATATTGCTGGGAGCATTGGTAATACATTTAATTGTATTGCGGGCATCCTTTATGATGTTGTACTGCTAATATATTGAACTATATTGAGTGCATCCCTTGTTTGGTGGAGTGCTTTCCAGTAATCAACTAACTCTAGTTCATACCCTGATATCAAATCAAATGGTATGTGTCACATGCACCGAATACAACAAGTGTAGAAATTACAGTGAAATGCTTACTTATGAGCCCTTAACCAACAATGCAGTTAAGAAAAATACGTTTTAAGTAGAAAATAGAAAATAAAAAAATTATTAAACCGCAGCAGTAAAATAACAATAGCAAGGCTATATACAGGGGGTAACGGTACAGAGTCAATGTGTGGGGGCACCAGTTAGTCGAGGTAATTGAGGTAATAGCTACATGTAGGTAGAGTTAAAGTGACAATGCATAGATAATAAACAGAGTAGCAGCAGCGTAAAAGGGGGGGCAATGCAAATAGTCTGGGTAGCCCTTTGAAACTTAAATCAGTTTTACCTAATTTATATCAACATGTTAAATGTGCAACCAGAGGGAAAAGAACTCTGGACCACCTATACTCCACACACAGAGATGCATACAAAGCTCTCCCTCGCCCTACATTTGGCAAATCTGACCAAAATTCTATCCTCCTGATTCCTGCTGACAAGCAAAAATTAAAGCAGGAAGCACCAGTGACTAGATCAATAAAAAAGTGGTCAGATGAAGCAGATGCTAAGCTACAGGACTATCCTTGTGAATATAGACCTTTTTAAAGGTCTTCCTCACATCTGCTACGGAGAACATGACCACACAGTCATCCGGAACAGCTGATGCTCTCATGCATGTTTCAGTGTTACTTGCCTCGAAGCGAGCATAGAAGTAATTTAGCTCGCCTGGTAGGCTCGTGTCACTAGGCTGCTCGCAGCTGTGCTTCCCTTTGTAGTCTGTAATAGTTTGGAAGCCTTGCCACATCCGACGAGCGTTAGACCGGTGTAGTACGATTCTATCTTAGTCCTGTATTTACGCTTTGCCTGTTTGATGGTTTGTTGGAGGGCATAGCGGGATTTCTTATAAGCTTTTGGGTTAGGAGTTCCACTCTTTAAATGCGGCGGCGCTAGCCTTTAGCTCAGTGTGGGTGTTGCCTGTAATCCATGGTTTCTGGTTGGGGTATGTACGTATGGTCAGTGTGGGGACAACGTCATCAATGCACTTATTGATGAAGCCAGTGACTGTGGTGTACTCCTCAATGCCATCGGAAGAATCCCGGAACATTTTTCAATCTGTGCTAGCAAAACAGTCCTGTAGTTTAGCATCTGCTTCATCTGACCACTTTTTTTTTTTTTTTTTTTTTTTCTTGAGGGGTGGATCAGCTTAATATTGCGGAAAGAATGTTGCTTCCAATGTAATTGTCTGCATCATTTCCAATCCCCCATATTTTTTTGGGTAAATATATATATCCATTCACGTATGCATACATATACACATATATACATACACATACCTACATAGACATACATACTTTTTTTAAAGAGTATACCTTTATTATTATTCCCCGCAAACCCTACCACCGATCCCCCAATTGGAGTAAACTGATAAACATTTCTGTTTTTACCTTCAATTTATACATCTTATACACATTTTACAGACACAGTCTACTTTATAATAGTTCTCTCTTGTTTGTTCTTAGTCCTTCCTCTATTTCTGTTGTCCATCCAGTTTGATTTCCACTTGTAACTGTGCTATTTCACAATAGCTCCGCACCTATACACATTTCACAGATCCCGTATGCCCTACATTGTTTATCTTGTTATTAGTCCCACCCTTCAGCTCCACTCAACCTTTCCCATCTATCTTCCAACATCATCCATTTCGGATTTTTATTTGCCATATATTTTTCAACTGTGCTGTGATGCTTCACAAAAGATTTGAATCTTCCTATTCTCATAGCTTCCACGGATTGTAAATTAAAAATAAACATTTTTGCTAAAATAATTATTATATTATTGATTGATTGACTATGGCTTTTCAAATCCCCCAGTATTGCTATCTGTAGCGTTAGTTCTACGCAAATGTTGCAATTCTTCAACCATTCCTGGACCTGTGACCAAAAACGAGCTACATGCGGACAATACCAAAATAAATGGTCTAATGACTCTGCCTCCTCACAGCAGAATCTACAGAGCTGGGAAGATTGTATCCCCCATATATATAACATTCTATTAGTTGCAAGAATTTTGTACAATAATTTAAATTGAAAAATTCGAAGTTTTGAATCCGGCGTTGTTTTGCGTATCAATTCATAAACCATGTGCCATGGAATGGGTACATCGAAAATCTCTTCCCAACTATTTTGCAATTTATATGGCACAGCTGTAAGTTTTTTGGTCCTTAAATGAAATTGGTATATGTTTTTATTTATCACACTTTTTTTTAACCATTTATGTTCTTTAATATAAGGCCGACATACAAGTTCCTTACTTTTATCCCCTTCCACCTGCCTCTTCCATTTTTGTGGTAATGCTGCAATTAATTGGTTGTAATTTTGGGTAGAGCAGACATTTCCATATGTCTGTGTTAGCTGCATGTGTGACATTACTCCACCAGTCCTATTTATGATATCATTCACAAAAATTATACCTTTTTTAAACATTTCTTCGATAAATACAGTTTTTTTATCAATTACTATATTTGAATTTAACCACAAGATTTGTTGTACTATTTGTTCCGTCCTTTCAGGTGGATTAAACTGAAATTGCAACCAACTTTCTAAGGCTTGTTTAAAAAATAAAGATATTTTGGAGATTATTTCCTTTTCAAGCAACCGAAAGTGAGCAGGTGTAATCTGAATAAAGGGAAAAAGGCCCTTCTTGAAC
Source organism: Salvelinus namaycush (assembly GCF_016432855.1). Classification (NCBI taxonomy): domain Eukaryota; kingdom Metazoa; phylum Chordata; class Actinopteri; order Salmoniformes; family Salmonidae; genus Salvelinus; species Salvelinus namaycush. The sequence continues at coordinate 2,865,189 of NC_052331.1, forward strand.
ATAGGATGAGACATTCGTACCAATCTACTAGAGAACCAGTTTGGATTTAAGTATAACTTTTGTATGACTGATGCCTTTAGTGAGAGGTCTAATGCTTTAATATTTAATAATTTCTGCCCTCCGAATTCATATTCGTTATATAAATAGGCCCTTTTAATTTTATCTGGCTTGCCGTTCCAAATAAAATTGAATATTTTTTGTTCATATAATTTAAAAAGCAGGTCACTAGGTGTAGGCAAAACCATAAGCAAATAGGTAAACTGTGATATGATTAAAGAGTTAATCAGGGTGATTTTCCCACAAATAGACAGGTATTTTCCTTTCCATGGTAGCAAGATCTTATCTATTTTTGCTAACTTTCTATAAAAATTTATTGGAGTGAGATCATTTCTTTCTTTTGGGATTTGTATACCGAGTATGTCCACATCACCGTCAGACCATTTAATTGGTAAACTACATGGCAATGTAAAATGTGTATTTTTTAGTGATCCAATACGTAATATGGTACATTTATCATAATTTGGTTTTAATCCAGAGAGGATAGCAAATGTATCTAGATCCTCTAAGAGGCCGTGGAGAGATTCTAGTTGTGGTTTTAAAAGAAAACATGAATCATCAGCGTACAATGACACCTTAGTTTTTAGGCCCTGGATTTCTAATCCCTTAATATTAATGTTTGATCTAATTTTAACAGCTAACATTTCGATGGCAATAATAAATAGATATTAGTGGACAACCTTGTTTTACTCCTCTAGATAGTTTAAAACTTTCTGAGATGTAGCCATTATTTACTATTTTACACCTAGGGTTACTATACATAATTTTTACCCATTTTATAAGAGATTCCCCAAAATTGAAATATTCTAGGCATTTATATATAAACTCCAGTCGTACTTTATCAAAAGCCTTTTCAAAATCAGCTATGAAAACCAGGCCTGGTGTCCCCGATATTTCATAGTGTTCTATTGTTTCCAGTACTTGCCTTATATTATCTCCAATGTATCGTCCATGTAAAAAACCTGTCTGATTAGGATGAATAATATCTGACAAAACTTTTTTTATTCTATGCGCCAAGCATTTTGCTAGGATTTTTGCATCACAACACTGAAGTGTAAGAGGTCTCCAATTTTTTAAATGGACTGGATCTTTATATATACCACTTGGGTCCTGTTTCAGTAATAATGATATCACACCTTCTTGTTGCGTGTCTGATAATCTATCATTTATATAGGAGTGGTTAAAACAAGCTAATAATGGTCCTTTGAGTATATCAAAAAAATGTTTGTATACTTCCACTGGTATGCCATCCAGTCCTGGAGTTTTCCCATCCTTAAAGGCCCCAATTGCATCAAGTAGTTCCTCCTCTGTAATTAGGCCTTCACATGAGTCTTTCTGTACAGATGTTAATTTTACATTATTATTAGGGAAAAAATCCATACAATTAGTTTCAGTTAGTGGAGATGGAGGAGCCTGAAACGAAAATATATTCTTAAAGTACTTTACTTCCTCTTTCAAAATATCATTTGGTGAATCATGCGTGACTCCATCATTTGTAACAAGTTTTAATACGTTTTTTTTGGTAGCATTTCTATATTGAAGATTGAAAAAGAATTTGGTGCATTTTTCCCCATATTCCATCCAGTTCGCTTTATTTTTATAATATATTACACTGGATCTTTCTTGAATAAGTTCCTCCATTTCTTTTTGTTTTTCCTCTAACTTATTCTGTGCCTCTATGGTACCGTTTTTATTGTTATCTAACTGTACTGTTAGTCCTTCAATTTCCTTTGTTAATATGGACTCTTTTGATCGAAATTGCTTTTGTTTTATAGATGAGTACTGAATTGCATGGCCTCTAAAGGCACACTTAAAAGTGTCCCATACAATATGGGGATCTGCTGTACCTATGTTATGTCTAAAAAAGTCAGTTATAAATTCTTCTGTCCTAGTTCTAAACAATTTATCATCTAGTAGGCTTTGATTAAATTTCCAATATCCTCGCCCACGTGGAAATTCTGTAAGAGTAATATATATGCCAATTATGTGATGGTCCGACCGCATTCTGTCCCCTATCAAACACTTTTTAACTTTTGGTGCCAGAGAGAATGATATAAGAAAGTAGTCAAGGCGACTAGCTTGATTAAGCCTCCGCCATGTATATCTCACTAGGTCAGGGTATTTAAGTCTCCATATATCCACTAATTCCAATATATCCATGACATTCCTGATTTCCTTAAGTGCCTGAGGGTGATAGTTTGTAGTGTGATTTCCTTTCCGGTCCATAGAGGTATTTAAGACCGTATTAAAATCTCCCACTATAATAATAGAGTCTAGTGTTGCTTGTAGAGTTGATACATTCTTATATATATTGTCAAAGAAGCTTGGATCATCATTATTCGGACCGTATAGGTTAATAAGCCATATATGTTTATTGTCCAATAACATATTTAAAATAATCCATCTACCTTGAGGATCTGTTTGGACAAGTTGCACATTTGGATCAAAGTTATTATTAATTAAAACCATCACCCCTTTTGAATTTCTTTGCCCATGGGAGAAATATATTTCGCCCCCCCAGTTCTTTTTCCACAAAACTTCATCTAAAACTGTCGAATGGGTTTCCTGTAAACAGTAGATATTATAATCCTTCTCTTTTAGCCAGGTAAATACTGATCGTCTTTTCTTATTATCTGCTAAGCCATTACAATTGTAACTGGCTATACTTATTTCACCACTTACCATAATGAGACACACCTTTCAATTATTTTTATCAAAATATATGTTTGTAAACGTCCTATTAAAAAGTAACATAATGATTGAGTTTCTATATAGTTGTACCATGACATTTGCATCTCCACTAAGCAAACCTCCAATTGGTCCCCACTATTCCACCCGCCAAAAGCCCCCATCTCGAGTTGGGTTGTCATCCCAATGCCCGGCAGACCACCCCCGACCCCCCGCATCGCACAGCCCCGGACCGACTGGGATCCATCCTTCGAAAAGTGCACACAGCGCCATCCACCGAACCGAAGCAGATCCATTGCCAAATGCATTTCCATCGCCCTCACCTCGATTTTTATTACATATTGCTGTGAATCATCCTCTATAGTCCCTAACATCTTTTACTTCTTCCTTCGCAACAGTTGTGGGATACACACATACACCCACACACATTCAGCCCTTACCCCCACACAACCATAAGCTCACCCTCTCAACAATTGCACCATCCCAGAGCCCAACTCAAGATGGGTCATGATTTACAAATGTACTTGCAGTTGCAGCTGCATGAGAAGGCCTGCAAGACCGCGCAAAAAATGAGCATAAATGTAGAGATTTATTTACCATTGTCACATCCTAGATGATGGAGGTCAAATGTACACCTTCTTCCTGAAACACCCACAATACGGTCATCCATTTTGACCATGTTCCCAAGCATCTCCATGCAGTCCGATTGGTTTCGTGCCACCAGGGCCACAATAATATACCCCCTCTCTGAATGTCCGAGTGTGACCCCCTCCCCATGGGTTACTGCAGCTAGTGTTGCCAGCACTGCCACTGCCTGGGTGGGGGCACCCCACCGGAATCCCCACCGGCTAGGTACAAGGTCGTCAAGGTTCTCATTAGCAGCTTTGAGAATTTCCTTGTTTATTATGCTCTCCCTTTAGGGGGCTTTGGCTTTGCAGGACCAACCCTGCCAAGCAGGCTCAGAATCTTGAGGGGGCAGTGCTGCTCTTGGTCCCTGACCTCATTTTGGCTGCATACAGACCGCTTACAGCATGCACATAAAACAGTTAGGGACTTCTCCTTAGTATCTGGGCCATTCATGTGGGTGTCTAGGGTATAGGGCCATGGACCGTACCATTAAAATAGGATAATAAATAATTAGATATAATTTATTTTAAAAATGTAGTTCCCCATGATAGGACAATAAATAAATAAGACGTATAATTCATTATAAAAGTATATCCATCATCTGAACAACATTGAAAGCCCTCTCATACCCGGCCCACAGCAATACACTGGCTCTGGGATATGCAACTATTTCATTACTCACTCACTCAACTTTCCAAACATAACAAATAAAAATAAACACACACCACACCATCCACACATACTGTGCCTTCTGTTTACTTAGTTTTTATCTTCACTATGTAGAAATAGTGCTTGTGTTCAATTAGTTATATGTGAAGATTTATAGAAAAGCTATATTTTGTATTGTATTGTTACAATCAGTAACCGGGCTTGAATTGTGTTTATTTTCCTCATCTATGAGAACTTTGTAATTTTTAAAATAACCATGGAGTAATCTTTGTGTCTCTGAACAACTGGTTATCAATATATAGTTTATCAACGACGAGAGCTACTCGTTTCGCTTTTAATCTATTTTCTTTGAAAATTGGATACAGAACTTTGCGCCGTTCTGCAATTTCTTTCGGAAACTGATCATTCATGCCAATTTTGGTCCCAGCAAGTCTTTTACCCAGGCTTTTAACCATTATTTTATCTTTAAATGAAGCAAATTTGGCTTCGTACCTCTGCCCTCTCTGTCCGAGGCGGTGTACACGTTCAAGTTGGATCTTATCGATAACTTCGCGTGGAATCTGAAGCGCTGCAAAAAGGAACTCTCTAACTACAGATTCAGGAACCTCTCCTTCTTTCTCTTGGATACCTGTAAGTACCAAATTCTCTCTCATGGATCTAGTTTGTATGTCCAGTAAGCATTCCTTCAGAACTTTGTTCTCCTTTTTAAATTCATTCATTTCGGTTTCAATCTTATTGACTGTCCCTTTTAGCGCGTGTGTTTCCTTCTCCAAAGCCGCAGCTTTTTCATCACTCATCTCTAGGCTTGCCTTCAACTCTTTTATATCTTTACTAACTAATTCAAGTATACCCAGTTTGTCATTTATTGATTTTAACAGATCGGTTTCGACCTTTACCATTGCCGGTGGTGAGAATATTAGATCATCAGTGTCGGTTGAGGAGTCACGTTTTCGTTTTTGAATCGGTTCCCCTGTCTTACTCTCCGTCATGTTTGGGTGTTGCTTGTTTTCGTAATATTTGTCGATAAATGTCTCTAGTCTTAGGATTTGTTTTGTGTTATTATCCAGATTGAAGGTTATCACCCACCAGATTATTTAGTGCTAATATTTTAGTCTAATTTAGCAGATATTTCGAATATTATGTTTTATCTTGAGGTGCTCTACATAACTTCGTTCAGTCCGCCATTACCTTTACGTTACCTTTACGTCCGCCGTCTACGTCCTACCTGACACGACCCTCCTACCTACCTCGAAGCCCGTATTTGGAGATACACTGTATTGGCACGGTTTGCCGGCCCTCGAATAGTGATAATCAGAATGTGTGAAATTGGTGAATGTCTAAATCAACATTATGGCCATGTAAACAGTGTCCACCCTATCGACAAGGGTCTGACCACCATCTGACCACTTTATTGACAGAGTCACTGGTGCTTCCTGCTTTAGTTTTTGCTTGTAAGCAGGAATCAGGAGGAAATCATTTTGGTCAGATTTGCCAAATGGAGGGCGAGGGACAGCTTTGTACTCTGTATGTGGATTAAAGGTGGTCTAGAGTTTTTTTACCCTCTGGTTGCACATTTAACATGCTGGTAGAAATGAGGTAAAACGGATTTAAGTTTCCCTACATTAAAGTCCCTGGCCATTAGGAGCGCCACCTCTGGATGAGCGTTTTCCTGTTTGCTCATTGAGTGTGGTCTTTGTACCAGCATCGGTTTGTGTTGGTAAATAGACAGCTACGAAGAATATAGATGAAAACTCTCTTGGTAAATAGTGTGGTCTACAGCTCATCATGAGATACTCTCCTCAGGCAAGCAAAACCTCAAGACTTCCTTAGATTTCGTGCACCAGCTGTTGTTTACAAATATACATAGACCGCCATCCCTTTTCTTACCAGAGGCCGCTGTTCTATCCTGCCGAAAAAGCGTAAAACTCGCCAGCTGTATGTTATTCATGTCGTCGTTCAGCCATGACTCGGTGAAACATAAGATATTCCAGTTTTTAATGTCCCGTTGGTAGGATATACGTGATCGTAGTTTGTCTATTTTCTTATCCATTGATTGTACGTTGGATGATAGGACCGATGGTAAAGGGAGATTACCCACATATATAGAAAAGAGTGTGTGTGTGTGTGAGAGAAAAAGTGAGAAAATTTTTAAAAGAGCGAGAAGACTCAACTTTTTGCTAAAGGGCAGCTTTTTGCTTTACCCCTCTGCTAATCTGTTAACTCAGAAGTATAATCTTGCGGAATTTGGTCAGCTGCGTGATTACATTTTGCAAGCGTGTCAGATATTGAGATTTCCGGCAAAAACAAAAGTCTCCACCCTCGCAAAAGGAGACTCTCAGCCAAAGCCCACCTCCTTCTGATCCATGAAGCACTCGAGGCGAAGCAGTTTAAGCGCCGCTTTCGCCCGGTCCTGATACGTTCAAATAACCAGTGGCGAAAACCCCAAAACCGAAACTAATGCTGTTCGTTATTTCACGCATCCCATTCAGTCCTGGCAGATTTTTGGGTCTATAGGCAGAATGTGCCCACGGGAGATTAAGTCACTGCCCATAGGACAAATCGGATACTAATATCAATTCCCTACCTGGCAGACATAAGCAGAACCCCTGCAACAACATTTACTTCTGTAGCAGAGGCGGCCGGTGCTATTTAAGATGAGGGAGGATGATATATTTTTTATGAGCATGGCTTTATTTCTATTACAGCATATTGGATGACTGTCGTTCATATTCCATTCACGCAGCTCAATGTAACATCGAGAGGTTGAGGATATTATATGATACTCAAATTCTCCCTGTACCCATCATGAGGTTGCTACAACCTAGCCTATGAATAAAAGTTTACAACATGGGTGCAAAGGTAGAGATACATTTGAGTAATCAAGGTGACCCCCTTGCACACTCTTGCCTGCATTTAGCTAATCTAAGGTGTAATCATTAGTTCAACAGTTACAAATATGAGTTTCTATTGGACAAGTTCAGGTATGTTACCCCCGTTTCGTTTACTTCTGTTTAAGAAACATTTTTCAACAGATTGGCAGAATGCACCCCATATCACACGCAAACACAGTTCACTTTAGTACCAGACACATACAAACATCTTGTTGCGTATATATATACAGTATATATATATATAATTCCTTCTTGCATCTATCTATTCACTCTCCTCCTCTCACCTTTTCCCTTTGCTTGTGGACTTCAGTGCACAACACATCAGCTGTCTGTGACCAGGCGAAAAAACCTTTCCAAACCAACCCTTCATATCATGACCGCTAACACAGCCTACATTGTTGTCACATCATAGTCAACATAGCTACTGGAACTAAAGAGTTAGTAAACCTGCTACAATCATGGAGTACAGTGTAGTGAGCAGCAATCAGTTTAGCAGTTAAACCAAAAGCTTACCTTGACTTGGACGAATTCCAGTATTGAATAGCCATAGCCAGCTAGCTAACATAGCATCCCTCTCTGTTTGAGCCGGGTGTTTGAGTAGGCTAGACTAGCTAGCTGCATTCACTAGCTAAGTAAGTGAAAGTGGAAAAAACGTTTTAAAAAATATTGCTCGCTCTCGCTTCTCCTTAAATTTTGGAAGAAGTTAGTTTGTTAAAAACTGTTCAACTATGGTATTTCTCTCTTTGAGTCAACTACTCACCACATTTTATGGACTGCAGTGCTAGCTAGCTGTAGCTTATGCTCTCAGTAAAAAAAGAAACGTCCCTTTTTCAGGACCCTGTCTTTCAAAGATAATTTGTAAAAATCCAAATAACTTCACAGATCTTCATTGTAAAGGGTTTAAACACTGTTTTCCATGCTTGTTCAATGAGCCATAAACATGTAATGAACATGCACCTGTGGAACGGTCGTTAAGACACTAACAGCTTACAGACGGTGGCAATTAAGGTCACAGTTATGAAAACTTCGGGCACTAACGAGGCCTTTCTACTGACTCTGAAAAACCCCAAAAGAAAGATGCTCAGGGTCCCTGCTCATCTGCGTGAACGTGCTTTAGGCATGTTGCAAGGAGGCATGAGGAATGCAGATGTGGCCAGGGCAATAAATTGCAATGTCTGTACTGTGCCTAAGACATCGCTATAGGGAGACAGAACGGAAAGCTGATCATCCTCTCAATTGCAGACCACGTGTAACAACACCTGCACAGGATCGGTACATCCAAACATCCCACCTGCGGGACAGGTACAGGATGGCAACAACAACTGCCTGAGTTACACCAGGAACGCACAATCCCTCCATCAGTGTTCAGACTGTCCGCAATAGGCTGAGAGAGGCTGGACTGAGGGCTTGTAGGCCTGTTATAAGGCAGGGCCTCACCAGACATCACCGGCAACAAAGTTGCCTATGGGCACAAACCCATCGTCGCTGGACCAGACATGACTGGCAAAAAAGTGCTCTTCACTGACAAGTCTCTCGGTTTTGTCTCACCAGGGGTGATGGTCGGATTCGCGTTTATCGTCGAAGGAATGAGCGTTACACCGAGGCCTGTACTCTGGAGCGGGATCGATTTGGAGGTGGAGGGTCCGTCATGGTCTGGGGCGGTGTGTCACAGCATCATTGGACTGAGCTTGTTGTCATTGCAGGCAATCTCAACGCTGTGTGTTACAGGGAAGACATCCTCCTCCCTCATGTGGAACCCTTCCTGCAGGCTCCTTCTGACATGACCCTCCAGCATGACAATGCCACCAGCCATACTGCTCGTTCTGTGCATGATTTCCTGCAAAACAGGAATGTCAGTGTTCTGCCATGGCCAGCGAAGAGCCCGGATCTCAATCCCATTGAGCACATCTGGGACCTGTTGGATTGGAGGGTGAGGGTTAGGGCCATTCCCCCCAGAAATGTCCGGGAACTTGCAGGTGCCTTGGTGGAAGAGTGGGGTAACATCTCATAGCAAGAACTGGCAAATCTGGTGCAGTCCATGAGGAGGAGATGCACTGCAGTACTTAATGCAGCTGCTGGCCACAACAGATACTGACTGTTACTTCTGATTTTGACACCCCCTTTGTTGAGGGACACATTATTCCATTTCTGTTAGTCACATATCTGTGGAACTTGTTCAATTTGTCTCAGTTGTTGAATCTTGTTATGTTCATACAAATATTTACACATGTTAAGTTTGCTGAAAATAAACGCAGTTGACAATGAGAGGATGTCATTTTTTTTGCTGAGTTTAGATTCATCCTCTGATTCTTTGATTGGGTGGACAACATTTCAGTTCATGATGCAAGAGCTCTGATAAGTTGAAGGACGTCCTCTGGAAGTTGTCACAATTACTGTGCAAGTCAATGGAAGGGGGTGAGAACCATGAGCCTCCTAGGTTTTGTATTGATGTCAATGTACCTAGAGTGGGACAGAAGCTAGCTGCCCTCAGGCTACACCATGATGCTACCATACAGAGTGCTGTTGAGGCTACTGTCATGACGCTGGCCTGGGGGTAGGTTTATGACAGTCATAAATACCTCTTCCCCCTTTTTTTCCCTCTCTCTACCCTACTGATATGACTATTGAAAATCCCTTGGTTAACATAGAGATTCTGGGAACATCAGAAGGTGGGGGGAAATGAACCATATTTTGGTAATCCAACCAGTTGAACATATGCGTTGGTACTTAATGAATATGATGTCAGTTCGGTTGTCATCTGAGACATTCTCATCAATGATAGGATGACAGAAACAGTACAGTGGAAAGTCTACACATTATAGTTATCAGATTCACATGGAATTGTTGTGCAATTTAAATGTTTGAATATGAAATTATTTGTGAGGGAATGAAATGTGATTTTAGCTTCTAAAATTTGAGAATTGGGTTTTCATGAGTGAATTAGGCCCGACTCAGTGGCCCGCCCACATGAAGAGACATTGGTTATAAACTATGAAACATGCCCTCCTCTCCCTTCCTATATAAAGGCTTGACGACAATATAACTTCCTGTTCCGGGTACATTAGGATGACAATCCAATGTCAGAAGGGTTCAGATAATAACTACAGAACGAAGCCAACCTCAGCGTGAGCTTTGGTTGCGAATGGTATGAACCTTGAACTCTTATTTGCTACAGAAGTGATACCTCCTAGCCGTTGAGTTAGCAACAGCAGCTGCAAACGCGGGCTAGGAAAGAACAGACAGAGTATCCCATCTACAACACAACGACATTACTACAACGTACCCAATTTACCACCAGAGACATTCTTCCGAGGCCAGGAAGATCTCTGTTGACCAACACGACCAGCATCTACGACCAACCTACCGAAGCGCAGCTATTTATTGCATTTTCCTTTTCCAAATGGGCGGAAATTTAGAATGCATAAGATTCTGTATTTACGATATGCATATGGCCCGATAGAGACATCGCTTCTTCCTTTGTTCTTCAGTCTTCCCGCTCTTTCACTCAAACCCAGCCCCCTTTTCTTTGTGTAACCAGCTGTCATATCTGTTCCGTCCGCTAGGGACGTTTTCCTTTATGACATAATTTGTAATCAAGTTATGATTCATTCTGTGTATATGTAATTCTGTGTGATTAGTTAGGTATTTAGCAAATAAATAATTAAACCCAATTTTGTATTGCTGATTCAACTTGTTAGCCAGGGTTCGTGAAGATAACCAAGAATTTACAACTTTCAGATGAGACTGATATAAGGTGACGATTAATATTGACTGCTATTGATGTAAAATATTACAAGGTCTTTAAGAGTTTATTCGGAAGATAACTGCTCTATAAATATTATTTTGTGGTGCCCCGACTTTCTAGTTAATTACATTTACATTATTAGCTCCATCAGGTAATATTAATTACAGAGAAAGGATTTTATAGAATAGTATGTCATATCACTTAATCCGGCATAGCCAAAGACACGACACTACTGTAGACCTTCATTGCAAAACAGTGTTTAATAAATTATGTGGTGACGTGAATATATTTACTTTTATCTAAAAAGGATAACTTTAAAGTTTCACAATTACATTTTTATGAAATTCACTGAGGATGGTGCTCCCCTTCCTCCTCTGAGGAGCCTCCACTGATCTGTAGCTATAGACCATTTAGACCACAAACTACTGCTGCTTTCTGATAGGCCATTCTCTGGTAATGGCGTCACGCCTCAAGGAGAACATTATGATGAGCATTAACGTTATGATTAGCATAACCATCTCATCCCTCTAAATGAATATGATTTGGACAAACAAAAGACAAATGGAGACGAAGTCTCCAATTGGAGGCAATGCATCTCCCTCCAGTCGGAGTGAAGAGAGGATGATCAGGGTTTATGTAAGTTATTGAAGTGTTACTGGAATGCGCACAGTGCAGTACCAGCTCAGGGCTCTTTAGAGAGAGCGTTAGTGAACCCTGTTTGAAGAGGAAGAGGGAAATATGGCAGCCATAGTCTTCCTCACCAGTTTCCTTTGGCCAGAGAGGCCAGTCAGTGGAAATTAAACAAGAGTGTGTGTGTGAGAGAAGAGAAAGCGAGAGAAGCGAAAGAGTTAAGTAATCACACTCATTACTAATCATCTGATTATGCATCACTATGCAGAAGCATGTCACACCCCGTCCCTCCGTACTTCAGAGTCCTCCGTTACCGGTTACCAGGAGCATTCCTCTGGCCATTAACTCCAGACATCCCGGTTGTTAGGAACAGGACAGCACTGTGACTCAATGTTGACACCCCTGTGTCATCCCTGTGAGACTAGAAAATACCTCCCTTGGCAAGTCACCATGGTGGAGGAGTGGGAATCCCGTCCCACCCGCCTTCCAGCCCGCCACGCCTAAAAAAAAAAGAGCCTTGATTGTGGCTTTGCTGGTGAGGCTGATAGCGGTTCACATGCGTCCTGGGTCAGAAATAGCAGTTTAATATGTTAAAGAGAGGCCTGGAATAGTAAATCACAGGGTGTTATCAGACAGCTTAAGCCCAGCCCAGTTCTGTGAACTGAGGTTGGCGTGAAGAGGCAGTAATGAAGGAGGCTCTAGGGTACTGGGTAGTTACCTATAATCAGACCTGAGTGCATGGCCTATATAGCCTACAAAGGTGCTGTGTCAGATTGGGAAATAATCTCTTCTCATAGACGACACTGGCTTTTATTTTATTTTACAAGGCAAGTCAGTCAAGAACAAATTCTTATTTACAATGACAGCCTACCAAAAAGCAAAAGGACTCCTGCGGAGACGGGGGCGGTGATTAAAAATATAGGACAAAACACATATCACGACGAGAGATACCACAACACTACATAAAGACAGACCTAAGACAACAACATACAGTAGCATGGCAGCAACACCACATGACAGCTTCGTAGCAACTCAACATGACTTTATACACTGCACTCTTTGAGGTAGTTAGCAAACCAGGCCATCACTTAGGGTCTTTAAGGTTGCAGTGACACATCCATAACCTGAGCGAGACCCAGATTGCATACCAGAGAGAATACTATAGACATCAAGAAAGCCAGTCAGTTGATTATTGACAAGTTTCCAACACTTTTGATAAACAGGGCAAAATACAAATTGGCCTCTAACAGTTAGGACCATCTTCACCTCCCCCTTTAAATAAAGGACACACCGTGGCTGCCTTCTAAGCAATGGGAACTTCCACAGAGAGGAGAGACAGGTTAAAAAAGTCAGAGAAAGGCTTGGCGATGATAGAGGCTGAAACCTTAAAGAAGAAATGGTCTAAACCTTCTGACCCAGATGTTTTTTTGTGGTCAAGTTTAAGGAGCTCCTGTAGCACCTCAGACTCAGTGACCACCTGCAGGGGGAAACTTTGTAGCGGGACAGGGGAAAAAGAGGGAGGAGCATCGGGGATAGTTGCATTAGAAGGGGTGGGAGATGAGGAAATGTTGGGCGGGCAAGGAGGCATGGCTGAGTCAAATAGGAATCCTGACTTCATGAAGTGGTGATTAAAGAGCTCAGCCATGTGCTCCTTGTCAGTAACAACCACATCATCATCATTAAGGGACATGGACAGCTGTGAGGAGGAGGGTTTATTCTCCAGGTCTTTAACCGTTTTCCAGAACTTCTTGGGGTTAGACACACAGAGAGAGAAATGCTCCTTAAAGTAACTAACTTTGGCCTTCCGGATAGCCTGAGTGCACTTATTTCTCATTTGCCTGAATGAGAGCCAGTCAGCCTGAGTATGCGTGTGCCAAGCAATTCGGCAAATCGAATTCTTGAGGTGGAGTAACTCTGCCAGATCACGGTCGAACCAGGGTCTGAATTGGTTTATGGGGGAGTATTTGTTAACAATACCACTGAAAATATAAAAAAGAAGGTCCAAGCATCTTCGGCAGAGAGGATCAAGCTGATTCTATACCAATTTACAGACGTCAGGTCATGAAGGAATGCTTCCTCATTAAAGTTTTTTAGCAAGCGTCTATGACAAATCAGGACAGGTCATTTCACTGAGCAGCCATTACGAGCACAGGCTGTAAAACAGTGATCAGTAAGGTATCAGTCTGGTGTTTTCTGTAATGACCTATCAGGATCATTTGTGAGGATAACATCGAGGAGAGTAGCCTTTTCTGGGTGTTTGGAGTCATACCTTGTGGGATTGGTGATAATCTGAGAAAGATTTAGGGAGTCCCATTGCTTTAGGACTTGGTTAAGTGGTTTAAGCATGTCCCAGTTTAGGTCACCTAGCAGGACAAATTCAGACTTAGTGCAAAGGACCAGGAGAGAGCTTAGGGCAGGTAGGGTACAGGCCGGTGCTGATGGAGGACGAAAGCACCCAGCAACAGTCAACAACGAGCTATTAGAACGTTTAATGCTTAAAACCAGCAAATCAAATGGTTTGGGGACAGATTTGGTGGAGACAACCGAGCACTGAAGGTGTTCCTTGGTAAAGATTGCCACTCCACCACCTTTGGAAGATCTGTCTTGTTGAAAAAGTGTTCAAAAAACTTTCGTAACCACATCTCAGTAATGACCAACACGTCTGGATTGGAGCTGTGAACCCACACTTTCAATTGATCAGTTTTAGAAAATAAGCTTCTAGTGTTAACGTGCAGAAAACCCAGGTTTTTACGAGAGCTGAAATCAGTGAAACAGTAGGGTAGGGTTCTGCGAAAGTCTGTTCTAGAAGAGCTGTCACTTACCTCGTACATCTTGGTTCAATAAAAAGGTACACAAGTAAACAAATAATCACTTTTTTTGTTGCTTTATTTACCTTATTCTAAGTATCAGGTTTCCACCTTTTTGAGCCTTAATTACCAGTAGTTGTAAAATGGAGATGATTGTGTCTACTGGACTGTATTCCTAGCAGAGTCAGTGTAGGATATGAGGCCAAACAAACAGGAGGGAAATAATTGCTCTGTGTGGAAAACAAAACATCAAATTAGACTGGCCTCCTTCCCCTTTATACTGTATGCCTCGGGAGCCGAGTGCTGTTCCTCCACCAAACACACAGGCGCGGAAACATAAACACACACACACACATACACTCCGTCTGGTACTGTCAGGCTCAGTGGAGAGTGAGAGGGAAAGAGAACTCATTCCTAAGCCTCCAAGCCTACTCAATTAAATCTCTCCTCTCTCCTTCCCTCCCACGCCTGCCCTCCCTCCCTCCCCAGTACAGTTGGTGATAGGGTACATGTTTGGTTTAGAATATTAGTATCTGGAGCCTAATTTATTGCTATCCTTGTTTCTGAAACTTAATTGTTGGTTATTCTTAGATCTCATACTCTGTGTTCTACCTTTTAAAATGGGCAGCAAAGTTGAGACCTTTCTCTCACGTGATTCTCCAGTCTCAGTCTTCACATTTTGTCCTACATATCCTTTTTGTCAGTTCACTCAGAAGTTAGCCGATAACCTTTTTTTGAACGTTTCATGTAGTTTTTTCAGTTCCATATACTGTATGTTTATCTCTCTCCCCCCACTTCAGCAGTGAGACTGAACTTGATGATGGACACCGGGGCCCTGTCTGGTTTGCCCATGGATGTGTGCATCGGCTCAGGCATGTAATTGCCTGATGAGGGGTCCTGAGTGGTTCTCCATGGCTACTCCATGTGTTCACCGGCTGACTGGCGCTGCTTCTGCTCAAACGATCGGGGTCAATCGCAGTGTGAGTCATGTGGGATGCTGTTGTGGAACGCACCACGACACCGTTTCAAAGGAGCGTTCAGAGCCCATGTGCGGCGAACATTTGTTGCGGCTGTGGAAGAGCATTAAGCAGGGGTCAAACGCACACATTTGCGGGGGCTGGAGAATCCATTCTATACGCCGCGCCGCGAGGAAAGACGCAGAGAAGCAGATATGCTCCCTAACTTTCAGAATAACCTAGTGAAGTCATTTGTTTTGTTAGATCCTCAGAGGCTTCTGGTTTTGTGTTAGTGGAAGCGTGGAACTGGTCCACCGATGTCCTAAGGCTTTGCTAGTCCTCCTGAGTTCTGTATGAGAGGTCATTTTTGAGTTTGTGACTAGTGTATTGTCAAGTTGAGAGTTTTTGATGTTGGCGTAGCAGTGGTGGTTTTGTGAACTTTGCTTGTGTGAAGAATAACGTTACCTGAAACCTAAAGACAGCGTTGCTTCTGCTCAAACGATCGGGGTCAATCGCAGTGTGAGTCATGTGGGATGCTGTTGTGGAATGCACCACGACACCGTTTCAAAGGAGCGTTCAGAGCCCATGTGCGGCGAACATTTGTTGCGGCTGTGGAAGAGCATTAAGCAGGGGTCAAACGCACACATTTGCGGGGGCTGGAGAAATTCAAAATCCATTCTATACACCCCGATCACGTTCGTCAAAAGGAGTAGACCAAGATGCAGCGTGGTATGTTTCCATCCTTTATTTTGGAATAGAAAACTTCAAAGAACAAAACAACAAAACGAACAAACGAAACGTGAAGCTAGAATAATGCTCACAGGCAACTATACATAGACAAGATCCTACAAAGCACAATGGGGAAATTGCTACCTAAATATGATCCCCAATCAGAGACAACGATAAACAGCTGCCTCTGATTGGGAACCATACTAGGCCAACATAGAAATAGAATTCACCTAGATAACCCACCCTTAATAACACCCCGACCTAACCAACAGAGAATAAAAGCTCTCTATGGTCAGGGGGTGACAGTACCCCCCCCCAAAGGTGCGGACTCCGGCCGTAAAACCTGACTCAATAGGGGCGGGTCCGGGTGGGCATCTACCACCGGGGGCGGCTCCGGTGCGGGGTGAAGTACCCACTCCGCTCGTGGACACGTCATCGGAGGAACCGGACCGTGGCTCGTCGCCTGAAGAACCGGACCATGGGTCATCGCCGGAGGAACCGGACCGTGGGTTGTCGCCGGATGCTTCGGACCTTGGATCGTCGCCGGAGGAACCGAACCGTAGATCGTCGCCGGGGACTCCGGACCGCCGATCGTCTCAGGAAGTTCCGGACCGCCGATCGTCTCGGGATGTTCCGGACCGCCGATCGCCTCAGGAGGTTCCGGACCGCGGACCGTCTCAGGAGGTTCCGGACCGCAGAACGTCGTAGGAGGTTCCGGACCGTGGACCGTCGTTGGAGGTTCCGGACTGTGGACCGTCGTTGGAGGTTCCGGACTGTGGACCTGTCGCCGGAAGCTCTGGACTGAGAACTGTCGCCGGAAACTCTGGACTGAGAACTGTCGCCGGAAGCTTTGGACTGGGAACTGTCGCCGGATGCTCTGAACTGTGGAGGCGCACTGGAGGCCTGATGCATGGGACCGGTACAGGTGGCACTGGGCTGATGACACGCACCTCAGGGCGAGTGCGGGGAGGAGGCACAGGACGCACTGGGCTGTGAAGGCGCACTGGAGACACAATACGTATGGCCGGCGCAGGATATACTGGGCTGTGGAGGCGCACTGGAGATCTGGAGCGTTGAGCTGGCACAACGCGTCCTGGCTGGATGCTCACTTTAGCCCGGCAAGTGCGGGGCGCTGGCACAGGACGCACTGGGCTGTGAAGGCGCACTGGCGACACAGTGCGTAGAGCCGGAGCAGGATATCCTGGGCCGAGGAGGCGTACTGGAGACCAGGAGCGCTGAGCCGGCACCAGCCGTCCTGGCTGGATGTTCACTTTCGCACGGCAAGTGCGAGGAGCTGGCACAGAACGCACCGCGCTGTGGATGTGCACTGGAGACACATTGCGTATCTCCGCAAAGCATGGTGCCTGACTGGTCCCACGCTCCTCACGGCGACTGTCTTGCTCCAGACACCAAAACATCCACTCTACCTCATCACTCCCCTCAACTCTCTCACAATACTCCTCGCTCAGTCTATCCCAATATTCCTCTTCGCTCTCAGACTCGCCCCTCGGCTTCGCCGACCAACCCGTGTGCCCCCCCCAAAACAAATTGAGGGGCTGCCTCTCGGGCTTCCGTCGTGGTCGTGAACTTCAGAGTCGCCGTTGATCCTCCTTTGCTGCCTCCTGCGTCTGCTTCCATGGAAGGCTTTCGTCTCCTGCCATTATCTCCTCCCAAGTCCAGGATGTCTTCTCCTCCTGGCCATGCTGCTTGGTCCGTTTGTGGTGGGATCTTCTGTCACGTTCGTCATAAGGAGTAGACCAAGATGCAGCGTGGTATGTTTCCATCCTTTATTTTGGAATAGAAAACTTCAAAGAACAAAACGAACAAACTGTAACGGCAGCCTTCCTTCTCTTCAAGAGAAGAGGAGGTGTAGCAGGGATCGGACCAACACGCAGCGTAGCCAGTGCTCAACATGTTTAATTAAACGATAAACAGAGAACACTTACAAATACAAAATAACAAAAAGTGGCAAACCGATACAGTCCTAGCTGGTGCAGAGAAAACACAGAGACAGGAAACCACCACCCACAAACCCCAACACAAAACAAGCCACCTATATATGATTCCCAATCAGAGACAACACAAAACACCTGCCTCTGATTGGGAACCATATTAGGCCAAACACAGAAACAGACACACAACATAGAATTCCCACCCAGCTCACGTCCTGACCAACACTAAAACAAGCAAAACACACAAGAACTATGGTCAGAACGTGACACAAACGAAACGTGAAGCTAGAAATAGTGCTCACAGGCAACTATACACAGACAAGATCCCACAAAGCACAATGGGGAAATGGCTACCTAAATATGATCCCCAATCAGAGACAACGATAAACAGCTGCCTCTGATTGGGAACCATACTAGGCCAACATAGAAATATAATACACCTAGATGACCCACCCTTAATCACACCCCGACCTAAACAACATAGAGAATAAAAGCTCTCTATGGTCAGGGCGTGACAACCTTAAAAACATCTAACAGTCGATGATAGGGTTGTACCATAGTAAAACTTGCACCGTTTCTCTAACAGAGCAATGCTGGAAATTACAATGAGGAAGAGGGTCCATCCACCACCACAGCACAACTTACCTCAATAAGATGTTGTTCAGCATTGGCCCATGACTTGCAATGAACTAAGTAGACCTGGCACTGTGAAATTCAAAAAAAAATCCTATATCTCCCTGTGAAACAGCTGTACAAGGTGTACTTAGAGAAACAAATTGAAAAATGTAATTTAGAAATTGAACACAAGGCTGCAGATGCAAAAAATAGAAATACAAATGCTGGAATATCAGTTAAAGGTGGATAATTTTACTTGTTTGAACAACATAACAAATATGATCTTCTGTACTGCATTTGTACTTGCAGGAAATAAAGACTTCATAGAAAGAAAGGCATTTTGTCTTTATTTGACACTGGGGAGGCGATGGGTCAATCAGAAAGGATGGTAGCATATTGTGTCTGACTGCTCTTCCATCGCGTGTGTCAGCGGGATGGTCAGGATCGTTCACTGGTTGAGTAGGACATTGTTCTCTTCTAATTTTGGCAATGTTATGGAGAATCACACATGCCCTTTCTGGGGTGACCCTGAGCCTATGAAGGCACTGTAACCGGGCCTTGAGCATCCCAATGGTCATCTCTACCCTGGCTCGTGTCCTGCAGTGAGCCAAGTTATAATGTTGCTGCGGGCTGGGCTCAGGATCAGGGTAAGGGGTCAGCAAATAGGGCTGGCAGGGGTATCCTTTGTCACTGAGCAGGTAACAATGTAACTTGCCGATGATAATACAGTTCAAATGTTCAGTTGCAATAGGAGGAAACAAAATATTGATTATAATATATAGCTATCTATGAAACTCACCATGGGCAAATCTAGCGCTCAGTGTACACTCGTGAAAAATTGCGAGTCATGCACAGACCCAGGCCACTTTGCATCCACGTTGCTGATGCGGGCTGCATCACACATGATCTTCACAGTGCAGAACAGTAATTAGCTGTATTGTGAAGTATCTTTCATTTGGAATGCTAAGGCTACTATTTAAGCGTACCTGCACATTAATGCTGTGGAAAGACTTCTTATTGTCACGCCCTGGCCATAGAGAGGTTTTTATTCTCTATTTTGGTTAGGCCAGGGTGTGACTAGGGTGGGCATTCTAGTTTCTTTATTTCTATGTTGGTGTGGTTCCCAATCAGAGGCAGCTGTCTATCGTTGTCTCTGATTGGGGATCATATATAAGTTGTCCTTTTTCGTTTGGGTTTTGTGGGTAGTTGTTTTCTGTTTAGTGTCTGCACCTGACAGGATTGTTTCGGTTTTCACTCTTTGTTATTTTGTTTGAGTGTTTTGAGTAATACATTTATCATGAGCACTTGCCACGCTGCGTTTTGGTCCACTCCTTCATACGATGATCGTTACACTTATTCACATAGCTCCTATGCATCCAATCACACCTGGAAACCCTAAAATATATCAAATTAACTGATTTGTGCTTCAAGTCTCAAAACTTCATACTAAATAAATAAATTATTGCTTAGCCTGACACCTGCAATTCTGTGGAATTCTTTGAGTCTTGTGGGTCTGTGACTTGGGAACACCACAAAAGTGTACAGTAAACGATTCATTGCAAAGTCACATTTCTGACAGCCCGACAGACGGTTGCCTTGGAAATATGCTCACCGTCACCGACGTTATTTAGAAAACTCCCGTTAGCGAAAAAACTAAGTGCAACACGAAGAACTTGTTCCGAACTGAGAGCATGTCCACGATGTGTCATGTGAACGATGTGAGGGCTGAGAATATTGTTCAGATGAAAAAACGGAAATGCTCAAACAGATAATCATCAGGGAATGATGAAACACGCAGGCGTGGTCTGACCACCCTCTCCTGATAGAGATTTCTGCGGAGTATTTGTGCTTCAATATCAACTGGCTCTTTAAGAAAAAGACACGCCGTGTCTGACATCTCCTTCAGTCTGCAGGCTTTAGCTAAAGAGGAGAAACTCAGGGTTAGCCGAAGAACCTGACAGCGAGCAAGTTAGCTTCATGGAGTACGTTGTCATAGTAACTGAACTGAACTGGCTTTGTGAAACCGAAAACCCAGAGTTTCCTTCAACTCTGAGTCAACTAACTCTGAGTTTTCACTAAACCTGCTTTCTGAAACAGGGCCCAGAAGTCACAAATTGCCCTGGCCGTTAATCCTGGTTGATGTGTCAACAATCATCTGCAAGTTAATAGCAGTTAGTAGTTCATAGAAGTAGGTTACTGGCAAGACAGGCAGCACTTAAAGTAGATTGCCATAGCTAGCAAAATGACAGTACATTCACTACTGTCTTCTTGGTAAGCAACACCGGTGTAGATTAGGCTTTGTGTTTTAGGTTATTGTCCGGCAGAAAGGTGAATTCAACTCCCAGTGTCTGGTGGGAAGCCAACTGTAACACATTTTCCTCTTAGAATTTTGCCTGTGCTTAGTTCCATTCCGTATCTTTTTTATCCTGAAAATCTCCCCAGTTAACTATTATAAACATACCAATAACATGATTGAGTTATACTTAGTAATGTGTTATATTGGATTTGCCACAAACGTAACACATTGTATTCAGTACAAAAACTTTGCCACATTTTTTGCAGTGTTACTTTAGTGCCTTGTTGCAAACAGGATACATGTTTTGGAATATTATAATTTTTTTCACTCTGCCAATTGGGTTAGTATTGTGAAGTAAGTACAATGTTGTTAATCCATCCTCAGCTTTCTCATATCACAGCCATTAAACTCTGGAACTGTTTTAAAGTCACCATTGGCCTCATGGTGAAATTCCTGAGCGGTTTCCTTCCTCTCCAGCAACTGAGTTAGGAAGGACACCTGTATCTTTGTAGTGACTGGGTCTATTAATACACCACCCAATGTGTACTTAATAACTTCACCATGCTCAAAGGAATATTCAATGTCTGCTTTTGTTTACCCATCTACCAATAGGGGCCCTTCTTTGCGAGTCATTGGGAAAACCTCCTTGGTCTATGTGGTTGAATCTGTGTTTGAAATTCACTGCTCGACTGAGGGACCTTACAATTATCTGTACGTGTGGGGTAAAGAGATGAGGTAGTCATTCAGAAATCATGTTAAACACTATTATTGCACACAGAGTGAGTCCATGCAACTTTTGTGACTTGTTAAAAACATTTTTTTTTCTGAACTTATTTAGTCTTGCCATAACAAAGGAGTTGAGTACTTATTGAATCAAGACATTTCAGCTTTTACATTTTTTACTAATTTGTAAAAATTTCGTAAAACATTCCACTTTGACATTATGGGGTATTGTGTGTAGCGCAGTGAAGACAAATCAAAATGTTGTCATGGAAAAAGTAAAGGGGTGTGAATACTTCTGAAGGGGCACTGTACATGTACTAGAAACTTTTATTCCATAAAGTGAACCCAATTATAGTACATGGGACCCTCTAGTTCAGGGGTGTCCAACCCTGTTCCTGGAGAGCTACCTTTCTGTATGTTTTCGTTCCAACCCCAGTTGTAACTAACCTGGTTCAGCTGATCAACCAGCTTATTATTAGAATCAGGTGTGCTAGATAACAGTTGGAGTGAAAACCTACAGGATGGTAGCTCTCCAGGAACAGGGTTGGAGAGCCCTGCTCTAGTTCAACAAACCCTGTGCTCCCACCAACTGAGCCATTACACCCCAGTGGGGTCACTCCTCTTCAGTGAAGGACAGGGTAACTGCATCCCCATCCTCTAAGCAGAGCCAGATAAGCCCTTACAGTGTTTGATGAATGGCTCCCCCTAGCCAACCCGTTGGATAGCAATGAACGCCCTCCCTCGCCTCCTTAGATATAAACCCGCAGTGGGGGACATAATAAACACAATTAATTTGCTGTGTTCACGAGTGGCTGGGCCTCTCTGTAACCCCATACTGGATTAAAAGGGTTTGTGTTTTTTAAGAGAAACAAGAGAGAAATAAAAAGTGGAAAGAGACCAGCTTTATTTTGTTGTTGAAAATATTTATTTAGGCTAGTTGAGAACAAGTTCTCATTTGCAACTGGCCAAGATAAAGCAAAGCAGTTCGACACATACAACAACACAGAGTTACACATGGAAAAAAGAAACATACAGTCAATAATACAGTATAAAAATCTATATACGGCATGTGCAAATGAGGTAATATTAAAAAACATCTCATGGATTGGCGGGGAACTGTGAGAGGACACACACAAACACACGCACACATTATTTTGTTTTTGTTTTGTTTGTATCATTTTTTTGTTGTATTGTTTGTTTATCGTTGTATTTTACATTTGTGTGACTGTCCTTGTCTATCAGTGTATCAGTGTTTTGTTACTTGTCATGATTTGTGTTTCTTGTGGACCCCAGGAAGAGTAGCTGCTGCTTCTGCAAAAGCTAATGGGGATCCTAAAAAAAATATATATATATATAAAGGAGCCTTGACAGATAAAAGGGACTGCCTATGTTGCCTCAGCCTCAACCCAGCG
The DNA here is from genome assembly GCF_016432855.1 of Salvelinus namaycush. Classification (NCBI taxonomy): domain Eukaryota; kingdom Metazoa; phylum Chordata; class Actinopteri; order Salmoniformes; family Salmonidae; genus Salvelinus; species Salvelinus namaycush. Next base: position 2,887,986 of record NC_052331.1, read on the forward strand.
ACTCAGAGAGGGGATGAAAAGGTGGTCACATAGCGATGACTATAATCAGTTTAAAGTACAAGATTGTGTGACTTTCTTTCTTGAAGTTCATTATTTGTCAATTAAGACCTTGCTTATGTTCTCAGCGACCATGTCTTGAACTCAGTGGAAAAGTACCAAAGTACCAATTATCAGGAACTTGATTAGTCCAACCAGGTGTGTTCAGTCAGAGTTGGGCTGGAACAAAAGCCTGCACACCTGTATCTCTCCAGGACCAAAGTTGGTGATCACTCGCCTGTATATCTGACTGTGGCACTTTCCTCTGTTTCTCATGGCCTTGTAAGAGCAGATCTAGGATCAGATTACCCTACGCCAATCTTAACCATAACCATTGGAGGGGTTGAAATCATATCTAATCCTGTATCATTGGGTATCTGTGGCAGTGGGGTTTCCCTGTGGTGAGTGTGCCGGCGGTGGAACCACGGCTGGCTTCCCCGGTCACCATCCTTGTCCCACGGGAGACCCCTCGAGCTGGCAGACACACTGGCCCACGTTACCTCCCTCCCTTCCTCTATCCAGCTGCTGCCAAAATGTCTCCTCCTCTCCTCCACACGGGTGCCCTTGGAAGGGGAAGTGCTTCAGAATAGGAGGAGGCTCAATGTGCTATTGTGAAAAGCGACCTACTATAGTCCCATAGTTTTCCTTCATTTTAAATCAAATTCATTACATCTTTATTCATCCAGGTTAGTCTCATTAAGAATTTGTATTTGACCTTTATTTAACTAGGCAAGTCAGTTAAGAACAAATTCTTATTTACAAAGATGGCCTACCGGGGAACAGTGGGCTAACTGCCTTGCTTAGGGGCAGAATTACATATTTTTACCTTGTCAGCACAGGGATATGATCTAGCAACCTTTCAGTTACTGGCGCAACACTCTAACTACGCCCAATAGCTGTAGTGCAGCAAGGTTGGAGTTTGAAGGGAAGTGATGAAACTTTACAATAGGATTTCACACATTACAATAGGCGGAATGTTACTTATAAAGTGCTACCCTAGTTCCCTAGTAGAAGCAAGTTAATGTTTCCAACATTTTCGGACCACTAAACAACTGTTGATTTAGAACCACCGAGAGTTACTGCAAGTCACAAAGAAAACAGGAGCTGCCTCCACTATTCCATCACCATTTTAACGTCAACATTTTAACATCATCAACTCACCTCTGCTCAGTCTAATACAGTGACAACTAAAAGATACCAAAAACGATTTAGTCCAATCAACGTAAACTAAATATGATGTGACCGTCCATGGTTCTGATTTCTGTGGGTGTGTGCGTGCACGTTCGTGCAAGTAGAAAAAACATGTTGACTCACCCTACTTGTAGAGAAAAGCAAATGCCATCCTCCTCTCTTTCATGTTGACTAAACTGTCTATCACTCTGTCATACAGTACACACTTATATTTGTTGTTGTTCTAGGCTACCTGGATTGTCTGCTAAAATGCTTGACAGCTAGCCTAACTTCCATTCATGAGCAACGTTAGCTAGTTAACATTATCCTTCTACATCTAGCTATTGTACATATTGAACTTCCATCCTCTCAGGCCTGGGGTGTCACGCCCTGACCATAGAGAGCCCTTGTTTCTCTATGGTGTAGTAGGTCAAGGTGTGACTAGGGGTTATTCCAGTTTATAATTTCTATGTTATGTTCTAGTTTATATTTTCTATTTTGGTGTTTTGTATGATTCCCAATTAGAGGCAGCTAGTAATCGTTGTTTCTAATTGGGGATCATATTTAAGTAGCTATTTTTTCCACCTGTGTTTGTGGGATATTGTTTTGTGTTTGTGCATGTGCACCACGTAGTCACGTTTAGTTGTTCGTTTATTGATATATTTTGTTTTGTTTAAGTTTCTCTTTGAATTAAATATGTGGAACTCAACAGCCGCTGCGCCTTGGTCCCGTTCTTACGACAGCCGTGACAAGGGGCACAACAATGTATTAAATGATGGTTGGATCAGAATTGCCGTTAAAATCATTGGCCAGTACGGCCAATGATTTTAAAACCACAAGTGCAAATCCCTATCTCCATCAATGGCTAATTTAAGAAAGAGAATTTTAGCTAGCTAGTCACTGGAGGACAACAACACAACAAGATGCAACAATTCAAGTTGTTTCTGTCAATGAGTATGCTCTCAATGCGATTTGATAGGAGTTACGCCAAATCCAAACTGACTTCCCTTGACACTTTTTTTGGGTGTGCCAAGACCATTCGCGGTTGAGCTCACTCAGTTTAGCTCAACGCTGATTGGCTATTACTTTATAAATAAATATATATATATGTGTATATCTATGTACAGTTGAAGTCGGAAGTTTACATACACCTTAACCAAATACATTTAAACTCAGTTTGTCACAATTTCTGACATTTAATCCTCGTAAACATTGCCTGTCTTAGGTCAGTTAGGATCACCACTTTATTTTAAGAATGTGAAATGTCATAATAGTAGAGAGAATAATTTATTTCAGCTTTTATTTCTTTCATCACATTCCCAGTGGGTCAGAAGTTTACATACACTAAATTAGTATTTGGTAGCATTACCTTTAAATTGTTTAACTTGGGTCAAATGTTTCAGGTAGCCTTCCACAAGCTTCCCACAATAAGTTGGGTGAATTTGGCCCATTCCTCCTGACAGAGCTGGTGTAACTAAGTCAGGTTTGTAGGCCTCCTTGCTCGCACACGCTTTTTCACTTCTGCCCACATATTTTCTATAGGATTAAGGTCAGAGCTTTGTGATGGCCACTCCAATACCTTGACTTTGTTGTCCTTAAGCCATTTTGCCACAACTTTGGAAGTATGCTTGGGGTCATTGTCCATTTGGAAGACCCATTTGCGACCAAGCGTTAACTTCCTGACTCATGTCTTGAGATGTTTCTATAATATATCCACAAAATGTTCCTACCTCATGATGCCATCTATTTTGTGAAGTGCACCAGTCCCTCCTGCAGCAAAGCACCCCCAAAACATGATGCTGCCACCCCCATGCTTCACGGTTGGGATGGTGTTCTTCAGCTTGCAAGCATCCCCCTTTTTCCTCCAAACATAACGATGGTCATTATGGCCAAACAGACCAGAGGACATTTCTCCAAAAAAGTACGATCTTTGTCCCCATGTGCAGTTGCAAACCGTAGTCTGGCTTTTTTATGACAGTTTTGAAGCAGTGGCTTCTTCCTTGCTGAGCAGCCTTTCAGATTATGTTGATATAGGACTCGTTTTACTGTGGATATAGATACTTTTATACCTGTTTCCTCCAACATCTTCACAAGGTCCTTTGCTGTTGTTCTGGGATTGATTTGCACTTTTCACACCAAAGTACGTTCATCTCTAGGAAACAGAACGTGTTTCCTTCCTGCGGTATGACGGCTGCGTGGTCTCATGGTGTTTATACTTGCGTACTATTGTTTGTACAGATGAACATGGTACCTTCAGGCGTTTGGAAATTGCTCCCAAGGATGAACTAGACTTGTGGAGGTCTACAATTTTTTTTTCTGAGGTCTTGGCTGATTTCTTTTGATTTTCCTTTGATTTCAAGCAAAGAGGCACTGAGTTTGATGGTAGGCCTTGAAATACATCCACAGGTACACCTCCAATTGACTCAAATTATGTCAATTCGCCTATAGCTTCTAAAGCCATGACATAATTTTCTGGAATTTTCCAAGCTGTTTAAAGGCAGAGTCAACTTAGTGTATCGAAACTTCTGACCCACTAGAATTGTGATACAGTGAATTATAAGTGGAATAATCTGTCTGTAAACAATTGTTAGAAACGTTACTTGTGTCATGCACACAGTAGATCCTAAACGACTTTCCAAAACTATAGTTTGTTAACAACTTCTTATGGCTGAGATCCCGGTAACGGGATCGATATGACAACAGCCAGTGAAAGTGCATGGTGCCAAATTCAAACAACAGAAATCTCATAATTAAAATTCCTCAAACATACATGTGTTTTATACCATTTTAAAAGGTAATCTTGTTGTTAATCCCAACAGTGTCTGATTTCAAATAGGATTTTCAGGGAAAGCTCCACAAACGATTGTGTTAGGTCACCGCCAAATCACAGACAAACACAGTCATTTTTCCAGCCAAAGATAGGAGTCACAAAAAGCACAAAGAGATAAAATTAATTACTAACCTTTGATGATCGTCAGATGACACTCATAGAACTTCATGTTACACAATACATGTATGTTTTGTTTGATAAAGTTCATATTTATATAAAAAAATCTGAGTTTACATTGGCGTGTTACGTTCACTAGTTCCAAAAACGTCCAGTGATTTTGCATAGCCACATCAATTCAACAGAAATACTCATCATAAATGTAGATGATAATACAAGTTATACACATGGAATTATAGATATACCTCTCCTTAATGCAACCGCTGTGTCAGATTTCAAAAAAACTTTACGGATAAAGCAAACCATGCAATAATCTGAGACGGCGCTCAGAACAATAGTCAAATTAGCCGCCATGTTGGAGTCAACAGAAACCAGAAATGACATGATAAATATTCCCTTACCTTTGATGATCTTCATCAGAATACACTCCCAGGAATCCCAGGTCCACAATAAATGCTTGATTTGTTTGATAATGTCCGTTATTTATGTCCAATTAGCTACTTTTGTTAGCGCGTTTGGTAAACAAATCAAAAGTCACGGAGCGCGTTCACTAAAAGCTGACGAAATGTCCAAAAGTTCAGTAACAGTCAGTAGAAACATGTCAAACGATGTATTGAATCAATCTTTAGAATGTTTTTAACATAAATCTTGAATAACGTTCCAACCGGAGAATTACATTGACTTCAGATGAGCGATGGAACAGAGCTCCCTCTCATGTGAACGCACATGGTCGAAGCATGGTGAGGTCATGGCAGACCTGACTAATTCCCCTCTCATTCGGCCCCCCTTCACAGTAGAGGCATCAGACAAAGTTCTACAGACTGTTGACATCTAGTGGAAGCCGTAGGGAGTGAAAACTCATTCATATCTCGCTGTGATTTCAATAGGATCTTGGTTGAAAATCGACCAGCCTCAGAATTTCCACTTCCTGTTTGGATTTTTTCTCAGGTTTTTGCCTGCCATATGAGTTCTGTTATACTCACAGACTTCATTCAAACAGTTTTAGAAACTTCAGAGTGTTTTCTATCCAATAATATATGCAAAATAAAATATTTAATAATAATATGCATATATTAGCAACTATGACTGAGGAGCAGGCCGTTTACGCTGGGCACCTCTGTGCACCTTTCATCCAAGCTACTCAATACTGCCCCTGCAACCATAAGAAGTTAACAAGACATTTGTGAAGTGGTTGAAAAACAAGTTTTACTGACTCCAACCTACGTGTATGTAAACTTCCGACTTCAACTGTACATTAGAACACCTACTCATTCAAGGACACCTACTCATTAATTTTCTTTATTTGTACTATTTTCTACATTGTAGAATAATAGTGAAGACGTCAAAACTATGAAATAACAAATATGGAATCATGTAGTAATCAAAAATGTGTTAAACCAATAAAAATATATTTTATATTAGAGATTCTTCAAATAGCCACCCTTTGCCTTGATGACAGCTTTGCACACTCTTGTCATTCTCTCAATGAGCTTCTTCACCTGGAATGCATTTCAATTAACAGGTGTGAATTCTTAAAAGTTAATTTGCGGAATGTCTTTCCTTCTTATTGTGTTTGAGCCAATCAGTTGTGTTGTGACAAGATGGGGGGGGGGGGGGATAGCCCGATTTGGTAAAAGACCAAGTCCATATTATGGCAAGAGCAGCTCAAATAAGCAAAGAGAAACGGCAGTCCATCGATACTTTAAGACATGAAGATCAGTCAATACAGAACATTTCTGTAACGGCAGTCTAAGTCGTCCTCCTCCTCAGACGAGGAGAGGCGAGAAGGATCAGAGGACCAATACGCAGCGTGGTAATTTTCCAAAATGAATTTAATCAAAACAAAACAATACACTATACAAAATAACAAAAGAACATACCGTCACAGTCCTAGCTGGTGCAGAACACAAACACAGAGACAGGAAACAACCACCCACAATCCCCAACACAAAACAAGCCACCTATATATGATTCTCAATCAGGGACAACGATTGACAGCTGTCTCTGATTGAGAACCATATCAGGCTGAACATAGAAACAGACGAACTAGACACACAACATAGAATTCCCACCCAGCTCACGTCCTGACCAACACTAAACAAGCAAAACACATAAGAACTCTGGTCAGGACGTTACAATTTCAAGAACTTTGAAAGTTTCTTCAAGTGCAGTCGCAAAAACCATCAAGCGCTATGATGAAACTGGCTATCATGAGGACTGCCACAGGAATGGAAGACCCAGATTTACCTCTGCTGCAGAGAATAAGTTGATAAGAGTTACCAGCCTCAGAAATTGCAGCCCAAATAAATGCTTCAGAGTTCAAGTAAGATACACATCTCAAAATCAACTGTTCAGAGGAGCCTGCGTGAATCAGGCCTTCGTGGTCGAATTGCTTCAAGGAAACCACTACTAAAGGACACCAATAGGAAGAAGAGACTTGCTTGGGCCAAGAAACACAAGCAGTGGACATTAGACCGGTGGAAATTTGTCCTTTGGTCTGGAGTCCAAATTGGAGATTTCTGGTTCCAACCGCGGTGTCTTTGTGAGATGATTAACGGATGATCTCTGCATGTGGTTCCACCGTAAAGCATGGAGGAGGAGGTATTATGGTGTGGGGTTGCTTTGCTGTTGACACTGTCTGTGATTTATTTAGAATTCAAGGCACACTTACCCAGAATGGCTACCACAGCATTCTGCAGCGATACGCCAAACCATCTGGATTAGTGGGACTATCATTTGTTTTTCAACAGGACAATGACCCAACACACCTCCAGGCTGTGTAAGGGCTGTTTTACCAAGAAGGAGAGTGATGGAGTGCTGCATCAGATGACCTGGCCTCCACAATCCCCTGACCTCAACCAAATTGAGATGGTTTTGGGATGAGTCGAACCGCAGAGTGAAGGAAAAGCAGCCAACAGGTGCTCAGCATATGTGGGAACTCCTTCAAGACTGTTGGAAAAGCATTCCAGGTGAAGCTGGTTTAGAGAATGCCAAGAGTGTGCAAAGCTGTCATCAAGTCAAAGGATGGCAATTTAAAGAATCTCAAATATAAAATATATTTTGATTTGTTTAACACGTTTTTGGTTATTACATGATTGCATATTTGTTATATCATAGTTTTGATGTCTTCACAAAAAATAGAAAATACAAAAAAATGAAGAAAAACGTTTGAATGAGTAAATTAAGAAAAACATTTGAATGAGTAGGTGTTCTTAAACTTTGACCGGTGGTATAAATGGAGGCCAAATGCTCGCTGGCTTCTCTTGCATTCAATGTTACGGGCGGCAACAATGTCAGCCTCATGCGAATTGAAGGAAAATATGAAACACAAAGAGAGAAGCCGTGCCGCCCTTGGCATCCGTGAATACACGCCACTGAGCTAATGTCTAATTACAAAGCACTAGCTACTGTCATCCTGGTAAACTAGTCTTGCTAAATGGGCTAACTCGGCATAATGAAGCAATTGCTAAGCTGTGGCTAATGCACCTCTATCCAGCACAGTGACTTAATTACTAATTATATGGAAGTTCTAGTGAGTGCTTGGTAAGTGTAAAAAAGTGTATTTTGTTCTTCAGGCTAGATACCGTAGAGGAAGAGAGGAAGGGATGAGGGGAAAGAGAGAGAGAGAGACTGCACTGCTATCAAGCATGTCAGTAGTATCAGAAGCAGCAGTCACATTTTGCTTGCAGAAGAGGTTGATAGGTTTCACAGTAAACATGGAAAATGTTCTCATTATACTTCATAATAAGACAAGTTTTGTTCAAATGTCATTACATTGAGGATGTAGAACACACACACACACACACACACAGACACACACACACACACACAGACACACTCAGATGATGTTACTTCATGCAGGTCTGAAAGGCAGTATAGTAGTGTAAGAAGCCACACACACACACGCACAACACACACACCTAGAGGTGCTAGTGTATGTGTGAGAGTTGGTGTGTGTTAGCGGGCGGGATTGGGTGTATAAAGTGTGTGTAACTGCTACTTTCATTTTGAAAAGGAATTCAGTAATTAAAACAAACCTCTTCTCCCTGCCCCCTGCTGAGAGACAGCACCAAGAAAGAGGGAGTGAGAGTAAAGAGGGAGGGCGAGTTATTTTTTATCAAAAGGAAAGAAAGGGGTTTAAATTTAGCCGTGTGTGCCGGGTTGCCATGAGGGGAGAATGTGCTAATACCGGAGACGCTAACTGGTTCGACAGCGAGGGAGCGCACACGGAAACCGTAGCTTCCTCCCACAGCACATGCAGCCCGCTGTTGTGGCCTCGAGGCAGCAAGGTTTCCAAATGGACTTCACATAGAAATGAACACAGAGGATCGGCACGGCTTTTCATCCCTGACCCAAAAGCTTTTAACGTTTCATTTAAACCCACATAAACCTTAACCTGGTCTTTTGGTTTTTCAGGGGGAATTATTTACTGTAGCTAAAACCCAGTGGGTCTTCTAACTCTCCATTTTGGGGCCACAGACTGGTTTCTTATGTCATCCCACGGTTATACACTTCCTAAAACAACTGTTAATCTCTATTCCACTGTACAGTAGGTGATGTATGGAGGGAATTTTGTCAGACAATGGCACCGATGCAACACCCAAGAGTGTGCAGAGCATAGGATGAATTATATCAACAGTGTAACGGTCGTCTTTCGGTAAGAGAGTAGACCAAGGCGCAGCGGGTGATGAATACATATTGCTTTATTAGACACGACGAACACTGACACGAACTATACTTGAATATTTACAAAATAACAAACAAACAACGTAGACTGACCTGAACATGCAAACTACATATAACGAAGCACGCATGAACAGGAACGAACGAACGAGACGAGACAGTACCGTGTGGTGCAATAAACACAGACACAGCGACAATCACCCACAAACAAACAGTGAGAACAACCTACCTTAATATGACTCTCAATCAGAGGAAACGTCAAACACCTGCCTCTAATTGAGAGCCATACCAGGCAACCCCAAAACCAACATAGAAACAGAAAACATAGACTGCCCACCCAAAACTCACGCCCTGACCAATAAACACATACCAAACAACAGAAAACAGGTCAGGAACGTGACAGAACCCCCCCCCTCAAGGTGCGAACTCCGGGCGCACCCCTACAACTCAAGGGGAGGGTCTGGGTGGGCATCTGTCCGCGGTGGCGGCTCCGGCGGCGGACGAGGACACCACTCCACCACTGTCTTTGTCCCCCTCCTTAGCGTCCTTTGAGTGGCGACCCTCGCCCCCGACCATGGTCCAGGAACCTTCACTAAGGCCCCTCCTACATAGAGGAGACAGCTCAGGACAGAGAGGTAGCTCAGGACAGAGAGGTAGCTCAGGACAGAGAGGTAGCTCAGGACAGAGGGACAACTCTGTACTAATGGCAGCTCCGGACTGGGTGGCAGCTCCGGACTGAGTGGCAGCTCCGGACTGGAGGGCAGCTCATGACTGGAGGGCAGCTCATGACTGGAGGGCAGCTCATGACTGGAGGGCAGCTCATGACTGGAGGGCAGCTCATGACTGGAGGGCAGCTCATGACTGAAGGACAGCTCATGACTGAAGGACAGCTCATGACTGAAGGACAGCTCATGACTGAAGGACAGCTCATGACTGAAGGGCAGCTCATGACTGTAGGGCAGCTCATGACTGTAGGGCAGCTCATGACTGTAGGGCGGCTCATGACTGTAGGGCGGCTCTGGCAGCTCCTGACTGGCTGGCGGCTCTGGCAGCTCCTGACTGGCTGGCGGCTCTGGCAGCTCCTGACTGGCTGGCGGCTCTGGCAGCTCCTGACTGGCTGGCGGCTCTGGCAGCTCCTGACTGGCTGGCGGCTCTGGCAGCTCCTGACTGGCTGGCGGCTCTGGCAGCTCCTGACTGGCTGGCGGCTCTGGCAGCTCCTGACTGGCTGGCGGCTCTGGCAGCTCCTGACTGACGGACGGCTCTAGCGGCTCCTGACTGACGGACGGCTCTAATGGCTCGGGACAGACGGGCGGCTCTAATGGCTCGTGGCAGACGGATTGCTCAGAAGGCGCTGGGCAGACGGATGGCTCAGAAGGCGCTGGGCAGACGGATGGCTCAGAAGGCGCTGGGCAGACGGATGGCTCAGAAGGCGCTGGGCAGACGGATGGCTCAGAAGGCGCTGGGCAGACGGATGGCTCAGAAGGCGCTGGGCAGACGGATGGCTCAGAAGGCGCTGGGCAGACGGATGGCTCAGAAGGCGCTGGGCAGACGGATGGCTCAGAAGGCGCTGGGCAGACGGATGGCTCAGAAGGCGCTGGGCAGACGGATGGCTCAGAAGGCGCTGGGCAGACGGATGGCTCAGAAGGCGCTGGGCAGACAGATGGCTCAGACGGCGCTGGGCAGACAGATGGCTCAGACGGCGCTGGGCAGACAGATGGCTCAGATGGCACTGGGCAGACGGATGGCTCAGACGGAGCTGGGCATACAGGCAGTGCAGAAGGCGTTGGGCAGACGGCCGACTCTGACCCGCTGAGGCGCACAGTAGGCCTGGTGCGTGGTGCCGGAACTGGGGGTACCGGGCTGAGGGCACGCACCTCAGGGCGAGTGCGGGGAGAAGGAACAGTGCGTACAGGGCTCTGGAGACTCACAGGAGGCTTGCTGCGTGGTGCAGGCACTGGTGGTACTGAGCTGGGGCGGGAAGGTGGCGCCGGATATACCGGACCGTGCAAGCGTACTGGCTCCCTTGAGCACTGAGCCTGCCCAACCTTACCTGGTTGCATGCTCCCCGTAGCCCGTCCAGTGCGGGGAAGTGGAATAACCCGCACTGGGCTGTGTTGGCAAACCGGGGACACCATGCGTAAGGCTGGTGCCATGTACACCGGCCCGAGGAGACGTACTGGAGGCCAGATATGTTGAGCCGGCTTCATGGCACTTGGCTCAATGCTCACTCTAGCCCTACCAGTGCGGGGAGGTGGAATAACCCGCACCGGGCTATGCACACGTACAGGAGACACCGTGCGCTCTACTGCGTAACACGGTGTCTGCCCGTACTCCCGCTCTCCACGGTTAGCCTGGGAAGTGGGCGCAGGTCTCCTACCTGCCCTCGGCCCACTACCTCTTAGCCCCCCCCCAAGAAATTTTTGGGTAGTACTCACGGGCTTTTCGGGCTTCCGTGCTAGACGCGTCCCCTCATAACGCCGGTTCCTCTCTCCGGTTTCCTCCGCTCTCCGAGCTGCCTCCAGCTGTTCCCATGGGAGGCGATCCTTTCCAGCCAGGATCTCCTCCCATGTGTAGCAACCCTTACCGTCCAAAACATCCTCCCATGTCCATTCCTCCTTCTTGCGCTGTCGTTGCTGTCCGTTAACCCGCTGCTTGATCTGGGTTTGGTGGGTGATTCTGTAACGGTCGTCTTTCGGTAAGAGAGTAGACCAAGGCGCAGCGGGTGATGAATACATATTGCTTTATTAGACACGACGAACACTGACACGAACTATACTTGAATATTTACAAAATAACAAACAAACAACGTAGACTGACCTGAACATGCAAACTACATATAACGAAGCACGCATGAACAGGAACGAACGAACGAGACAAGACAGTACCGTGTGGTGCAATAAACACAGACACAGCGACAATCACCCACAAACAAACAGTGAGAACAACCTACCTTAATATGACTCTCAATCAGAGGAAACGTCAAACACCTGCCTCTAATTGAGAGCCATACCAGGCAACCCCAAAACCAACATAGAAACAGAAAACATAGACTGCCCACCCAAAACTCACGCCCTGACCAATAAACACATACCAAACAACAGAAAACAGGTCAGGAACGTGACAAACAGTGGAAACTGCTGTGAGATCTGATTGCATTTATGTGGTACATAAATGCAATCTCATGTATTACTGAGTCAGATCCTTTTCATTATGGTTACTCAAGTATTTCCCTCCGTTTCCTCTTTTCAACATTGCAGCGGTCAGCTAAGCGGATAAAATGACCATATCGACGGAGAGTGAACATTTCGGAACTTGCTGCATGTTGTTTTTGTTTGGAGAGGTGTCGCATCGTGACCTAGATATGCTACTTTGGATGCTTCGAAACTTCCGTCTCCATGGTAACTCCCAATGTGAGAGCGACTGAGCGATACGATGTGCTGCGTGCTGAATGCTGGAGGTTGTCTGCTGAGCCATCTGAGGTATACAGACAAGCACAACGAGCTAACTAACACCCCTGCCACTTACTGCTGCCTGCCATAGAACACCCTATGTAAAAGACAGGTCATATGCTAGAAATGCACAGCCCACTCCTGTTAAATGCAGTGGCTTGGGGCTATCATGAGAGCGTGCACTTATCACGCAAATATCCGAAGTAAGCAAAGTGAAAAGCGAAAAAGAAATGGGGATAATTGGAACTGGTGAACTGCACTGCAGTTTTGAAGAGGTTGCAGAAGTTCACTGTACACAGTAACATGATTCTATTCTAATTCTATACTGAGAGCACCTTCCTAATATTGAGTTGCACCCCCTTTCGCCCTCAGAACAGCCTCAATTCTTCGGGCATGTACTACAAGGTTTTGAAAGCTTTCCACAGGGATGTTGGCCCATGTTGACTCCAATGCTTCCCACAGTTGTGTCAAGTTGCCTGGATGTCCTTTAGGTGGTGGTGGACCATTCTTGATACACACAGGAAACTGTTGAGCGTGAAAAACCCAGCACCATTGCAGTTCTTGTCACACTCAAACCAGTGTGGTGCCTGGCACCTACTACCATACCCCGTTCAAAGGCACTTAAATATTTTGTCTTGCCCATTCAACCTTTGAATGGCACACATACACAATCCATGTTTCAGTTGTCTCAAGACTTAAAAATCCTTATTTAACCAGTCTCCTCCCCTTCATCTACACTGATTGAAGTGGATTTAATAGGTGTGACATCAATAAGGGATCATAGCGTTCACCTGGATTTGCCTGATCAGTCTATGTTATGCTAAGATGTTTTGTACACTCAGTCTATATATTGTATGTTTTTACTGCTTCTGCTGTAGCTAGCCTATCCCTTTCCTCTATCTGACCAAAGGGACAGATACACACATGTATAAACACTCACCCTATATCTTTGTCGAATGCATAATAATGTAGACCCACACCTGGTGCTTGGGAGGCACACATGGAAGAGAGGAGAGAGGAACCGTCTCTGTGATATATAATTCAGGTGTGAGGCTGGTGGCCAGAGAGAGGGATGAGTGGGGGATGTTGGTAGCCCCCCTCGAAACACACACACAAACACAGCCCTGGGCCCTTTATCTCTTTCTCACACTCCCTGTGAGATGGGCAGGGTGTACTGTGGCCAGGTTGAGGACTGGGGAATATAGGACAAGTAGTAACGGGTGGGCAAGGCTGCTAACAACTGGTGTAGGTGTTTCTGTACCGGCTTCCAAACAAGCCAATTAGACTGTATAGTAGGTGTGTTGTCACTCGATTATTGTTATGTTGTTATCAGCCTGCACACAAACTTTCAGGGGGCAGGTGCTCAAAATTAAAAAGCGGGTCACCCCCTCTCCCCGCTTGAAAAAAAGTAAACTTTCATAATTCATATCTCAGAATTCATAACATACCAAATGCCTCTGTAGGGAAAATTGAGCGTAGGCCCGTTTACTTCTACAACAACACACTCACTCATCATCACAAATTGTAAGCAAGCTAGTTACAGTGCCTCCTAAAGACATGATTGACATTGGGAAAAGAGGGTGGGCTATCAGCTGATCAGTGATGCACACACCTACTCATTCAACGGTTTTTCTTTTCATGTTACAATTTTCTACATTGTAGAATAATAGTGAAGACATCAAAACTATGAAATAACACATATGGAATCATGTAGCAACCAATTTTTTTTTAACAAATCTAGATATATTTTCTTTTTGAGATTCTTCAAAGTAGCCAACCTTTGCCCTGATGACAGCTGTGCACACTTTTGGCATTCTCTCAACCAGCTTCATGAGGTAGTCACCAGGAAATAATTTCAATTAACAGTTGTGTCTTGTTAAAATTTCAATTGTGAATTTATTTCCTTCTTAATGCTATTGAGCCAGTCAGTTGTGTTGTGACAAGGTAGGGGTGGTATACAGAAAGATTGCCCTATTTGGTGAAAGACCAAGTCCATATTATTATATATGTCACTTTCTGACCATAGTTCTTGTGTGTTTTACTTGTTTAAGTGTTGGTCAGGACGTGAGCTGGGTGGGCATTCTATGTTGTGTGTCTAGTTTGTCTGTTTCTATGTTTGGCCTAATATGGTTCCCAATCAGAGGCAGGTGATTTGTGTTGTCTCTGATTCGGAATCATATTTAGGTGGCTTGTTTTGTGTTGGGGTTTGTGGGTGGTTGTTTCCTGTCTTTGTGTTTCTCTGCACCAGCTAGGACTGTATTGGTTTGCCACATTTGTTATTTTGTATTTGTTAAGTGTTCACGTTTCTCGTCTATTAAAACATGTTGAACACGAGCTACGCTGCGTCTTGGTCCGATCCCTGCTACACCTCCTCTTCAGACGAAGAGGAGGAAGGCTGCCGTTACAGAACCACCCACCAAACTCGGACCAAGCAGCGTAGCAACGGGCAGCAGCGACAGCAGCAGCAGCGGCCCATTACACAGGACTCCTGGACATGGGAGGAAATTCTGAACGGTAAAGGACCCTGGGCTAAGATTGGAGAATATCGCCGCTCTCGTGAAGAGCTGGAGGCAGCTAAAGCCAAGGAGCGGTGGTATGAGGAGGCAGCACGGAAGCGTGGCTGGAAGCCTTGAGCCAACTTGAGCCAACTCCTCCTGCTTACCGTAAGGAGCCAAGGATGGAACCAGAGCCGGTGAGGGCGGTATTGGAGGTGAGCGAAGTAGAGACTGTGAAGGATCTAATGGGGAGATTGGAGGAGAGAGAAATGAGGGATTTGCTGGTTTGGTGCATGAGGCACATTATCCGCCCGACGGAGCGTGTCGGGGATTTGATGTCACCTGAGTCAGCTCTCCATACTCGTCCTGAGGTGCGGGCTAGCCGTCTGGTGAAGACTGTGCCAGCCTCACGCACCAGGCCTCCTGTGCGCCTCCCTAGCCCTGCACGTCCTGTGCCAGCTCAGCGCACCAGCTCTCCTGTGGCAGCCCCATGCACCAGCTCTCCGGTGCCGGCGCCTCATACCAGGCCTCCAGTTCCAGCACCCCGCACTCGCCTTGAGGTGCGTGTCCTCAGCCCAGTACCATCGGTACCAACACCACGCACCAGGCTTCCAGTGAGTCTCCAGAGCCCTGTTCCTCCTCCACGCACTCGCCCTGTGGTGCGTGTCTCCAGCCCAGTACCACCAGTGCCTACACCACGCACCAGGCTTCCTGTGCGTCTCCAGAGCTCTGTTCCTCCTCCACGCACTCGCCCTGTGGTGCGTATCTCCAGCCCGGTACCACCAGTTCCGGTACCACGCACCAGGCCTATAGTGCGCCTTGAGAGTCCAGTGTGCCCTGTTCCTACTCCCCGCACTCGCCTAGTGATGCGTGTCTCCAGTCCGGTACCACCAGTTCCGGCACCACGCACCAGGCCTACTATGCGCCTCAGCAGGTCAGAGTCGGCCGTCTGCCCAGCGCCACCTGCACTGCCCGTCTGCCCAGCGCCGTCTGAGCTGCCTGTCTGCCTTCGTCTTCAGACGAAGAGGAGGAAGGCTGCCGTTACAATATATATATATATTTTGGGACACACCTACTCATTCAAGGGTATATCACCACCAAAAGGTGCACTTTGGAGACTGGAAGGGTAAAGGGCCATGTGCTCTGCACAGGTAGATGCCCATCTGTGCACGGGCCTGCACACACTCCCCATCTCTCTCCACAGTGCAGATTGTGGCTTAGCATTTGCACACTGGGCGCTTGAAGGCCCGAATGGGGGGAGAGAGGGAGAGAAGGAAAGAGGGATGACACAGGAATAGTGGGATGAAGGAAAAACAAAGCAGGCTGTTACCCGTGTCCCTGGAGGGAAGAGTGGATCTGCATCTCTCTCTCTCACTGCAACGTTTACACATTTTCTACCTTCCACATGTCTCGTTGCAGGCTATGGGTGAGGTGAAACGGAAAAGATGCAGTTGATTTAAAATTACAATTTGGAGCAAGGGGGTCTGCGGAGATAGAGGGAGCGGGAGCGTTTCGAAAGCGGCCTCCCGAGTGGCGCAGCGGTCTATGGGACTGCATTGCAGTGTTGTGGTTTGATCCCAGGCTGTGTCATTACCGGCTGTGACCGGGAGTCCCATAGGGCAGCGCACAATTGGCCCAGCGTCGTCTGGGTTAGGTTGAGGGTTTGGCCGGGGGGGGGGGAATTTACCTGGCTCATTGCGCTTTATTGACTCCTTGTGGCGGGCCAGGCACTTGCAGGCTAACCTCGGTTGTCAGTTGAACGCTGTTTCCTCTGACACATTGGTGCAGCTGGCTTCCGGGTTAAGCGAGTGGGTGTTAAGAAGCGTAGTTTTCCGGGTTATGATTCAGAGGATGCATGACTCCACCTTCACCTGTCGGGAGTTGCAGTGATCATGAAATTGAGAAGAAAAAGGGGGTAAAAATTACAACAAAAAGAAAAGAAAAAGGAGAGAAGATATGATCCAAATAACGTTTTACAACATCCTTCTCCTATTACTCTATGCCCATGTATGCATGCTTTCCTGTGTGTGTGTGTGTGTGTGTGTGTGTGTGTGTGTGTGTGTGTGTGTGTGTGTGTGTGTGTGTGTGTGTGTGTGTGTGTGTGTGTGTGTGTGTGTGTGTGTGCATGATCGTATACGGTGCATTCGGAAAGTATTCAGACCCCTTCCCTTTTTCCACATGTTGTTATGTTACAGCCTTATTCTAAAATTGATAACAGTTTCCCTCATCAATCTACACACAATATCCCGTAATGATGAAGCAAAAACTGGTTTTTAGAAATGTTTGCAAACATATATTTTTTTAAATACAGAAATAACTTATTTACATAAGTATTCAGACCCTTTGTTATGAGAATCGAAATTGAGCTCAGGTGCATCCTGTTTCCATTGATCATGCTTGAGATGTATCTACAACTTGATTGGAGTCCACCTGTGGTCATTTCAATTGATTGGACATGATTTGGAAAGGCACACACTTGTGTTTATAAGGTCCCACAGTTGACAGTGCATGTCAGAGCAAAAACCAAGCCATGAGATCGAAGGAATTGACCGTAGAGCTCCGAGACAGGATTGTGTTGAGGCACAGATCTGGGTAAGTTTACCAAAGAATGTCTGCAGCATTGAAGGTCCCCAAGAACACAGTGGCCTCCATCATTCTTAAGTGGAAGAAGTTTGGAACCACCAAGACTCTTCCTAGAGATGGCAGCCTGGCCAAATTGAGTAATCGGGGGAGAAAGGTCAGGGAGGTGACCAAGAACCCGATGGTCACTTTGACAGAGCTCTAGAGTTCCTCTGTCGATATGGGATAAACTTACAGAAGGACAACCATCTCTGCAGCACTCCACCAATCAGTCCTTTATGGTAGAGTGGCCAGACAGAAGCCACTCCTCAATAAAAGGCAAATTACAGTCGGCTTGGAGTTTGCCAAAGGCACCTAAAGGACTCAAGATTCTCTGGTCTGATGAAACCAAGATTGAACTCTTTGGCCTGAATGCCAAGCATCACATCTGGAAGAAACCTGGCATCACCTGGCACCATCCCTACAGTGAAGCATGGTGGTGGCAGCATCATACTGTGGGGATGTTTTTCAGTGGCAGGGACTGGGAGACTAGTCAGGATCGAGGGAAAGATGAACAGGGAAAAGTGCAGAGAGATCCTTGATGAAAACCTACTACAGAGCGCTCAGAACGCTGGGGTGAAGGTTCACCTTCCAACAGGGCAATGACCCTAAGCACACAGCCAAGACAACGCAAGAGTGGCTTCGGGACAAGTCTCTGAATGTGGCCCAGCCAGTGGCCCAGCCAGAACCCGGACTTGAACCCGATGTAGCATCTCTGGAGAGACCTGAAAATAGCTGTGCAGCGATGCTCCCCATCCAACTTGACAGAGCTTGAGAGGATCTGCAGAGAAGAATGGGAGAAACTCCCCAAATGCAGGTGTTCCAAGCTTGTACCGTCATACCCAAGAAGACTCGAGGCTGTAATTGTTGCCAAAGTTGATTCAACAAAGTACTGACTAAAGGGTCTGAAAACGTACGTAAATTTGATATTTACGGTTTCTATTTTTAATACATTTGTGGAATATTTGTTAAACCTGTTTTCGCTTTGTCATTATGGGGTATTGTGTGTAGATTGTTTAGGGAAAAAAGCAATTTAATACATTTTAATATATGGCTGCAACGCAACGAAATGTGGAAAAAGTCATCGGGTCTGAATATTTTCCGAATGCACTGTATGTATGTATTGTATGTGTGCGTGTGTACATTCACCTGTATGGGTGTGTGTACGTGCATGTGTGCTTCTGTGCATGTTTACATCTGTGTGTTGTGTGTGCGTGTCTGTGTGTAAGCCGGCCCCCTGAAGCAGACCGTGAGCTGTGGTCCGTCCAAGCCTGTTGTCCAGAGATAGCGCTGGGTTGTTTTGTTGCTACCCACCAATCAGCCCCGCGCTCACACCGAGGGGAGGGAGAGACCTGGCACAGCCTCCCGCCTACATGTACACACACACACTCTCTGTTAGATGCACACACACACACTCCTCCATCTTCTGCTCACTAAATCCTTTCCCACACACTACAGCTCCTCCATTAGTTTAGAACAGATTACACATGGATTTTAGGGTTAATCTCAATACGGTGGTAGAAAGTGGCTTCCTCTCCTTTTCTCCTTCATCTGATCTCAGCCGAAGGAAAGATGGAAGAATTTCCAACATATTGGTTTACCTGTCCTGAATGATCAATGTGTCAAAGGTGATTCTAACATGTAGTTGAATTTTTATCTAATCAAGATTTTTGTTAAAAAATTTGGAGTGTACTTCTAGTTCGACTCATCCACCGCTTCCGAGTATACTACTCGCTAATGTTCAGTCTCTGGACAATAAAGTAGACGACCTCAGGGCTCTCTCTATCGACCTAGGTTGCCTCGACCTAGGTTCGGCAAAACTAAACATGGCGGTGTTCGCCTTAGCAATCTCACTAGGATAAAGACCTCCTCCATTCCTGCCATTATTGAAAGAGATCGTGATACCTCACATCTCAAAATAGGGCTACTTAATGTTAGATCCCTCACTTCAAAGACAGTTATAGTCAATGAACTAATCACTGATCATAATCTTGATGTGATTGGCCTGACTGAAACATGGCTTAAGCCTGATGAATTTACTGTGTTAAATGAGGCCTCACCTCCTGGTTACACTAGTGACCATATCCCCCGCGCATCCCGCAAAGGCGGAGGTGTTGCTAACATTTACGATAGCAAATTTCAATTTACAAAAGAAAAAATGACGTTTTTGTCTTTTGAGCTTCTTGTCATGAAATCTATGCAGCCTACTCAATCACTTTTTATAGCTACTGTTTACAGGCCTCCTGGGCCATATACAGCGTTCCTTACTGAGTTCCCTGAATTCCTATCGGACCTTGTAGTCATAGCAGATAATATTCTAATTTTTGGTGATTTTAATATTCACATGGAAAAGTCCCCAGACCCACTCCAAAAGGCTTTCGGGGCCATCATCGACTCAGTGGGTTTTGTCCAACATGTCTCTGGACCTACTCACTGCCACAGTCATACTCTGGACCTAGTTTTGTCCCATGGAATTAATGTTGTAGATCTTAATGTTTTTCCTCATAATCCTGGACTATCGGACCACCATTTTATTACGTTTGCAATCGCAACAAATAATCTGCTCAAACCCCAACCAAGGAGCATCAAAAGTCGTGCTATAAATTCTCAGACAACACAAAGATTCCTTGATGCCCTTCCACAAAGATTCCTTGAGACTCCTTCTGCCTACCCAAGGACGTCAGAGGACAAAAATCAGTTAACCACCTAACTGAGGAACTCAATTCAACCTTGCGCAATACCCTAGATGCAGTTGCACCCATAAAAACTAAAAACATTTCTCATAAGAAACTAGCTCCATGGTATACAGAAAATACCCGAGCTCTGAAGCAAGCTTCCAGAAAATTGGAACGGAAATGGCGCCACACCAAACTGGAAGTCTTCCGACTAGCTTGGAAAGACAGTACCGTGCAGTATCGAAGAGCCCTCACACTGCTGCTCGATCATCCTATTTTTCCAACTTAATTGAGGAAAATAAGAACAATCCTACATTTCTTTTTGATACTGTCGCAAAGCTAACTAAAAAGCAGCATTCCCAAGTGAGGATGGCTTTCACTTCAGCAGTAATAAATTCATGAACTTCTTTGAGGAAAAGATCATGATCATTAGAAAGCAAATTACGGACTTTAAATCTGCGTATTCCACCAAAGCTCAGCTGTCCTGAGTCTGCACAACTCAGCCAGGACCTAGGATCAAGAGAGACACTTAAGTGTTTTAGTACTATATCTCTTGACACAATGATGAAAATAATCATGGCCTCTAAATCTTCAAGCTGCATACTGGACCCTATTCCAACTAAACTACTGAAAGAGCTGCTTCCTGTGCTTGGCCTTCCTATGTTGAACATAATAAACGGCTCTCTATCCACCGGATGTGTACCAAACTCACTAAAAGTGGCAGTAATAAAACTATCGGCCTATATCGAATCTTCCATTCCTCTCAAAATTTTTAGAAAAAGCTGTTGCGCAGCAACTCACTGCCTTCCTGAAGACAAGCAATGTATACGAAATGCTTCAGTCTGGTTTTAGACCCCATCATAGCACTGAGACTGCACTTGTGAAGGTGGTAAATGACCTTTTAATGGCGTCAGACCGAGGCTCTGCATCTGTCCTCGTGCTACTAGACCTTAGTGCTGCCTTTGATACCATCGATCACCACATTCTTTTGAAGAGATTGGAAACCCAAATTGGTCTACACGGACAAGTTCTAGCCTGGTTTAGATCTTATCTGTCGTAAAGAAATCAGTTTGTCTCTGTGAATGGTTTGTCCTCTGACAAATCAACTGTACATTTCGGTGTTCCTTAAGGTTCCGTTTTAGGACCACTATTGTTTTCACTATATATTTTACCTCTTGGGGATGTCATTCGAAAACATAATGTTAACTTTCACTGCTATGCGGATGACACACAGCTGTACATTTCAATGAAACATGGTGAAGCCCCAAAATTGCCCTCGCTAGAAGTCTGTGTTTCAGACATAAGGAAGTGGATGGCTGAAAAAGTTCTACTTTTAAACTCGGACAAAACAGAGATGCTTGTTCTAGGTCCCAAGAAACAAAGATATCTTCTGTTGAATCTGACAATTAATCTTGATGGTTGTAAAGTCGTCTCAAATAAAACTGTGAAGGACCTCGGCGTTACTCTGGACCCTGATCTCTCTTTTGACGAACATATCAAGACTGTTTCAAGGACATCTTTTTTCCATCTACATAACATTGCAAAAATCAGACATTTTCTGTCCAAAAATGTGGCAGAAAAATTAATCCATGCTTTTGTTACTTCTAGGTTAGACTACTGCAATGCTGTACTTTCCGGCTACCCGGATAAAGCACTAAATAAACTTCAGTTAGTGCTAAATACGGCTGCTAGAATCCTGACTAGAACCAAAAAATGTATCATATTACTCCAGTGCTAGCCTCCCTACACTGGCTTCCTGTTAAGGCAAGGGGTGACTTCAAAGTTTTACTTTTCTCCTACAAAGCGTTACATGGGCTTGGTCCTACCTATCTTTCCGAGTTGGTCCTGCCTTACATACCTACACGTACGCTACGTTCACAAGACGCAGGCCTCCTAATTGTCCCTAGAATTTCTAAGCAAACAGCTGGAGGCAGGGCTTTCTCCTATAGATCTCAATTTTTATGGAATGGTCTGCCTACCCATGTGAGAGACGCAGACTCGGTCTCAACCTTAAAGTCTTTACTGAAGACTTATCTCTTCAGTAGGTCATATGATTGAGTGTAGTCTGGCCCAGGAGTGTGAAGGTGAACGGAAAGGCTCTGGAGCAACGAACCGCCCTTGCTGTCTCTGCCTGGCCGGTTCCCCTCTCTCCACTGGGATTCTCTGCCTCTAACCCTATTACAGGGGCTGAGTCACTGGCTTACTGGTGCTCTTTCATGCCGTCCCTAGGAGGGGTGCGTCACTTGAGTGGGTTGAGTCACTGACGTGATCTTCCTGTCTGGGTTGGCGCCCCCCATTGGTTTGTGCCGTGGCGGAGATCTTTGTGGGCTATACTCGGCCTTGTCTCAGGATGTTAAGTTGGTGGTTGGAGATATCCCTCTAGTGGTGTGGGGGCTGTGCTTTGGCAAAGTGGGTGGGGTTATATCATTCCTGTTTGGCCCTGTCCGGGGGTATCATCGGATGGGGCCACAGTGTCTCCTGACCCCTCCTGTCTCAGCCTCCAGTATTTATGCTGCAGTAGTTTATGTGTCGGGGGGCTAGGGTCAGTTTGTTATATCTGGAGTACTTCTCCTGTCTTATCCGGTGTCCTGTGTGAATTTAAGGATGCTCTCTCTAATTCTCTCCTTCTCTCTTTCTTTCTCTCTCTCGGAGGACCTGAGCCCTAGGACCATGCGTCAGGACTACCTGGCATGATGACTCCTTGCTGTCCCCAGTCCACCTGGCCTTGCTGCTGCTCCAGTTTCAACTGTTCTGCCTGCGGCTATGGAACCCTGACCTGTTCACCGGACCTGCTACCTATCCCAGACCTGCTGTTTTCAACTCTCTAGAGACTTCAGGAGCGGTAGAGATACTCTTAACCTCTTTAGGATTAGGGGTGGAGTTTACACTTTTGGGGAAAATCGTTCAAAATTTAAACGGCCTCGTACTCAATTCTTGCTCGTACAATATGCATATTATTATTAATATTGGATAGAAAACACTCTCTAGTTTCTGAAACCGTTCTAATTATTTCTCTAAGTGAAACAGAACTCTTTTTACAGCCCATTTCCTATCCGGAAGTGAGATTTCCAAAAGCGAGGTCTCTCTTCAAGAGCTTGTCTATAAAAGGGCATGTCACTTATGACTGTAGAAACACGTCATACACCTTCCCCTGGGTGTCATGCGGAAGTGAGAGCAGAAAGGACTTGATTATCTCGTTCTGGGATTGAATACAACCTCTTGGAGTGAGAGGTCCGTCATTATTTTTTTTTGGAAGGCGCGAACTTGGACCTGGAATCGCCTCCTGGAAAACCGTCGTTATAGTTGAATATGATCTCAGGCTTCGATTGTTTTTGATACATGTCACAATATCATCCTAAAGTATGTTTTTTCAATATAGTTTAATTATATTATTGAAATTTATTCGGGACTTTAGACGTGATGCGTTGGAGGAATTTTTCCAAGAAGGAGAGGTTAGCGCCGCATGGCCAGTGCGCATGCTATTTCAAGAGGGAAATAGTTCGTTCTGGATCCAAATAAAGACGGTTCTGAACAAAGGACCCCTTGTACAACATTCTGATGGAAGATCAACAAAGATAAGGACCCAATTTGGGATGCTATTTCATATATCTGTCGAACTGTGCTATCGCTACGTTTGCCTTGAATCAATGCTGTTTTGTGATAGCTATTGTAGTAAGCTAATATAACGATATATTGTGTTTTCGCTGTAAAACACTTAGAAAATCGGAAATATTGGCTATATTCACAAGATCTTTGTCTTTCATTTGCTATCCATCATATATTTTTCTGAAATGTTTTATGATGTGTAATTAGGTAGTTGACGTTGGTGTCTATTTACTCTGGCTACTCCCGTGCTATTTCTGACTGTAGCTATGATGGTAGCAGTAATGTAAAACTGATTTATAGCTCAAATATGCACATTATTGAACAAAACATAGATTTATTGTGTAACATGTTATAGGACTGTCATCTGAGGGAGTTGTTTCTAGGTTAGTTAGGTTGGTTCTAGGTTAGTTAGGTTGGCTTTGTGCATGCTACCTGCATGCTACCGGTGCTGTGAAAAATGTCTGTCCTCTTTTGTATTTGGTGGTGAGCTAACATAAATATACGTGGTGTTTTTGCTGTAATACATTTAAAAAATCGGACATGTTGACTGAATTCACAAGATGTGTATCTTTCATTTGCTGTATTGGACTTGTTAATGTGTGAAAGTTAAATATTTCTCAAAAATATTTTTTGAATTTCGCGCTCTGCCTTTTCAGTGGAATGTGGGAGGAGTTCCGCTAGCGGAACACCCATCCTGCGCTACGGATCCCTTTTACGGGATCACTTTCCTAAACAACCGCTAGAATTGCAGGGCGCCAAATGCATAAATATTACAAAAAATATTTATAATCATGCAATCACAAGTGAAATATACCAAATATATATACCACAGCTTAGGTTGTTGTTAATCCACCTATCGTGTCAGATTTTGAAAATATATTTTACAGCGAAAGAAATCCCAGCTTTTGTGAGTGTAGTTTTCAATGCTACAACAGCTAGCCCCAAATTAGCATGGTCACGAAAGTCAGAAAAGCAATAAAATGAATCGCTTACCTTTGATAATCTTTGGATGTTTCCACTCACAAGACTCCCAGTTACACAACAAATCTTCTTTTTGTTCGATAAATATTACTTTTATAACAAAAAAACGCCATTTGGGTGGCGCATTATGTTGAGAAAACAAAAGCCGTGTTTCCGTTCGACAAATTCCAAAAAGTATCCGAAATGGTCGTAGAAACATGTCAAATGTTTTTTATAATCAATCCTCAGGTTGTTTTTAACCTCTAATTCCTCCCAAACCCGGATCCGGGAGCACCCCCATCAGTAAAAAAGCTGACTAGCATAGCCTAGCATAGCGTCACAAGTAAATACTAGCATCTAAATATCATTAAATCACAAGTCCAAGACACCAGATGAAAGATACACATCTTGTGAATCCAGCCATCATTTCTGATTTTTAAAATGTTTTACAGGGAAGACACAATATGTAAATCTATTAGCTAACCACGTTAGCAAAAGACACCACTTTTTTTACTGCATCAGTAGCTATCACAAATTCGACCAAATAAAGATATAAATAGCCACTAACCAAGAAACAACTTCATCAGATGACAGTCTGATAACATATTTATTGTATAGCATTTGTTTTGTTAGAAAAATGTGCATATTTCAGGTATAAATCATAGTTTACCATTGCAGCCACCATCACAACTCTCACCAAAGCGACTAGAATAACTACAGAGAGCAACGTGAATTACCTAAATACTCATCATAAAACATTTCTGAAAAATACACAGCGTACAGCAAATGAAAGACAAACATCTTGTGAATCCAGCCAATATTTCAGATTTTTTAAGTGTTTTACAGCGAAAACACAATATAGCATTATATTAGCTTACCACAATAGCCAGAAACACAACACCATTTACCAGCAGCAAAGGTTAGCGATCGTAACAAGCAAGCAAAATATATATAATTTGACTAACCTTCATAAACTTCTTCAGATGACAGTCCTGTAACAGTCCTCTTCTCCTGTAGAAATAGCAGCTAACGCTAGCTATGTGCAGGAGAGGTGTCCAACTCGTGAAAGCGCGTGACTAAGAAATTCCAGAAAATCGCTATAAACTGCTATAAGTCGGTTTAAATTAACTACCTTATGATGTCTTTAACACCTATAACGAATAAAAACATGACCGGATATATCTAAAGGCCTATAACCGGAGCGTTCTAGAGCCACAGCCAGATGTCCTCCCTGCGTCAGAGCGAAGTGAAAAATGGCCGGACAATTTGTTCCGAGGTCTTTTATAAGCTCTCAGTTCTGCCTAGCAACCCCATTTCAACTCTCACTATTCGCTGACACCCAGGGGAAGACGTATGCAGTGCATCTCAAACAATAGAAGACAGGCAGATTTATAAACAGATCTCAGAACAGCAAGAAGATTTCTGCATTCTCACATCCTCATAGGAAAAATGCTCTAACTCGAGTTCTGTTTCACTCACCGATATAATTCAAACGGTTTTAGAAACTAGAGAGTGTTTTCTATCCAATAGTAATAATAATATGCATATTGTACGAGCAAGAATTGAGTACGAGGCAGTTTAATTTGGGAACGAAATTATTACAAAGTGCAAATAGTACCCAAAAGCTGGGCGCAAACGACTAGCACAACATGTTCGACAGATATATGAAATAGCATCATAAAATGGGTCCTACTTTTGCTGATCTTTCATCAGAATGTTGTACAAGGGGTCCTTTGTCGGGAACAATCGTTGTTTGGATTTAGAACGGCCTTTTTCCCTCTCGATTTAGCAAGCACACTTGCCAAGTGGCGCGAATCTCTCCATCGTCAACAAACTCAGAGAACGGAACACGGCAAAACTCCCAGAAAAATTTCAATAATCTGATTAAACTATATTGAAAAAACATACTTTACGATGATATTGTCACATGTATCAAATAAAATCAAAGCCGGAGATATTAGTCGTCCATAACGACAGCTTATCAGAAGGCAAATCCAGGTCCCTTGACGCGCTCTCCAGAAAACAGGAAACTGGTGACACGTCATACAAAGAGCATTTATTCGAGCCAAGATCAAGTTACACACTCCATTTCTTCTCTCACTGCTTGTCGACATCTAGTGGAAGACGTATGAAGTGCATCTAAACGAATAAATATCAAGGACTTTAATAGGCAGGCCCTAGAAGAGAGCATCGATTTCAGATTTTCCACTTCCTGTCAGGAAGTTTGCTGCAAAAGGAGTTCTGTTTTACTCACAGATATAATTCAAATGGTTTTAGAAACTAGAGAGTGTTTTCTATCCAATAGTAATAATAATATGCATATTGTACGAGCAGGAATTGAGTACGAGGCCGTTTGAAATGGGCACCTTTTAACCGGCTACTCAATACTGCCCCTGCAGCCCAAACAGGTTAAGAATCATATCACCTCTACCTTACCTGACATCCTAGACCTACTTCAATTTGTTTACTGCCACTATAGATCCACAAACGATGCAATCGCCATCGCACTGCTCACTGCCCTATCCCATCTGGACAAGAGGAATACCTACGTCAGAATGCTGTTCATTGACTATAACTCTGCCTTCGACACCATTGTACCCTCCAAGCTCATCATCAAGCTCGGGACCCTGGGTCTCAATCCGCCCTGTGCAATTGGGTCCTGGTATTCCTGACGGGCCACCCCCAGGTGATGAAGGTAGGAAACAACACCTCCACTTCGCTGATCCTCAACACAGGGGTCCCACAAGGGTGCGTGCTCAGCCCTCTCCTGTACTCCCTGTTCACCCATGACTGCGTGGCCACGCATGCCTCCAACTCAATCGTAAAGTTTTCAGATGACACAACAGTAGTAAGCCTGATTAACAACAATGACAAGAGCCTACAGGTAGGAGGTGAGGGCCCTGGCGGAGTTCTGCCAGTAAAATAACCTCTCCCTCAATGTCAACAAAATGAAGGAACTGATCGTGGACTTCGGGAAATGGCAGAGGGCAGAGGGAGAGGGAGCACTTCCGGCAGAGGGAGCACTTCCGTATCAACATCGACAGGACTGCAGTGAAGAAGGTGGAAAGCTTAAAGTTCCTCGGCGTACAGATCTATGACAATCTGAAATGGTCCACCCACACAGACAGTGTGGTGAAGAAGGGGCAATAGCACCTCTTCAACCTCAGGAGGCTGAAGAAATTCAGCTTGGCCTCTAAGACGCTCAAACTTTTACAGATGCACAATTGAGAGCGTCCTGTTGGGCTGTATCACCGCCTGGTAAGGCAACTGCACTGCCCACAACTGCAGGGCTCTCCACTGGGTGGTGCTGTCTGCCTAACGCATGACCGGGGGCACACTGCCTGCCCTCAAGGACACCTACATCACACCATGTCACAGGAAGGCCAAAAAGATCATCAAGGACGTCATCTACCCGAGCCACGGCCTGTTCACCCGCTATCATCCAGAAGGCGAGATCAGTACAGGTGCATCAAAGCTGGGAACGAGAGACTGAAAAACAGCTTCTATCTCAAGGCCATCAGACTGTTAAATAGCCATCACTAGCTAATTACCACCCGGTTACTCAACCCTGCATCTTAGAGGCTGCAGCCCTATGTACATAGACACAGAATCACTGGTCAATTTAATAATGGAACACTATTCACGTTAATAATGTCTACATACTGCTTTACTTATTTCTTATGTATATACTGTATTCTATTCTAATGTATTTTAGTCAATGCCACTCCTACATTGCTCATCCTAATATTTACATTTTTCTTAATTCCATTTTTTTACTTTTAGATTCGTGTGCATTGTTGTGAATTTTTAGATACCAATTCACTGTTGGGGCTAGGAACACAAGTATTTTGCTGCACCCTCAATAACATCTGCTAAGTATGTGTATGTATCAGGACTCAGGATAAGACCCAGATGCAGACAGTTCAAATCACAGATGTTTATTTACAAAACAGGGGGCAGGCAAATGACAAGTCAAGTACAGGCAGAGGTCAGTAATCCAGGGCAGTGTCAGTGAGGTACAGAACGGCAGGCAGGCTCAGTGTCAGGGCAGGCAGAATGGTCATAACAAAACAAAAAAACTAGAGCACAGGAAACACAGGAGCACGATGGTAGGACTTGATGAGACAAGACGAACTGGCAACAGACAAACAGAAAACGCAGGTATAAATACACAGCCTCACTAATGTATATATTTAGTGCCTACGAAGTATTCATACCCCTCAATTTAGTCCACATTTTGTTGTGTCACAGCCTGAATTAATGGATACAAAAATGTATAATCTCACCCATTTCTGTACAGCACTTTGCGATATCAGCTGATGTAAGAAGGGCTATATAAATACATTTGATTTGATTTGATCTGCACACAATACCCCATAATGAGAAAGTGAAAACATGTTTTTAGAAATGTTTCCAAATTTTATTTGAATGAAATACAGAAATATCTCATTTAAATAAGTATTCACACCCCTGAGTCAATACATGTTAGAATTCACTTTGGCAGAGATTACAGCTGTGAGTCCTTCTGGGTAAGTCTCTAAGAGCTTTGCACACCTGGATTGTACAATATTTGCATATTATTCTGTCTTTTAAGGTCTTTGTTGATCAGAAACATTCAGTGTTGTCTTGGTAAGTAGCTCCAGTGTATATTTGGCCTTATGTTTTAGGTTATTGTCCTGCTGAATGGTGAATTTGTTGGAAAGCAGATTGAACCAGGTTTTCCTCTAGGATTTTCCTGTGCTTAGCTCCATTCCGTTTATTTTTATCCTAAAAACTTTGTAGTTGTGTTGTGTCGGATTTGTCCCGAACAAAACGCTTTGTATTCAGGACATAAAGATTTACTTTAACGCCTTAGTGCAAACAGGATACATGTTTTGGTATATGTTTATTCTGTACAAGCTTCCTCCTTTTAATGTATGTTAGTATTTTGGAGTCACTACAATGTTGTTGATACATCCTCAGGTTTATTCTATCACAGCCATTGAACTATGTAACTATTTTAAAGTCACCATTGGCCTCATGGTGAAATCCTTCAGCGGTTTCCTTTCTCTCCGGCAACTGGGTTAGGACAGATTTATGTGTCTTTGTAGTGACTGGGTGTATTGATACACCATCCAAAGTGTAATTAATAATAATGTGTAATTAATAACTAATGTTCCCCATCTACTAATAGGTGCCCTTTGTGAGGCATTGGAAAACCCCCCTAGCCTTCGTGGTTGAATCTCTGTTTGACATTCACTGCTCGGCTGAGGGACCTTCCAGATAATTGTATGTGTGGGGTACAGAGATGAGAGAGTCAAAAAAATCATGTTAAACACTATTATTGCACACAGAGTGAGTCCATGAACTGTAACTCATTTTGTGACTTTTTTTACTCTTTGGCTTTTTAGGCTTGCCATAACAAAGGGGTGGAATACTTAGTGACTGAAGACATTTCAGATTTTTTTATTTGTAAGCATTTCTAAAAACATAATTTTATTTTGACATTATTAGGGTATTAGGGTATTGTCTGTAGGCCGGTGACACAAAATCAAAATATAATCCATTTTAAATTCAGGCTATAACATAGCAAAATGTGACTACTTTCTGAAGGCACGGATTATATTTACATTCCGGACTATGACATTGCTCATTATGATATTTTTTTGGACACTTTTTGAATATGTGCTTATTGTTTTGTATTGCTTTCTAGGTATTATTGCTTTATCTAGAAAGAAAATATTTTTATGCGATTGGTTTTGAAGGAGCCTGACTTCGGCTACTATATCCAACCCAGCTCCTATATCACATAGGGAGAGGGAGAGAAAAACACAGTCACCATACAGTCATGGAAGCCAACAGTAAATACACGGTTGAACGTCACAGCTGCACTCTGGATGTGGGTTGAGGCCAATCCAACACCGCTCTCACCTTGTCAGTGTCCATCTGAACATTTCAATATTTTGCAACCTGATTCAAGTGTCCTCCATTACTCTGAAGCAGGACTGGTGTCTGGCCACTTCCTTAGCCTTCTATAACAGCTGCTCAATAACAAATCTACCAGGTTTTGTTTGTAGCATGTGAATGAAATAAAATATATTGCCAAAAATAACTCTAGCTATATATCTATATATGTATATGCTAATAGAGGGACTGTAACTACATAAGAGATTCAGGCTGTTTACGCTGACGCCGTTAGTATGCAACCAGCCTTTTCCGATTTGCTGCCAGAGCCATACCTATTTGTAATAGACAAGTCATTCATCTATTTTTGCCCTAAAAAATACACTATAAACTTTTATGAGAACAGGCATGTTGTTTTGGGTTAGCAGACGAAGCCCCCAAATGCTAGCTACCTAACTTGAAAATCCTAGTTAGTTATCATATCTTTGTCCGAGTTGACATGAGTTGTCTAGGTAGCTAAAGTTAGCTAGCCAGTTCAGTTGAAACATTATTGAAAGCAAGCTGGCTACATCCTATGATTAGCTAGCAAGTGCCTGCCCTGTATTGACCCTTAATGACTATGGGCTACAGTTAGCTGTTATTAGCAAGGTAACTAACTAATGTGAGCTATGCACATCTTCCTCTGACATGCAACATCACACGTTAGCTTGATGTATTTAGCTAACTAAAGTATCATTCCCATTTCATCGGTGATATCATAGCTAGCCTGGCTTGCTAGCATTATCAAATCATGTTGTATAACTAAAAGGAGCTACTAGCTAGCTAGTAAATCAAAATGTGTTTGTCACATGCGCCAAATACAACAGGTGTAGAGAGTATCAGCAGCGTAGAAGGGGGGGGCAATGCAAATAGTCTGGGTAGCCATTTGATTAGATGTTCAGGAGTCTTATGGCTTGGGGGTAAAATACACTGCTCAAAAAAATAAAGGGAACACTTAAACAACACAATGTAACTCCAAGTCAATCACACTTCTGTGAAATCAAACTGTCCACTTAGGAAGCAACACTGATTGACAATAAATTTCACATGCTGTTGTGCAAATGGAATAGACAAAAGGTGGAAATTATAGGCAATTAGCAAGACACCCCCAATAAAGGAGTGATTCTGCAGGTGGTGACCACAGACCACTTCTCAGTTCCTATGCTTCCTGGCTGATGTTTTGGTCACTTTTGAATGCTGGCGGTGCTTTCACTCTAGTGGTAGCATGAGACTGAGTCTACAACCCACACAAGTGGCTCAGGTAGTGCAGCTCATCCAGGATGGCACATCAATGCGAGCTGTGGCAAGAAGGTTTGCTGTGTCTGTCAGCGTAGTGTCCAGAGCATGGAGGCGCTACCAGGAGACAGGCCAGTACATCAGGAGACGTGGAGGAGGCCGTAGGAGGGCAACAACCCAGCAGCAGGACCGCTACCTCCGCCTTTGTGCAATGAGGAGCACTGCCAGAGCCCTGTAAAATGACCTCCAGCAGGCCACAAATG
Organism: Salvelinus namaycush; assembly: GCF_016432855.1. Lineage (NCBI taxonomy): Eukaryota > Metazoa > Chordata > Actinopteri > Salmoniformes > Salmonidae > Salvelinus > Salvelinus namaycush. The sequence continues at coordinate 2,920,047 of NC_052331.1, forward strand.
TGCATGTGTCAGCATATGGTCTCACAAGGGCTCTGAGGATCTCATCTCGGTATCTAATGGCAGTCAGGCTACCTCTGGCGAGCACATGGAGGGCTGTGCGGCAAACTTAATGATGGTGTTGGAGTTGTGCCTGGCCGTGTAGTCATGAGTGAACAGGGAGTACAGGAGGGGACTGAACACGCACCCCTGAGGGGCCCTCGTGTTGAGGATCAGCGTGGCAGATGTGTTGTTAGCTTAGTGATGAGCTTTGAGGGCACTATGGCGTTGAACGCTGAGCTGTAGTCAATGAATAGCATTCTCACATAGGTGTTCCTTTTGTCCAGGTGTGAAAGGGCAGTGTGGAGTTCAATAGAGATTGCATCATCTGTGGATCTGTTGGTGCCGTATGCAAATTGGAGTGGGTCTAGGGTTTCTGGGATAATGGTGTTGATGTGAGCCATGACCAGCCTTTCAAAGCACTTCATGGCTACACACGAGTGCTACGGGTCGGTAGTCATTTAGGAAGGTTACCTTAGTGTTCTTGGGCACAGGGACTATGGTGGTCTGCCTGAAACATGTTGGTATTACAGACTCAGACAGGGAGAGGTTGAAAATGTCAGTTAGTACCAGCTATCCACCTAGCAAAAGTGACCGTGTTGGATGTAATGCATTCCTGGCCATCTAGCAATATTGTTGAAATGCATTGGAAGTTTGCACCAAATTTATGGAAGCCCATTTTCACTCCTATTATCCGAGCTCAATGTGCATGCGTTGCACCCATATGGAGAGCTGACATGTCCACATGGCAGCGGACCAAAAGTGTTTTCTCTGGGCAATTGGTCATCATTGGCATGTACAGTTGAAGTCGGAAGTTTACATACACCTTAGCCAAATACATTTAAACTCAGTTTTTCACCATTTCTGACATTTAACCCAAGTAACAATTCCCTGTCTCAGGTCAGTTAGAATTACCACTTTATTTTAAGAATGTGAAATGTCAGAATAATAGTAGAGAGAATTATTTCTTTCAGATTTGATTTCTTTCATCACATTCCCAGTGGGTCAGAAGTTTACATACACTCAATTAGTATTTGGTAGCATTACCTTTAAATAGTTTAACTTGGGTCAAACATTTCGGGTAGCCTTCCACAACCTTCCCACAATAAGTTGGGTGAATTTTGGCTCATTCCTCCTGACAGAGCTGGTATAACTGAGTCATGTTTGTAGGCCTCCTCACTCGCGCACACACTTTTTCAGTTCTGCCCACAAATGTTCAATAGGATTGAGGTCAGAGCTTTGTGATGGCCACTCCAACACCTTGACTTTGTTGTCCTTAAGCCATTTTGCCAAACTTTGGAAGTATGCTTGGGGTCATTGTCCATTTGGAAGACCCATTTGCGACCAAGCTTTAACTTCCTGACTGATGTCTTGAGATGTTGCTTCAATATATCCACAAAATGTTCCTACCTCATGATGTCATCTATTTTGTGAAGTGCACCAGTCCCTCCTGCAGAAAAGCACCCCCACAACATGATGCTGCCACCCCCGTGCTTCACGGTTGGGATGGTGTTCTTCGGCTTGCAAGCATCCCCGTTTTTTCTCCAGACATAACAATGGTCATTATGGCCAAACAGTTCTATTTTCGTTTCATCAGAACAGAGGACATTTCTTCAAAAAGTACAAGCTTTGTCCCCATGTGCAGTTGCAAACCATAGTCTTGCTTTTTTATGCCGGTTTTGGAGCAGTGGCTTCTTCCTTGCTGAGCAGCCTTTCAGGTTATGTCGATATAGGACTCGTTTTACTGTGGATATAAATAATTGTGTACTTGTTTCCTCCTGCATCTTCACAAGGTCCTTTGCTGTTGTTCTGGGATCGATTTGCACTTTTCGCACCAAAGTACGTTCATCTCTAGGAGACAGAACGCGTCTCCTTCCTGAGCGGTATGACGGCTGCGTGGTCCCATGGTGTTTCTACTTGCGTACTATTGTTTGTACAGATGAACGTGGTACCTTCAGGCGTTTGGAAATTACTCCCAAGGATGAACCAGGCTTGCGGAGGTCTACAATTTTCTTCTGAGGTCTTGGCTGATTACTTTTGATTTTCCCACGATGTCAAGCAAAGAGGCACTGAGTTTCAAGGTAGGCCTTGAAATACATCCACAGGTACACCTCCAATTGACTAAAATGATGTTAATTAGCCTATCAGAAGCTTCTAAAGCCATCACATCATTTTCTGGAATTTTCCAAGCTGTTTAAAGGCACAGTCAACTTAGTGTATGTACACTTCTGACCCACTGGAGTTGTAATACAGTGAGTTATAAGTGAAATAATCTGTCTGTAAACAATTGTTGGAAAAATTACTTGTGTCATGCGCAAAGTAGATGTCCTAACCTACTTGCCAAAACTATAGTTTGTTAACAAGAAATGTGTGGAGTGTTTGAAAAACGAGTTTTAATGACTCCAACCTACGTGTATGTAAACTACTGACTTCAACTGTAATTATTATTTTTTTGTACCTTTATCTAACAGTTAAGAACAAATTTTCATTTACAATGATGGCCTACCCTGGCCAACCCTCCCCTAACCCGGACGACGCTGGGCCAATTGTGCGCCGCCCTATGGGACTCCCCATCACAGACGGTTGTGATACAGCCCGGGATCAAACCAGGGTCTGTAGTGACTCCTCTAGCACTGCGATGCAGTTTATATTTGACAGCTGTGCCACTCGGGAGACCGTAAGTAATCCATACCCAACCCTCCAGTAAGTAGTAACGAACTAACTTACAAAACTCAGTTTAGGACGAGACTGACTTTATGACCAAAATTGTCCTATTTACACTTTGTAGCCAATTTTGACAATAAAATGACTGTTTTTGACTCAAATCTATTCCACATAGAATGTTTAAAGCCAGAGAAAGGGGCAGTTGACCTTTAATATATTTCCTGCAAAGTAGAGAGGAAATGGGCAGGTTATGTGCAGGTAATGGGGAGACTGAATTTAAACTGTCCCATTATGGTGTGACAGCTGGAGTAACTAAAACCACTGAATTATTAAGAGGTAGAAAAGCCATGACATCACCTGAACCCGGGGGTGGGGGGACGACGACATTGCCTGAGCCAGGGGGGAATCAAAGAAACAAGGGAGGTAGGAAGAAGGAGAGATGTGGTGTAACCGGGGGGATCAAATGAGTTGGTTTCCTAGTTAACACTTTGCTCCAGCTAGTTGCCCTTAGACACCTTATCTAGGATCTGGTTACTATCCTCAAATCCTAACCTTTTACTGGGGAAGTAATATTGATCTTGAATCAGTTTATAAGGGCAACTTCATCCTATACTGACTAGAACCGTTTGAGTGTGGAGGGCTAATTCCCAGGGCCTAATGAGTCTAAACCAGAAGCAGTCGTTTAACTGTGTCCCAAATGGCACACTATTCCCTATAGTGCATTACTTTTGACCAAAGCCCTATGTTCCCTGGTCAAAAATAGTGCCGTTTGGGATGGGGGATTAGATAATGTTTCAAATGTATATTCTGTGAATGGGGTTACCCCTGTCAGTCTGTGATATAACCTCTGTGTGTGCTAAGTACGTAGTCCCGGTTATTTTACCCAGATTCAGAGGAAAATGCTCTGGCAAGCTTGTTTCATTGTTCATTTGAAATGAGTAACTATTCCTTGTGTTTCAAAGCAACAAGTGGGTGAAACCAGCTGGCACAGTGAGTCTCTACTCCAGGACCAGGTTTTCACTATATCACAACAGTTTTGTTCCTGTCTATGATCTCAGCTTTGCGTGGGGGCGGCGGCGGCAAGTAGCATAGCAGGTAGAGCGTTGGGCAAGTAACCGAAAGGTCTCAGGGGAGTTGGGATATGCAACAACAACAAAAAAAATGAGGCCGTATTCTCTCGTTCACAGCCATTTTCAACTGTCGGTATCTATGCATGGAATTATGTTTGATCCGTTTTGTTTTTAGACCACCATGATAAAACATTGAAGGAATGTTTGAAGGAAACATTGGAGTGCATTTTTACAAATGGCTTGAGGAAGACAAACACCTGTCTTCCTTCTCCCCTCTCTCTCTCTTGCAGTGCATGCTGGGAGTTTTTGGAGTTTGAGTTTGGTGTGGAGGGCTCTGACCTACCTTATTTTCTTGATTCTTGGTCTTTTCTATCAATTTTTCTTTTCTATATGGTGGAGGGTTAATGCACTGTTTGTTTTAGCAGTACCCACTGCTTTTTTTTCAAAGTTAGGGTGGAAGAAGGTGGAGGAGGTTCTGCTCGCGGTCAGTGAACAGGGAGGAGCTAAATTTATACATTCCGCTTCCAGAATGAACAAAGCTTTGGTTGTGTTCATGAAAAGAGCAAATTTGGTGGGTAGGTTCATTGCTATATGAATATTTGTAAGGGGTATGTTGGTGCCAATTTCTCCTCTTCCTACATCTTCAACCAGGTTTGCCTCCATTTATTACGGATTATCAAAATCAGGAAAGATCTGAGTCGTTTTGGTAAGTTTGCTAGAGGTTTTCGTGTACACTTGGCAGGATTTCAGGCAGATGTCGTCGAGCATGTTTCGTTCTGGAGGCAATGAGACACAGGCAGCAGAGGCTGGGCCTAGTCATGCCAGGGATGGTGGTGTAGATGAGGCTGGGCCTAGTCATGCTACGGAGGGTGGTGTAGATGAGGCTGGGCCTAGTCATGTTATAGATGGTGGTGTAGATGAGGCTGGGCCTAGTCATGCTACGGAGGGTGGTGTAGATGAGGCTGGGCCTAGTCATGCTACGGAGGGTGGTGTAGATGAGGCTGGGCCTAGTCATGCCAGGGAGGGTGGTGTAGATGAGGCTGGGCCTAGTCATGCTACGGAGGGTGGTGTAGATGAGGCTGGGTCTAGTCATGCTACGGAGGGTGGTGTAGATGAGGCTGGGTCTAGTCAGGTTATAGATGGTGGTGTAGATGAGGCTGGGCCTAGTCATGCTACGGAGGGTGGTGTAGATGAGGCTGGGCCTAGTCATGTTATAGATGGTGGTGTAGATGAGGCTGGGCCTAGTCATGCTACGGAGGGTGGTGTAGATGAGGCTGGGCCTAGTCATGCTACGGAGGGTGGTGTAGATGAGGCTGGGTCTAGTCAGGTTATAGATGGTGGTGTAGATGAGGCTGGGCCTAGTCATGCTACGGAGGGTGGTGTAGATGAGGCTGGGCCTAGTCATGCCAGGGATGGTGGTGTAGATGAGGCTGGGCCTAGTCATGCTACGGAGGGTGGTGTAGATGAGGCTGGGCCTAGTCATGCTACGGAGGGTGGTGTAGATGAGGCTGGGCCTAGTCATGCTACGGAGGGTGGTGTAGATGAGGCTGGGCCTAGTCAGGCTACGGAGGGTGGTGTAGATGAGGCTGGGCCTAGTCAGGCTACGGAGGGTGGTGTAGATGAGGCTGGGCCTAGTCAGGTTATGTTAGTGGATGAGGAGACTAGGGGTGAGGAGGACGGTGTCAAGCAGAAGAGGAAAAAGGGGAGAAGAAAGGAGGTGGGAGGGGAGAGGCTGGGGTGGCCAAAGCCACCAAGGAACCTTTCCCTGGTGTTGGGGTGAGAGGCCCTGACCAGAGAGGAAGGGCAGGTGGTCAGGATGGGAGATGGAGATGAGGAGAAGGAAGGTGAGTCTGAGGAAGAGGATATATAGGCCTTTTTTTCTGACTCCTCCTCAATGGGTCCGGAGCTGACAACCAGTCAAGCAGAAGGGTCAAAGTACACGGTGAGGGAACTGACAAGGTTCCTGAATGGGACCAACAGGAAAAAAGTGATCCGAGAAAGTTTGTAAGATCAGTACAACATGCTATGAAAAATGAGGGGCATGGTGTCCTCTCACCCAGGAAATGGTTTAGGTTGAGGAAGTGGGTCACAACTGTGCGTAAGGGTCTACCTTCAGACGCTGTTTAGATTAGTAGTTTTTTTCTGGCACTGGGGCTTTCGAGCTTTGTTACTGGTCTCTTTGTTGGCTTTTCTCCCACTTCCTTTGGAGACTCTTCGGGTAGGCTCGCTAATATAAATGACGTGAGAGTTGCGGGAAAGAGGAGTGTGTTGGGTGAATGTGTAAAACAAAAAAAAGTACAGGTGTTGTTTCTGCAGGAGACGCATAGTGATGTGGTGAATGAAGTTGATTGGGGGCTCTGGTGGAAAGGGGCAAGTGTGTTGAGCCATGGGACAAATGTTAGTGCAAGGGTGGCAGTCCTTTTTGTACCGGGTCTGTCTGTAAAAATGTTCTCAAAGGAGGTGTGTAGGGGTAGGCTGCTTGTAGTTAAAACAGAAATTAACAACATGGGTTTTGTCTTTATAAATGTGTATGCGCCTAACACAGGGAGAGAGGGGGGTTCTTTTTGGGTGTCTAAGACAGGAACTCTCACAGGTAGCACCTGAGGAGATGCTGGTGGTCAGCGGGGACTGGAACTGTACAATAGATTTTACGAAAGACAAATGAGGAAGAGCCTCATGCAGGGTCAGTGGGAGTGTTTATTCTTTTGATTCACCTTTATTTTACCAGGTAGGCCAGTTGAGAACAAGTGGGAGTGTTAAGGGACATCTTTAATCAGTTTGACCTAGTGGATGTTGGGAGAATTAGACATCCTGACACAAGACAGTGTACATGGGTGAAGGTCTTTGGGGTTAGGGTGAGTGCAGCCCGACTTGATCGTTTTTACATGTCCAGGAATCAGAACAATAGGCTGTTGGGCGCTACCATTCTCCCGGTGGATTTTCGGCTCACCACTTAACCATGGCTCGGCTGTCTACTTCACCAGGGCTTTGGCATGCATCCTATGGGAAGTTTAATGTAACGCTCTTACAAGATGCCATTTTTTGCTCAGGTTTCCAGATTTTGGGGGGAAAGGTAGGAGCAGCAAAGTGAGGAGTATGAGTCTCTGAGTCAATAGTGGGATGTGGGAAAGTCCAAATGCAGCTTTTCTGTCTACAGTACACAGTTCTCTCATCCTCAGAGGCTAGGAGGGTATTGGGGGGAACTCGAGCGTAGTATTAGTGAGATGGAGGTAGAGATGGTGGGGCAAAGGGGCAGTTTTTTCCAGGTTAAAGCAAAGGGAGCATTGTAAGAGCTAGGTTCTCCATGCTCAAGGAGATGGACGCTCCCAGCTCCTCCTCCTATGGTTTGGAAAGACAGCGATGAAGCCAAGGGTGTGCATTGTCTACGGCTTTCTGATGGGAGGGTGATCTCTGTGGTGGGGGACATGCAGGAGCAGACTGTGGAGTTTTATACTGAGTTGTATAGGGCATGTGTGATCCTATGTGTGCTCAGGTCTTGTTTGCAGAACTCCCTCAGCTCTCTTTGGCACAGAGGGATGAAATGGACATTCCTGTTGTCCCATGAACTGGAAAAGGCCATAACCCAGATGTCCCCCGGCCATGCACCCGGGGTCGATGTAAAATTCTGGGGAATAATTAGACTGTACTTCTTTTGCGTGTTGCGTGAATGCGTCGGGGTAGGAGAGTTTGTGATGAGCTGCCATCGGGCGGTTCTGACTCCCCTGCCCAAAAAAGGGGACTTGTGTGAACTTAACTTCTCTAGGGTATGTGGGACGGTAGCGTCCCACCTCGTCAACAGCCAGTGAAATTGCAGGGCGCCAAATTCTAAACAACAGAAATCCCATAATTTAAATTCCTCAAACATACAAGTATTTTACACCATTTTAAAGCTACACTTGTTGTAAATACAGCCAAAGTGTCCGATTTTCAAAAAGGTTATACGACGAAAGCACACCAAACGATTATGTTAGGTATGAGCCAAGTCACAGAAAAAGACAGCCATTTTTCCAGCTAAAGAGACCAGTAACAAAAAGCAGAAATTGAGAGAAAATGAATCACTAACCTTTGATGATCTTCATCAGATGACACTCATAGGACTTCATGTTACACAATACATATATTTTTTGTTCGGTAAAGTTCATATTTATATCCAAAAATCTGAGTTTAGGCAAGACGCTACGTCTCACTTGGCAAAAAGCCTGAGAAATTGCAGAGCGCCATATTCAAATTAATTACTATGAAAATTACTGTAAAATCAAACTTTCATTAAATCACACATGAAAGATTGTCACGTAGAGTAGGCCAGAAGGCTAAACTGGAAAACCTAACCTCTATCAAAATAAAAAGATGGCGGAGCCGCAAAGGTGTTTATTTACAAAGTGATTCCGGAACAAAAACAACAGTACTGCCATCAAACGTCTACCTTATGGGACAGCTAAAAAAAACAATGCTACCCCATCCACAGCTCGATCCAAAATGCCTCCCTCATGTACTGAAAGAGAGGCTCCTTTTGTAGGGCTAGCCCCTCCCCTCAGAACAATTACTACCCTAATTAATTAAGCAATTACCTAGTCAAATCTACATTTTCCATTAACTAAACATACTAAAGGATATACATTGCAACACGTTTTTAAACAATATCACAACATAACATTTACAACATTACATCACTACTGACAGTATCTTTCAATATGCCCATTTACATTAATGAGCCATTTGGGACAGGCACTATAAAGTCAGCCCAATTCCCTTAGCTCGGGTCCTTAACCCGGAAGCTACCGAGATGGAGAGAGAGAGGAACAGAACAAACAAACAAAGCGCTCATCCACAACATTGATAAGTATAATAAATATTGCATATCTTAAATATGAACACTGACAAGTGTGAAATGTATGTACTAAGACAGACTTCTTATGGCTGCAGGGGGCGTATTGAGTAGCCAGATTATATGTGCCCATTTCAAACGGCGTCGTACTCAATTCTTGCTCGTACAATATGCATATTATTATTACAATTGGATAGAAAACACTCTCTAGTTTCTAAAAACGTTTGAATTATTTCTCTGAGTGAAACAGAAATCCTTCTGCAGCACTTTTCCTGACCAGGAAGTGAAATGTCAGAAATCTATGCTCTGTTCAACCTCATGCCTATACATGGGCGTGTTACGTAGGAGTCTACAAACACTTCCTACGCCTACCACTGGTTGTCAAGATGCGGTGAGAGAAGAAATTTCGTGTCTATCTTGGTCAGAGGTGGAATAAAAGGTCTTTGTTTGACGTGACCGTCCATTTCCTGTTTCTGGAGCGCGCGAAAGAGGACATGGATATGCCTTCTGTTTTGCTCCCGTTATGGACGACTAACATCTCCGTCTTAGATTTTATTTGATACATGTGACCATATCATCGTAACGTATGTTTTTTCAATATAGTTTAATCAGATTATTGAAACTTTTTCGGGAGTTTTGCCGTGTTCCGTTTTCTAACTTTGTTGACGTTGGAGTAATCCGTGCCACTTGGCAAGTGGCCATGCTAAATGAAGAGGGATATTTGCCGTTCCAGATCAAAACAACGACTATTCTGGACAAAGGACACCTTATCCAACATTCTGACCGAAGATCACCAAAAGTAAGAAACATTTTATGATGCTATTTCTAATATCTGTCGTGCATGTTGACTGGTCGTGGGCGCCCAAGTTTTTCTGGCTATTGTGGCTATGCTAATATCACGCTACATTTTGTTTGCGCTGTAAAACATTTAATAAATCGGAAATATTGTCTAGAATCACAAGATGCCTGTCTTTCAGTTGCTGTACACTATGTATTTTTCAGAAATGTTTTATGATGAGTAATTAGGTATTTGACGTTGGTGTCTGTAAATATTATGGCTGCTTTCGGTGCAATTTCTGATTGTAGCTGAAATGTAAACTATGAATTATACCTGAAATATGCAAATGTTTCGAAAAAAACATATGCTATACAATAAATATGTTATCAGACTGTCATCTGATGAGGTTGTTTCTTGGTTAGTGGCTATTTTTATCTTTATTTGGCCGAATTTGTGATAGCTACTGATGGAGTCATAAACTGATGGAGTAAGAATATTGGTGTCTTTTGCTAACGTGATTAGCTAATAGATTTACATATTGTGTCTTCCCTGTAAAACATTTTAAAAATCGGACATGTTGGCTTGATTCACAAGATGTGCACCTTTCATCTGGTGTCTTGGACTTGTTAATGTGTGAAAGTTAAATATTTAAAAAAAATATCTTTTGAATTTCGCGCCCTGCACTTGAGCTGGATGTTGTCATAAGTGTACCGGTGTCGGGCTGCAGCCATAACAGGTTAATTTGTGTCAACCCACATTGTTAACTTATCTTATAACGGAGCAGGGAGGAGTGATGAATGTGTGCGTGCGTTAAAGAACCAAATGCTGCCCGCGGCCAGTGACGGACTTCTACGTCACATTACCTTCCTCTCCTGAAGCGACCAGGTTCGGGAGCCTTGATAGGTAGTCTGCCGTGACGTTTTCCTTTCCTGCCTTATGACGGACACAGAACCTGAAGGGCTGGAGCTCCAGATACCACCTGGTCACACGAGAATTCCGGTCCTTCATGGTCTGGATCCAGGTCAGTGCTCTGTGGTCCGTGTGTAGGTCAAATTCCCTCCCAAGAAGGTAGTAACGGAGGCTATCTAGGGCCCACTTTATAGCCAGGCACTCCTTCTCGATTGTAGAATACCTTGTTTCCCTGGGCAACAGCTTCCGACTCAGGTACAGCACAGGAAGCTCTTCTCCTGGCCCTCCAGCTCCAATTCCCACAGCCGAAGCGTCCACCTGCACGAGAAATCTCTTCTGAAAATCAGGGGTCTGGAGAACAGGGAATGAGCACAGTCGGTTTTTCAGTATGAGGAAGGCTTCCTCACACTCCTTAGTCCACTTCACAGGGTTGCTGGCCACCTTTGAAGTGAGGTTGGTCAGAGGGACAGCGATGGTCGAAACTGTGGAATGAATCTCCGGTAGAAACTTCAGAGTGTTTTCTATCCAAATCTACTAATAACATGCATATCTTATCTCCTGGGGATGAGTAGCTGGCAGTTGAATTTGGGTATGCTTTTCATCCAAATGTGAAAATGCTGCCCCCTACCCTAGAGAAGTTAAGAACTGGAGGCCTGTGGCATTGCTTTGTGCAGACTACAAGATATTTGCCAAGATCCTCTAACAGACTGAAGTCTCATTTGGACTCTATAGTACACAAGTACCAGACATACCGGGATGCTCAATCATGGACAACTTGTTCTTAATCAGGGACATGTTGGACTTGTTGAGAGGTTCTAATGTGAACTTTGGACTGGTCTCTTTAGATCAAGAGAAGGCTTTTGATAGAGTGGACCAGTATCTGTTTAACTTCTTCTGGCTGAAAGCCCTAAGTCGGGATCAATATGACAACAGCCACTTCAAGTGCAGGGCGCGAAATTCAAAATATATTTTTTAGAAGTATTTAACTTTTACACATTAACAAGTCCAATACAGCAAATGAAAGGTACACATCTTGTGAATCCAGCCAACATGTCCGATTTTTAAAATGTTTTACAGCGAAAACAGCACGTATATTTATGTTAGCTCACCACCAAATACAAAAAAGGACAGACATTTTTCACAGCACAGGTAGCATGCACAAAGCCAACCTAACTAACCAAGAACCAACCAAACTAACCAACAAACAACTTCATCAGATGACAGTCTTATAACATGTTATTCAATAAATCTATGTTTTGTTCGAAAAATGTGCATATTTCAGGTATAAATCATAGTTTACATTGCAGCTACAATCAGAAATTGCACCAAAAGCAGACAGAATAATTACAGACACCAACGCCAAATACCTAAATACTCATCATAAAACATTTCTGAAAAATACATAGTGTACAGCAAATGAAAGACAGGCATCTTGTGATTCCAGACAATATTTCCGATTTCTTAAGTGTTTTACAGCGAAAACACAATATAGCGTTATATTAGCTTACCACAATAGCCAGAAACACAAGCCATTTCCCAGCAGCAAAAGTTAGCGATCGTAACAAACCAGTAAAAGATATATAATTTTTGACTAACCTTGATATGCTTCATCAGATGACAGTCCTATAACATCAGGTTATACATACACTTATGTTTTGTTCGAAAATGTGCATATTTAGAGCTGAAATCAGTGGTTATACATTGTGCTAACGTAGCTACTTTTTCCCACAACGTCCGGATATTTTTCTGACACTTTTTCTGACACACATATTCTGACCAAATAGCTATTCATAAACATAACTAAAAAATACATGTTGTATAGGAAATGATAGATACACTAGTTCTTAATGCAATCGCCGTGTTAGAATTCTAAAAAATAACTTCATTACGACATAAGGCTTACGTTATGGCGACCGAGTGCCCAAAACCTGGGCGCAAAACTAATAGTACACAGTTCGACAGATATATGAAATAGCATCATAAAATGGGTCCTACTTTTGCTGATCTTTCATCAGAATGTTGTACAAGAGGTCCTTTGTCAAGAACAATCGTTGTTTGGATTTAGAACGTCCTTTTTCCCTCTTGAATTAGCAAGCGCACTAGCCAAGTGGCGCGAAGCTCTCCTTCCTGAACAAAGGCACACAACACAACACACCTAACGTCCCGAATAAATTTCAAAAATCTAATAAAACTATATTGAAAAAACATACTTTACGATGATATTGTCACATGTATCAAATAAAATCAAAGCCGTAGATAGTAGTCGCCTATAACGACAGCTTTTCAAAAGGCAATCCCCGGTTCCTCCTTGCGCCTTCCTGAAAACAGGAAATGGGTGACACGTCATTCCAAGAGGATTTATTCCAACTCAGACCAAGATAAACACTCCATTTCTTCTCTCACAGCCTCTTGACATCTAGGGGAAGGTGTATGACGTGCATGTATACTAATACGTATCATGCCCATTTATAGGCAGGACCTAGAACAGAGCATAGTTTTCAGACTTTCCACTTCCTGGTCAGGAAGTTTGTGCCAAATGAATTCTGTTTTACTCACAGATATAATTCAAACGGTTTTAGAAACTAGAGAGTGTTTTCTATCCAATAGTAATAATAATATGCATATTGTACGAGCAAGAATTGAGTACGAGGCCGTTTGAAATGGGCACCTTTTATCTGGCTACTCAATACTGCCCCTGCAGCCCAAACAGGTTAATGTGATGTTTGGGAAAAGGTTTTTGACTTGGGTGAAGATGTTGTATACTGGGGTGTCATGTATGGTCACGGGAGTGGGGCTCAATAGGCCAGTCTGGGTGAGATGGGGCATTAGACAAGGATGCCCTCTATCGGGGCAGTTGTATACATTAGTCATTGAGACTTTTTTGGGTCTGCTATGCAGGAGACTGCAGAGAGTGTGCTGGACAGGCATAGCAGTGTCAGCGTACGCAGATTACGTTTCTGGGATGGTCAGGATATGCAGGCACTAGAGACTAGTCTGAAGGTGTACGAGGGAGTTTCGTCAGCGAAGGTAAACTAGGGCAAGAGCAAAGCTCTGTTATGTGGGGCATGGGGGGATAGGGCCCCTCTGCTTCCAGTGGGGTTGTGAAGGGCTTAAGGTGAGGAACATTAGGAGCCTAACAGGAGTGAAGGCACATCAGTGGCAGGGGGTATGGAGGGGAATCCCCAGTAAAAACCCCCAGTACCCCCAGTACCAAAGAGGTCAGGGGACCTCCAGTGGAGGGTTCTACATGGAGCCCTGGCCACTAACAGCTGGTTGGCATGGGTTGAACCGGGAGTCGGACAGGGGTGTCCTTTCTGTGTTATGAGTGAAACTGTGACTCTGTGTGCGCCAGGTTAATGCCATTAATGTCTCTGTTAGAACATCTGTGTGAGAGTTTGGGGTGGAGTTTACTGTAGGGATGTTTTTAATGGGGTACAGGTATTCAAAGAAGAAGGCCAAATGTGTGTTGAATTTTCTGTTTGCTCAGGCAAAGTTGGCTGACAAGGAGGAACAGGGTCAAAGGTGGAGGGATAACAGACCCTTTACTAGTATTTAATGGGATGGTCTCTGCTCACCTTAGCGGTGGAATTTGAGTTCTATAAAATTATAAAAAGTGTGGCGATGTTTTAGGAAATATGGAGTGTTGGGCGGGCTGTCTGTACAGCTGGGGAAGATGGATTGTTTTTGTATCGTGGTGTAGAGAGCAAGGCGAGTATGGCACATGCATGCAGTACTGCCGTGGGGTAGATTATTTGGTGTTTTGTTTTAAGGGGTGAGGTGGTGAGGTTTTAATGAAATGAGAATGTTTCATTAACCTGTTTGGCGTGCAAGCCCGACGTCGGTACACTTATGACAACAGCCAGCTCAAAGTGCAGGGCGCGAAATTCAAAAGATATTTTTTTAAAATATTTAACTTTCACACATTAACAAGTCCAATACAGCATATGAAAGGTACACATCTTGTGAATCAAGCCAACATGTCCGATTTTTAAAATGTTTTACAGGGAAGACACAATATGTAAATCTATTAGCTAACCACGTTAGCAAAAGACACCACTTTTCTTACTCCATCAGTTTTTTACTCCATCAGTAGCTATCACACATTCGACCAAATAAAGATATAAATAGCCACTAACCAAGAAACAACTTCATCAGATGACAGTCTGATAACATATTTATTGTATAGCATATGTTTTGTTAGAAAAATGTGCATATTTCAGGTATAAATCATAGTTTACATTGCAGCTACAGTCAGAAATTGCACCGAAAGCAGACAGAAAAATGACAGACACCAACGCCAAATAACTAAATACTCATCATAAAACATTTCTGAAAAATACATAGTGTACAGCAATTGAAAGACAGGCATCTTGTGATTCCAGACAATATTTCAGATTTTCTAAGTGTTTTACAGCGAAAACACAATATAGCGTGATATTAGCGTAGCCACAATAGCCAGAAACACTTGGGCGCCGACGACCAGTTCACATGCACGACAGATATTAGAAATAGCATCATAAAATGTTTCTTACTTTTGGTGATCTTCCGTCAGAATGTTGGACAAGGTGTCCTTTGTCCAGAACAGTCGTTGTTTGGATCTGGAACGGCAAATTTCCCTCTTGATTTAGCATGGGCACTTGCCAAGTGGCACGGATCTCTCCAACGTCAACAAAGTCAGAGAACGGAACACGGCAAAACTCCCGAAAAAATTTCAATAATCTGATTAAACTATATTGAAAAAACATACTTTACGATGATATGGTCACATGTATCAAATAAAATCTAAACCGGAGATGTTAGTCGTCCATAACGACAGCTAAACAGAAGGCAAATCCATGTCCCCTTTCGCGCGCTCCAGAAACAGGAAATGGACGGTCACGTCATACAAAGAGCTTTAATTCCACCTCAGACCAAGATAAACACAAAATTTCTTCTCTCACCGCCTCTTGACAACCAGGGGAAGGTGTATGAAGTGTACGTAGACTCTTACGTATCATGCCCATGTATAGGCAGGAAGTTGAACAGAGCATCGATTTCTGACATTCCACTTCCTGGTCAGGAAATGTGCTGCAGAATGAGTTCTGTTTCACTCAGAGAAATAATTCAAACGGTTTTAGAAACTAGAGAGTGTTTTCTATCCAATAGTAATAATAATATGCATATTGTACGAGCAAGAATTGAGTACGAGGCCGTTTGAAATGGGCACGATTTAACTGGCTACTCAATACTGCCCCTTGCAGCCATAAGAAGTTAAAGAAAGTCAAAGTCTCTCTCGATAGATAGATAAATACACACACACAGTAGAGTGTTAATAATTCATGTGTATCCTGCCCGCTGGTGGAAATGGATCATGTGAGAAGGGCTGGGGCCACCGAGAGCCTCTTCTCTTCTCTTTTTTTCTCTTCTCCCTTTTTCTCATCTCTGCTATGCTCTCCTCTTCTTTTCTCATCTCTTATCATTTCCTCTTTTCTTCTCTCCTCTCATCGTATTTTCTCACCTCTACTGTTCTCTTCACTTCTTCTCCTCTTCTTTCCCAGTGCCCCGCTCTCTGCACAGATGTGCCTATTGTTAAGTTCATGTTTTAAGTAGCCCTATACTTCTGTATTTACAGTGCCCTCTGGTATAGGTGCGCATGAGCAGAAGTTACTGTCGGACTGGGCCTGAGTGTGATGACCGCAATGTACTCTGCTAATACTGTAAGGTAAACGTTGTTAAACTGGAACCTAGTCATTGTTCCACTTGCCAGAAATGAGTTAACATTAGTAGCAGAGGATGCAATGTCCCGCCTCGCTTCAACGAGAAGGACAAGACAAAGCAAGCACTTCTGGTGGCATTATCGCTCGGAGAGCGAAAGCTACAGCACTGGAAATATCCATGGAGGATTTGAACAAGGATGACGGTATGGGAACTTTGGATTAAGTGTTTCTAAAAGAAGAGAAATGCCATGCCTACAAGCCATATTCGAACTTTGACAGTATTACGAGAAACATTTTGGAGTGGCAATGGCGGACTACATTATTGATTTCGAACAGAGGTACAATCGGATGCAGGGCTAGCTTTCAAGACGCTAGATACTGTCTGTCTGGATGGAAGGGACAAAACAGTTGGCTTTGACTGCTTGTACTGGGCTGACTTTTGTGTCGATGAAGAAGGCACTACAAAAGACAGCTGTCACGCTAATAACAGGTATACTATTGTACATCCCAATAACAGACATACCAGACATACCAATTGCATACTACACTTTGCAAAGAAGAGGCAGCAACAAGTCACGTTTTCAAGACAACCAAACGAGGGGGCCCGGCACAAATCCACTGGACCTGTATGGAAGGAGATCAAAATATGCTATATGTCAAAGCACTTACCATTGGGCTAAAGATGAAGCAGATGCTAATCTACAGGACTGTTTTGCTAGCACAGACTGGAATATGTTCCGGAAATCTTCCGATGGCATTGAGGAGTACATCACATCAGTCACTAGTTTCATCAATAAGTGCATCGATGAGGTTGTCCCCACAGTGACTGTACGTACATACCCCAACCGAAGCCATGGATTACAGGCAACATCCACACTAAGCTAAAGGCTAAGTTAAGCTGCCACTTTCAAGGAGCGGGACTCTAACCCGGAAGCTTATAAGAAATACTGCTATGCCCTCTGACGAACCATCAAACAGGCATCAATAAAGAACTATCAAACAGGCATCAATAAAGAACTAAGTTTGAATCATACTACACTGGCTCTAACACTCGTCAGATGTGACAGGACTTTTTATTATTATATATTTTTTGTAATTATTCCCAATTTCGTGGTATCCAAATGGTAGTAGTTACAGTCTTGTCTCATCGCTGCAATACCCCTGCGGACTCAGAGGCGAAGGTCAAGAGCCATGCGTCCTCCGGAACACAACCCAACCTAGCCGCACTGCTTCTTGACACAACTACCATCCAACCCGGAAGCCAGCCGCAACAATGTGTCAGAGGAAACACTGTACACCTGGCGACCTGGTCAACATGCACTGCAGCCGGCCCGCCACAGGAGTCGCTAGTGCGCGATGAGACAAGGATATATCTTCCGGACGACGCTGGGCCAATTGTGCGTCGCCCCTTGGACCTCCCAGTCGCGGCCGGCTGCGACAGAGCCTGGGCTCGAACCCAGAATCTATGGTGGCACTGCGACGCAGTGCCTTAGACCACTGCACCACCCGGGAGGCCCTAGGCCTTGCAAACTATTAGACTACAAAGGGAAGCACAGCCGAGAGCTGCCCAGTGACACGAGCCTACCAGAAGAGCTAAATAACTTCTATGCTCGCTTCGAGGCAAGTAATACTGAAACATGCATGAGAGGATCAGCTCTTCCGGACAACTGTATGATTACGCTCTCTGCAGCCGATGTGAGTAAGACATTTTAAACAGGTCAACATTCACAAGGCCGCAGGGCCAGACGGATTACCAGGACGTGTACTCAAAGCATGCGCTGACCAACTGGCAAGTGTCTTCACTGACATTTTCAACCTGTCCCTGTCTGAGTCTGTAATACCAACATGTTTCAAGCAGACCACCATAGTCCCTGTGCCCAAGAACACTAAGGTAACCTGCCTAAATGACTACCGACCCGTAGCACTCACGTCTGAGCCATGAAGTGATTTGAAAGGCTGGTCATGGCTCACATCAACACCAATATCCCAGAAACCCTAGACCCACTCCAATTTGCATACCACCCAAACGGATCCACAGATGATGCAATCTCTATTGCACTCTACACTGCCCTTTCACACCTGGACAAAAGGAACATCTATGTGATAATGCTATTCACTTACTACAGCTCAGTGTTCAACACCATAGTGCCCTCAAAGCTCATCTCTAAGCTAAGGACCCTGGGACTAAACACCTCCCTCTGCAACTGGATCCTGGACTTCCTGATGGGCCACCCCCAGGTGGTAAGGGTAGGGAACTTCACTCGACTCTATGTAAACTGGAAACTATATACCCCGAGGCTGCATTTATCGGAGCTGAGGATTTTAACAAAGCAAATTTGAGATCAATGCTACCTAAATTTTATCAGCATATTGATTGCACAACACGTAGGCCTAATACTTTCGGCCACTGCTACTCTAACTTCCGCGATGCACACAAAGCCCTCCCCCGCCCTCCCTTTGGCAAATGTGACCACGACGTCATCTTGCTCGTGCCGGCTTATAGGCAGAAACTCAAATAGGATGTACCAGTGATGAGAACCATTCATTGCTGGACTCACCTATCAGAAGCCATGCTGCAAGGTTGTTTTCATCACGGGGACTGTAATATGTTCCAGTCAGCCTCAGAGAACGACGTTGATCTATACGCTGACTCGGTGAGTGCATTTATAAATAAGTGCATTGGAGATGTCGTAACCACTGTGACTATTAAAACTTACCCTACCCAGAAACCGTGGATGGATGGCGGAATTCGCGAAAAACTGAAAGCGCAATCCACCGCATTTAACCATGGGAAGAGGTCTGGCGAAATGCCTGAATAATAACAGTGTAGTTATTCCCTCCGCAAGGCAGTCAAACAAGCAAAATGCCGGTACAGGGACAAGGTGGAGTTGCTATTCAATGGCTCAGACACAAGACGTATGTGGCAGGGTCTACAGGAAATCATGGACTGCAAAAACAAAAACAGCCACGTCACAGATACCGACGTCACGCTTCCAGACAAACTCAACACCTTCTTTTCCCGCTTTACAGTGCCACCATCGCGGCTCACAAACAAAGTCTGCAGCCCCCACCCCCCCTCTACTTCTCAGTGGCTGACGTGAGTAAAACATTTAAACGTGTTAACCCTCTCAAGGCTGCTGGCCCAGACGGCATCCCTAACCACGTCCTCAGAGCATGCGCAGACCAGCTGGCTGGTGTGTTTACGGACATATTTAATCACTCCCTATCCCAGTCTGTTGTCCCCAGATGCTTCAAGATGGCTACCATTGTACCTGTACCCAAGAAGGAAAAGATAACTGAACTAAATGACTACCGCCCCGTAGCACTCACTTCTGTCATCATGAAGTGCTTTGAGAGGCTAGTCAAGGATCATATCACCGCCACCTTACCGGCCACCCTAGACCCACTTCAATTTGCATACCGCCCTAACAGGTCCACAGATGATTCAATCACCATCGCACTGCACACTGCCCTATCCCATCTGGACAAAAAGAATACCTATGTAAGAATGCTGTTCATTGACTACAGCTCAGCATTCAACACCATAGTACCCTCCAAGCTCATCATCAAGCTGGAGGCCTTGGGTCTCAACCCCT
This sequence comes from Salvelinus namaycush, assembly GCF_016432855.1. Taxonomy (NCBI): domain Eukaryota; kingdom Metazoa; phylum Chordata; class Actinopteri; order Salmoniformes; family Salmonidae; genus Salvelinus; species Salvelinus namaycush. Next base: position 2,939,621 of record NC_052331.1, read on the forward strand.
CCCTGTGCAACTGGGTCCTGGACTTTCTGACGGGCCGCCCCCAGGTGGTGAGGGTAGGTAACATCTCCACTTCGCTGACCCTCAACACTGGGGCCCCACAAGGGTGTGTGCTCAGCCCTCTCCTGTACTCCCTGTTTACCCACGACTGCGTGGCCATGCACGCCTCCAACTCAATCATCAAGTTTGCAGACGACACCACAGTAGTGGGCTTGATTACCAACAACAATGAGATAGCCGACAGAGAGGAGGTGAGGGCACTCGGAGCGTGGTGTCAGGAAAACAACCTCTCACTCAACGTCAACAAAACAAAGGAGATGATCGTGGACTTCAGGAAACAGCAGAGGGAGCACCCTCCCCCCTATCCACATCGAAGGGTCAGCATTAGAGAAGGTGGAACATTTTAAGTTCATGGGCGTACCCATCACAGACAAACTGAAATGGTCCACCCACACAGACAGTGTGGTGAAGAAGGCGCAACAGCGCCCAAAACCCTGACCAACTTTTACAGATATACATAATCGAGAGCATCCTGTCGGGCTGCATCACAGCCTGGTATAGCAACTCCACTACCCTCAAACGCAAGGCTCCCCAGAGGGTAGTGCGTTCTGCACAACCCATAACCGGGAGCAAACTACCTGCCCTCCATGACACCTACAGCACCCGATGTCACAGGAAGGCCAAAAAGATCATCAAGGACAACCACCTGAGCCACTGCCTGTTCACACCGCTATCATCCAGAAGGCGAGGTCAGTACAGGTGCATCAAAGCTGGGATCGAGAGAGTGATTTTGTGTTAAACGCTCAACACAAAGCTTGCTGAGTGTCCAACAAGCTTTCTCTGCCCTTAACCTTGCTCTGACACCTCATAAACAAAGGTAATGTGGTTTGATAAGAAGAATGCCCCTCTCCCCACAGGTTGATTACTACCACTGAGGGTTTAGAACTTGAGGTAGTCACCTCATACAAGTACTTGGGAGTATTGATAAACAGTACATTGTCCTTTTCTCAGCACATATCAAAGCTACAGGCTAAGGTTAAATCTAGACTTGGTTTCCTCTATCGTAATCACTCCTCTTTCACCCCAGCTGCCAAACTAACCCTGATTCAGATGACCATCCTACACATGCTAGATTACGGAGACGTAATTTATAGATCGGCAGGTAAGGGTGCTCTCAAGCAGCTAGATGTTCTTTACCATTCGGCCATAAGATTTGCCACCAATGCTCCATATAGGACACATCACTGTGCTCTATACTCCTCTGTACTGGTCATCTCTGTATACCCGTCGCAAGACCCACTGGTTGATGCTTATTTTAAAACCCTCTTAGGGTGCATTAGGGTGCAGTGAGGCCTATCTGAGATATCACCTGCAGCCCTCATCCTTCACATACAACACCCGTTCTGCCAGTCACATTCTGTTAAAGGTCACCAAAGCACACACATCCCTGGCACACACATCCCGCTCGTCTTTTCAGTTCGCTGCAACTGGAACGAGTTGCAACAAACACTCAAAATGGACAGTTTAATCTCAATCTCTTCATTCAAAGACTCAAACATGGGTACTCTTACTGACAGTTGTGGCTGCTTCGCGTGATGTATTGTTGTCTCTACCTTCTTGCCCTTTGTGCTGTTGTCTGTGCCCAATAATGTTTGTACCATGTTTTGTGCTGCTGCCATGTTGTGTTCCTACCATGTTGTTACTACCATGCTGTGTTGTCGTCTTAGGTCTCTCTTTATGTAGTGTTATGTTGTCTCTTGTCGTGATATGTGTTATGTCCTATATTTTTATTTAATTTGTCCCCGCAGGAGGCCTTTTGGTAGGCCGTCATTGTAAATAAGAACTTGTTCTTAACTGACTTTCCTAGTTTAATAAAGGTTAAATAAATAAAAAGACAACATGTTTGTTTCAATCTGAAAACTGGACAAACTGTTAAAGACATGGACAGAGAAAGTGGTACCCCACACATGGCAAAGTCATTGGACGAGCAAGAAAAGCAAAAAGAAAACACCAGAACTTTTACAACTCTTAACCAGCTCCCCTTTCTGGTACAACGGGGTCAGCTGACTTGTCACTTGTAGATAATCACCAGATTGAACCAATGGACAATCTAGAACAACAGAATGACATTCACGATGATGATGTACTCGAAAACAAAGGAAGTCTCATTTGACTCAGCTAAACAAGATGAACTCAGTAATTGGGGGAAAGATTGATTGTTTGAGGAAGTCAAAGACATTGGCCAAAAATGTGTGTCAGAGTTGGTATGTACCCTTAAAGAATCCTCAACCAGAATAGTGCCAAAAGCATGTCTATTGGTTTGAGGAGCTGGCTACTAAAGAACTCCCAAAAGTCTAATCCACATGCGCCTCAGTCACTCTGTTTGCTGCTGACAGTGATCTGCCAGAACCAGTGGAAGCTTCAATCTATGGATATCAAATCTGCATTTCTGCAGGGAACAGAGCTGTTAAGGGACGTTCACATCCTATCTCCACCTGAAGTTAAGGGTGAAGGAACAGTGTGGAAACTACAAAAGTGTGCGTATGGTCTAGCAGATGCATCACTCTACTGGTAAAACAAAGTCAAGGCAACAATGCTGAGTACAGGAGGAAAAATGTCAAGTGGAACTTGCCATCTACTGATCAAGACTGAAATGTGGCTGGATTACTGCTACTGTGATTTCACACCTTAAAGGCGTTCCCTACTTGATGCTGTCAAGTCAACCAAGTCTGTCATCTTGAGATTAACAGCATCAAGGAATTTGAGGCTCAGAAAATTCTGCGGATTTTGTGGTCAGCTACAAAGGAACAGTTGGTTGACTATCTGACTAAAAAGGAACATCCTCTGTTGCACTCCTAAAGGCACTCCGTAATGAAAAGTGGCAGCTTGAGTAAAACTTTGTCACGTGACATTGCCGTATGGGGCGGCAGGTAGCCTAGTGGTTAGAGCGTTGGGCCAGTAACCGAAAGGTTGCTGGATTGAATCCCCGAGCTGACAAGGTAAAAATCTGCAGTTCTGCCCCTGAACAAGGCAGTTAACCCACTGTTCCCCGGTAGGTCGTCATTGTAAATAAGAATGTGTTAACTGACTTGCCTAGTTAAATAAAAGTTACATAAAAAAAAATTAAAAATGGTGGACTTAAATAATTCTTCGACATTTTATTTAATTCTGCGTTGATGTTTCATTGGATATTTCATTCTGTTTTATTTTCTGTGGGATATCATTAAGTTCATGTGTTAAGTAGTCCTATACTTTTACTCCCTCTGGTATTAGTGCACCTGCTCAGAAGTTACTGTCACTGTTGGACCAGGCCTGAGTGTGATGGATGCTATGTACCGGGCTGATACTGCAAAGTATATTTTGTTAAACTGGAACTTTAGTCATTGTGTCATTTTGGAGTTAACTCTATCAATTACTTTCTTGCAGGTGAGCTCTGTGGAGGCTCCTCTGATCTTCAAGCCCTGCCATCCCATAACCTACACTACACCGCGTTGCATTGTCATGTTTTATCGTCGGACATGAGCAAAGTTGGAGCTTGTGTGGTCCCTAGAGCCCTGTCACTGAACTGCTTTGCCATCGCATACGGGACATGACACTAAAATGTATTTATTTATACTGTAAGTTGCATCCACACACAAGAGCACAGTGTAGGGTCATGAATAGGGCAAAACAGAATCTGTTAGGACTGTACATCACCCATTCTGCACAATGTATTCAATTCTCTACTGACGATTGGATAACCTTCTCTCCCTCTTGTTCCCTATTGTCCCACTGTATACTGTGTAAACTGAACTTCACACAAACACTTCAATGTGTTTGTGCACATGCGCACTTTTCACGCCCTGACCTTAGAGATCCTTTTTATGTCTATTTTGGTTTGGTCAGGGTGTGATTTGGGGTGGGTATTCTATGTTCTTTCGTTCTATTTGTATTTCTGTTTTGGCCGGGTAGGGTTCTCAATCAGGGACAGCTGTCTATTGTTGTCTCTGATTGAGAACCATACTTAGGTAGCCCTTTTTCCCACCTGTCTTTGTTTGTTGGCACTATAGCCTTTAGCTTCACATTTTTGGGGGGATTGTTTATTGTTTTTGTCGGCGTCATTTAAATAAAGTAATATGTACGCTCACCACGCTGCACCTTGGTCCTCTTCATTCAACGGCCGTGACAGCACTTGTGTTTGCTTGCATTTTTGCGTTGGTGTTTAATGCGTGTGCGTTTGTGTCATCTGTGCACGCGTATGCATTTCTGTTTGTGTGTATGTGTCGTGGTGCTAAAGGCTACATGTTCTACAACAGACCACAAGTGACTTAACTCTCACTTTCTTACATTATGCCTTCAAAGACTGTTTTTATCCACAGTGGCTTTGAACCAGACGTTATATTGCGATTCATTTTGTATGATTCCCTAATTTATTGTATTTTTTTAGGTGAAAAAATCTTTGATTAAAATGACTTAAAGGCTAGTCATTTTGGTATCATTGGTGTTTCATCAAGTCGTCTTTGTATTGTTTACCTAATCATCCACCATTGGAATATTTGCAAGACCACACACTACAAGCTTCTCTGGGCAGTCTGTACATAACTCCATTAATACGACACCCAGTTCCCAGCACCCCTCCCTGTGGTACAGTTTTCATCTCTCATGTCTCCTTTTGGCTGGAGACAAAAATTAGACCCACTTTTAAGACAAGCAAGATATGCACATACACTATACTGTATATCAAAAAAAGTTTGTGGACACCCCTTCAAATGAGTGGATTTGGCTATGTCAGCCATACCTGTTGCTGACGCGTGTATAGAATTGAGCACACAGCCATGCAATCTCCATAGACAAACATTGGCAGTAGAATGGCCTCACTGAAGAACTTTCAACGTGGCATTGACATAGGATGCCACCTTTCCAACAAGTCAGTTTGTGACATTATTACCCTGCTAGAGCTGCCCCGGTCAACTGTAAAAGCTGTTATTGTGAAGTGGACACGATTAGGAGCAACAACGGTTCAGCCGTGAAGTGTTAGGCCACACAAACTCACAGAAGGGGGCAGCTGAGTGCTGAAGCGTGTAGCACGTAAAAAGAGTCTGTACTCAGTTGCAACACTCACTACCGATTTCCAAATTGCCTCTGGAAGCAACGTCAGCTCAAGATCTGTTCGTCGGGAGCTTCATGAAATGGGTTTCCATGGCCGAGCAGCCACACACAAGCCTAAGAGCACCATGCGCAATACCAAGCGATGGATGTAGTGGTGTAAAGCTCGCCACCATTGGACTCTGGAGCAGTGGAATTGCGTTCTCTGGAGTGATGAATCACGCTTCACCATCTGGCAGTCTGACGGACGAATCTGGGTGTGACGGATGCCAGGAGAACGCCACCTGCCCGAATGCATAGTGTCAACTGTAAAGTTTGGTGGAGGAGGACTAATGGTCTGGGTCTGTTTTTCATGGTTCAGGCTCCTTAGTTCCAGTGAAGGGAAATCTTAACGCTTAGCGTACAATGACATTCTAGACGATTCTGTGCTTCCAACTTTGTGGCAATAGTCTGGGAAAGGCCCTTTCCTGTTTCAGCCCCCGTGCACAAAGCGAGTTCCCTACAGAAATGGTTTGTTAAGATCAGTGTGGAAGAAGTTGACTGGCCTGCACAGAGCCCTGATCTAAACCTCATCGAACACCTTTAGAATGAATTGTAACGCCGCCTGCGTGCTACATGCGCTACACATCACTATTTCTCTTGTAGCTGAATGGAAGCAAGTCCCCGCAGCAATGTTCCAGCAGCGTGTGGAAAGCCTTCCCAGAAGAGTGGAGGCTGTTATAGCAGCAAAGGGGGGGACCAACTCCATATTGATGCCCATGATTTTGGAATGAGATGTTCGACGAGTAGGTGTCCACGTACTTTGTCATGTACTGCACTTTTACTCTCTCTCTCTGACACAGACACGGATTCAAACACACACACACACACAGCCAACTCTATCTGTCAGCTAGTGTCCCAGCCTTCAAACCTGATATTTGTATAAGAAACATCATATCTGATGAAGCTATGGGTTTCTGCTGCAGCTTAAATATAGAACACAGAACCATGCAGGGATATAGGGAGCGACGGCTGACTGGGGGCCCCATTAATAAAGTAGAAATCATTTATTTTTAATTCTCTGCTGAAATGTAATTACCGTCTATTTTTAATACCTGAAAAAAGGTTAATGATTTCTCAGCAGACAGGCTCCTGTGTGTGCTGCTGAATTGTAACGATTTGGTAAAAACAAAAAATTATGGAAGTGTTAGAATGCAATGTAAAAAAAAAAAAAAAAAAGACAAACTGCAATTTACTGTAGTGTGGAAGTTTTGATAATTGGATGAAGTAATGTCACAGATGGTTAGGCAAGCATATAATGTTGATGGCAGATACAGTACCTATTGGGTGTAACGCTACTATCGTTGTGCAGCTAGGATCTACCTGAATGCATTAGCAGGATTTTATGCCTCAACACTCAGTACTGCTCAATAGTGTGACTGTTCAAAACACTCAGTAGACCTCATTGTGAAAGAAACAATGGAAACGTCTGGAGTCTAAGCCTTGGGGGGGGAGTTCTACTAGGGTGGTCATACCAAAGATCATTTCGCTATTTGATTTAAGGATCCCTTTAGGTAGAACAAAAAAATATATATATTTGAAGAAACATTTGGCCTTACTGCTATTAGCCAATTGAAATGCATTAAATAACAGATTCATACATACATTTGTCAAAAATAAATCAAAAGGACGTTGGTTTTGAAGTGTCTGTCCAATATCTGAGAGATATAAGAGATCAGGATTTATTTATTTGTTTTTACCCATATTTAACACCTTTTTTGGCACTTAAATACTTCCATATACAGTGTCTTTGACTGTATTCAAACCCCTTGACATTGTTAGGTTACAGCCTTATTCTAAAATTGATTAAATAATTTTTTTCTTCATCAATCTACATCAATCTACAAAGAAAAAATAGAAATATCACATTTACATAAGAATTCAGGCCCTTTACTCAGTACTTTCTTGAAGCACCTTTGGCAGCGATTACTGCTTCGAGTCTTCTTGCGTATGACACTACAAGCTTGGCACACCTGTATTTGGGGAATTTCTCCCATTCTTCTCTGCAGATCCTCTCGAGCTCTGTCAGGTTGGATGGGGAGCATTGCTGTACAGCTATTTTCAGGTCTCTCCAGAGATGTTAGATCAGGTTCAAGTCCGGGCTCTGGCTGGGCCCCTCAAGGACATTCAGAGACTTGTTCCGAAGCCACTCCTGCATTGTCTTGGCTGTGTGCTTTGGGTCGTTGTCCTGTTGGAAGGCGAACCTTCGCCACAGTCTGAGGTCCTGAGCGCTTTTGGAGCAGATTTTCATCAAGGATCTACCTGTAATTTGCTCTGCTCATTGTCTCGATCCTGACTAGTCTCCCAGTCTTGTTTCTCATGGTCAGTCTTTAGGTGCCTTTTGGCAAACTCCAAGCAGGCTGTCATGTGCGTTTTACTGAGGAGTGGCTTCCGTCTGGTCACTCTACCATAAAAGCCTGATTAGTGGAGTGCTGCAGAAATGATTAACCTTCTGGAAGGTTCTCCCATCTCCACAGAGGTACTCTAGAGCTCTGTCAGAGTGACCAAGGTCCTTCTCCCCCAAATGCTCAGTTTGGCAGGGTGGACAGCTCTAGGAAGAGTCTCGGTGGTTCCAAACGTCTTCCATTTAAGAATGGTGCCAATACACAGTGTACACACACACACTAGAAAACCCGATGTATCAGTGTCAGACAGATGTATGAAGTTTTACCCCCCCCCCACTCTGTTTGGCTGGTCTAGGTGTTATTGGGTTTCCAAGGTGATGGAGCAGGGTGGTAAGCTGCGGCGTTGTGAACAGGATAGTTCAAGAGACTGGCACCCAGCTGGTTATGCAACTGTAAGTGGCAGGGGGTTCAATATTGATAATGGATGCTTTAACCTTGGCTGGGTGCCAGGCTATCAGCAAGGCTGGAAGGAGGAAGAGGATCATGGGATAGTGTGTGTGGGGGGTGTAGTGTGTTTTGTAAAATAAATATACAAATACTGAGCTATATTGTATGCAAAAAAAAAATTACAATTATATGTTTTACTAATACAATTGCTTAGTGAAATACATTTTTGTCTAATACGTTTTTTTTTATATATAAAAAAAAAGATAGGGGTCCAAATTATTGGCATCCCTGTTTTGAATACTCCAGCACCCTCCCCTTGCGAAGATAATGCCACTGAGCCTTTTCTAAAATGTTTTATGAGATTGGAGAACACGTTGGGAGGGATTTCAGACCAATCCTCCATACATAATCATTTTAGACCATTCCAGATCCTTGATATCCTTCGTCTGCGCTTATGGACTGCCCTCTTCAATTCAAACCACAGGTTTTCAGTGGGGTTCAAGTCCGCTGACTGACGTTGATTTTTGTGGTCAATTAACCATTGATTTTGGGATTTTGATGTGTGCTTGGGGTTATGGTCTTGCTGGACGATCCACTTGCGGCCAAGTTTCAGCCTCCTGGCAGAAATAACCAGGTTTTTGTCTGCAATATCCTGGTACTGGGTAAAGTTAATGATGCCATGGTCCTGGGGCCTTTGTTAAGGTCAGAGGAAGCAAAATAGCCTCATAACATCAAAGATATTTTACAGTAAGTATGAAGTACTTTTCTGCATCTTTCTTTTGACTCCAAACCCACCACTGGTGTGCGTGGCCAAAGAGCTCTATGTCCTCCAACCATAGCACCGGTTCTAAACCAAATGCCAGTAGCCCTTTCCTGCAGTTAAATGACCTAGTGGCCTCATTGCTGGAATAGTATTAATATTTTTTATAATTTCATAATTAATCAACATTATTTCAAAAAACCTGCCGAAAATCCAATGTTTCTATGTCAAAAGGTTTTGTTATATTTCAGTCTTCCATGACGTGTGTGTATGTACTGTAAAGTGTAATATAGGGCTGCAAACTCCAAATTGAGTACATTTCAACTCTGTCTGACATGGTACAGCCCACGCTCATGTTTGTGAGGCGTATACTTTTATTTGAAAATAGATTTGTATGAGACTACCAAGAAACACTGTGTGACCCTGATTTAGCCCACTGCAGTCAAATTAAGCAAACTCCAGGTATTCACGTTTGTTGCATGACATGAAAACAATGCCCTTTAGACCATGCACACCAGTGGTGGGTTATAACAATTTTGGAGGTGACAGTATGCATGTGTCATGACTTGACTTTCATTCATGTGAATGTTATTTATCTGATCAACCTAAATATGTTTAATTGTTACCCGATTTTAAATTAATCATGTAACAATTAACTCATTAGGATCTGGGGCACCACGAGAGCGGTTCTTTACAAAGTTACCATCTCCCTAATTAAACTCTAAACGTCTTTACCTATTACATTCATAAACAGTCAACTTATTAATCATAACCTCGTATCATATCATTCTGAACAGTCGTAACCTCCTTGCATCTGCGAAATCCAGAGCCTTACTTTTGATTCAGTACTACACAAATAGGTTTAATCATTTATTTACTAGCTAACTAAATGGTGACACAGGATAAACATACACACTTAATACATTATAAACAGGTCCCTAGAGGACTGACAACAATATGGCTGCTTGTTACAAAAGACATGGAGAGGGCGAGTTAGAGAGAGGGACGGAGACAATGTTGGTACATTTAGAAACACTCTCAGTTATAGCACTTATCTAGTACTTTACAAACAAACTGCCACCCGCTTGGAGTAAGATATCATGAATGTATTTACGTGAAAATCCTTGGTTTCCCTCGGTGGACATGGCCTTCTTGGAAAGGGGGTTGGGCCTTTTCGCAGAATGCTTGTAAGGCTCTGTTTGTCCAAAAGGGGTTTCTCTGTTGTTCCCCTAACCAGTCGTCCGGTATCCGGTAAGACTTGGAAGTTTATTCTCCTTCCATTCACTCTGGAAGATGCTTCTTTGAAGATATGCTAGCCAGCCATGTCGATGGTTCCCAGTGGGGTGATGAGAGTACGGTGCTACAGTGGTTTGAGCAGAGTAGTAGAATGGTTCCACTTCAATTCACTTTTCTAGATACTTAGGACAGCTAATCAGCCGTACCAGTGATTGTCCAGGAGGTGACTGTATCTTCTCTACCTCATGCTGCGATTCAGAGTTCAAACCACTTTAAACGTGAGCTGCAGCTCTACGTCTCTCTGGTGTAATATGTTAATTCTTAACCAATAATTGGATACAGTTCATTCAAAAGGGGTGGTTCCATCAGGCTGGCACTCTCTGACCTCACTGAAGGGGGCGGTGACTACTTACTGTGGACAGTTATAGAAACAATTTCCTCCTATAGTTTCTAAAATCACATCTCTCTCTTAACAAAAATACTTTCATCATTGTCCACGCAGAGGATGGAAACTTCGTACATGTAGTGTGTATGCTTTTCAAGTTACAGTATTTCCTTTAACATTTTTAATACGTCACAAAATAACACTCAAAACGACATTAGTGTTCTTTTAGGTCGCATCTGACCATTCCCCATGTTCTATGTTAGAAATATTTTTCCAGTAGTTGCTTTTGAAAGTGTTAGTTTCGGCAGGAAAGTATTTTTAAAACAAACCACAACCCTTGTGTGAATTTGGAGAGGTATGTCTGAATGTTCTGTCCTTGATTTACAACAGGGCGGTGAGAGGGGGTCTGGTTGAAGTGATTTATTGAAAAGCTGATCTGACCTATTTGGATCCTCACTGTATGCATGCCTGTCCGTGCATGGGTGCGTGTGTATATGTGCCAGTTTGTGTGCTATATGCATGTGTATGTGCAAAGTGACAGACCATTTGAGTAGCACCAGTGTTTTTGCTGAGTGCTGACCCTAGCCTGCTCTGCTGTCCAATCCCATCTGTGGTCCTGATTGGCTCAGCTGGTAGAGCATTGTGCCAGGATTGTGGCTTCAATTCCCAGGGCCACCTATACGTAAAAATGTATCCACACGTGACTGTAGGTTGCTTTGGATAAAAACGTCTTCTAAATAGCTATTATTATTATTATATTATTTGTTGATGCTGAGTCTGTAGAAACCGTAGGTGGCATCAGTGGGGTGAGAGGGATTATAGTTTTAGGCTAATTACCTCTGGACCTTTGTTTTGTCAAGGCCGTAGGAGGACATCATATGGGGACAGGATAATCGTTCACATGTTAACAGACACACACATGTATGTACAAAGAGCAACAAGTCGATTGTAATGCATGCTTATCCGACTTTGTACTGAACATCAATGGTGATAATCTAACAGCCTCAAAAACATAAACACACACACTTCCATTGACACACACAAACAAACTTTCTCTCTTACAGAGACACACGCACGCATATACAATGGTTGATGGTAATGTGTTCTGAGAACCTTTCAGTCAGTACTCTCGGTACAACACAACTATGGGGAGTCGCACTCTCGCAACTTCGACTGAAGAACTAAAATCCTGCCTGACAAGGCCAATGAAATCTGCACCTTGCTGGAAGCTTCGTCTTCCACAGGTGATAAGCCTAAGGCTCGGATTCATTCCTTCAATTCAGTACCTCTACTAAAAACTGGAACAAGAGTCTTACAAGCATTGGAAACAACATTGGGTGTGGATACGGTGGGAACATGTGAGTCTAAGCAAGTGTGATGGGACTTTTTCCACATTTTGTTGTTACCGCCTGAAATTAAAATGGATTAAATTGAGAATTGTTTTCATTGGCCTACACAACACCCCATAATGTCAAAGTGGAATTATGTTTTTTAGAAATGTTTTCAAATTAAAAGCTGAAATGTCTTGAGTCAATAAGTATTTAACCCCTTTGTTATGGCAAGCTTAAATAAGTTCAAGAATGAAAATGTGCTTAACAAGTTACATAATACGTTGCATGGATTCACTCTGTGTGCAATAATAGTGTTTAACATGATTTTTGAATGACAACTTCATCTCTGTACCCCACACATACAATTATCTGTAAGGTCCTTTTGTCAAGCAGTGAATTTCAAAGACAGATTCAACCACAAAGACCAGGAAGGTTTTTCAATGCCTTTGGAAGATGGGTAAAAATGTAAAAGCCGACATTGAATATCCCTTTGAGCATGGTGAAGTTACTAATTACACTTTGGATGGTGTATCAAAACACCCAGTCACTACAAAGATACAGGAGTCCTTCCTAACTCAGTTACCGGAGAGGAAGAACACTGCTCAGGGATTTCACAATGCACAATGCACTTTAAAGCAGTTAGAGTTTTATAGCTGTGACAGGAGAAAACTGAGGATGGATCAACAACATTGTAGTTACTCTACAATACTAACCTAATTGACAGAGTGGAAAGAAGGAAGCCTGTACAGAATAAAACATATTCCAAAACATGCATCCTGTTTGCAACAAGGCACTAAAGCAATACTGCAAAAAATGTGGCAAAGCAATTCACTTTTTGTCTTGAATACAAAGTGTTATGTTTGTGGCAAATCCAACACAACACATTACTGAGTATCACTCTCCATATTTTCAAGCATAGTGTCACACCCTGATCTGTTTCACCTGTCTTTGTGCTTGTCTCCACCCCCCCTCCAGGTGTAGCCCATCTTCCCCATTATCCCCAGTGTATTTATACCCGTGTTCTCGATTTCTGTTGACAGTTAATTTTGTTTCATCAAGCCTACCAGCGTTTTTCCTGTGCTCATGTCAATCTCTTGTTCCTGTTTCTAGTTTTCCCGGTTTTGACCATTCTGCCTGCACTGACTCTGAGCCTGCCTGTCGTTCTGTACCTTGTCACATCACCCTGGATTACTGACCTCTGCCTGCCCTGACCCTGAGCCTGCCTGCCGTTCTGTACCTTTCGGACTCTGTTCTGGATTTCTGAACTGCCTGCCCTTGACTTGTCATTTGCCTGCCCCCTGTTTTTGTAATAAACTTTTGCTACTTCGAAACTATCTGCATCTGGGTCTTCTCCTGAGACTTGATAGTACGAACTGGCAATGACGGACCCAGCAGACTCGGACCAGCTCTGAAAAGCCGTCTCCTCCCAAGGCGCCATGAGGAGTTGCTTCGTGGTCTTATGGAAGGGTTCCAGATCTTGGCCGAACGCCATGACCGCGCGTTGAACACATTGCTGGAGCATTTCCCTGGGTTGTCTGTCAGGCAGCCTACCACATCAGTAACCTCCCAGCAACCCGGCTGTTAGCAGCGTGGCCTCCCCGGTTTCCTGAGAAACCCACTTACCTCCACCAAAACGCTTCGCTGGAGAGTCGGGCACCTGTCGGGCGTTTCTCATGCAGTATTCTCTCGTCAACGAGCTGCAGCCCTCCTCCTTCGGACCGCTTGAAGATAGCGTACCTCATCACGCTGATGTCCGGGAGGGCTCTCGCCTTGGCTAAGGCCATGTGGAAACAACAGTCAGCTGTATAATTCAGTCTGGAGGAGTTTGTGGCGGAGGTGAAGAAGGTTTTTGAGTCTCTATTGTCCGGGAGAGAGGCTGCCTGGAAGTTACTCCAGCTTCGGCAAGACTCCTGCAGTGTGGCAGACTATGTGTTGGATTTCTGCACGTTGGCAGATGAGAGTGCCTGGAACCCGGAATTGCTGTTCGACATATACCTGCATGGATTATCGAAGAAAGTTAACTTCTCTGCGCTACGGATCCCTTTAGCGGGATCATTTTCCTAAACAACCGCTGAATTGCAGGGCGCAAAATATTACTAACAATATTTATAATCATGCAATCACAAGTGAAATATACCAAAACACAGCTTAGCTTGTTGTTAATCCACTTTTGAAAATTTTGAAAATATGCTTTGCAGCGAAAGCAATCCAAGCTTTTGTGAGTGTATCAATCAATGCTACAACAGCTAGCCCCAAATTAGCATGGTCACGAAAGTCAGAAAAGCAATAAAATTAATCGCTTACCTTTGATAATCTTCGGATGTTTGCACTCACGAGACTCCCAGTTACACAACAAATGTTATTTTTGTTCGATAAATATTACTTTTATAACAAAAAAACGCCATTTGGGTTGCGCGTTATGTTCAGAAAACCAAAACCTCGTTCCGTTCGAAGAAAATTACAAAAAGTATCCGTAATGTTCGTAGAAACATGTCAAATGTTTTTTATAATCAATCCTCAGGTTGTTTTTAACAAACATAATCGATAATATTTCAACCGGACCGTAACCTATTCAATAAAAGAGAGAAAGAAAATGGAGAGCTACCCCTCTCGCGCGCAGGAACTAATCAGAGGACACCTGACTAGTTTTGAAAAATCTCGCTCATTTTTCAAAATAAAAGCCTGAAACTATGTCTAAAGCCTGGTCACAGCCTGAGGAAGCCATTGGAAAAGGAATCTGGTTGATACCCCTTTAAATGGAAGAAAGACGGGCCAGGAAACACAGATAAAAAAATAAAAAATCACTTCACTGGAAACTTTGGAGTGTTTTCTATCATAATCTGTAAATTATATGCATATTCTACGATCTGGACCTGAGAAATAGTCTGTTTACCTTGGGAAGGTTATTTAAAAAATAAAAAAAATCTGACCCCTAGCGTCAAGAGGGTAATTAAGGACGAGCTAGCAGCCCGGGAACTACCGTCGGATCTCGACTCGCTCGTTGCCTTGACAATCCGGACCGACGGGCGGCTACGGGAATGTAGTAAGGAGAGGAGGTCCGATTCCACTCGCCCGCAAAAGGATTCCACCTCGCCTCCGAGGCATCCCGGAAGTCCCCGACGTCTCCGTAGCCGAGAGGACCAAAGACTACCGGAGTTCCCCCGAGAGTCTCCGAAGTCTGCAGATTCACCACTTCCCGAGCCAATGGAACTAGGCAGAGCTAGGCTGTCCCCATCTGAACGTCTACGCCTGCTTCACACGGAGAGTTGCATGTGTTGCGCGTCTACTAGTCATTTCATGTCCTCCTGTCTACTAAAAGACAAGTTTCACCGGTAGGGGCGAGTACTCTTTTGGGCCATACGGAGAACTTTTCCTCTCCCCTTACTCGCACCCCTTTCCATGCCATCCTGCTGTGGGGGAACCAGTAGAAATCTCTCCGGGTACTCATTGACTCTGCGGCCGATTTAGAGTTTTATGGACACTACCCTGGCATCGCCACTCAGCCCCTTTCCATTTCCATGGATGTTAGAGTGCTGGACGTGCGCTCTATAGGCCAGGTCAACCACAATACCACTCCCATCAACCTACGAGTGTCAGGGAACCACAGCGAAGCCATCAATGCTAATTAAGTCTCCTCAGATTATGTGGTATTGGGATTCTCTTGGCCCGTTCTGCCACACCCATTACCTGAAGTCAGCGCAGCCTGCCCAGGGATGTCATCCTGTGGGCTCGGATGTTGCCCCGGACCTCTCAGCCATTCCTGCGGAGTACCAGGACCTCCGGGAGGTTTTTAATAAGGCCCGGGCCACTTCACTTCCTCTGCACCGACCCAATGACTGCGGGATCGACATTCCACCAGGCACCACATTGCCCCGGGGACGACTGTACTCTCTGTCAGGAGACCAAGGCTATGGAGAACTACCTACATCGAGGACTCCTTAGCTGCAGGGCGTATCCGTCCTTCTGCCTCCCACACCGGTGCATGGTTCTTCTTTGTGGAGAAGGACAAAACCATGCACCTGTGCATCAACTACTGGGGCCTCAATGACATCATGGTGAAGAACCGCTACCTGCTACCACTCATCACCTCGGCATGCGAGCCGCTCCAGGGGGTCACTGTTTTCTCCAAATTGGACCTGCGGAAGGACTACCACTTGGTGCGGATACGAGAAGGGGACGTTTGGAAGACGGTCACTACAAATATCTGGTTATGCCATTTGGCCTTACCAACACCCCAGCTGTGTTCCAGGCCCTGGTTAATGACATCCTCCGCGACATGTTGAACTGGTTCATCTTCGTATACCTCAACGACATCCTCGTTTTCTCCCACTCAGACCAAGAACACGTTTTCCATGTCCGACAGGTCCTCCAGCGCCTCCTGGAGAACCAGCTTTTTGTGAAAGCGGAGAAATGCAAATCCCGGGAAGGTGAGAGCGGTGGTGGACTGGTCCCAGCCTATGTCCAGAGTGCGCGGGCAATGTTTCCTGGGATTTGCCAACTTTTATCTGGGGTAACAGCACCATGGCGTCCCCCCTATCTGCACTCACCTCTCCCAAGGTTCCGTTCAAGTGGTCCCCAACTGCTGACCGGGCATCCCAGGACCTCAAGCATCACTTCACCACAACTCCCATATTGGTTCATCCTGACCCGTCCTGTCAGTTCGTGGTGGAGGCCTATGCTTCGGATGTCGGAGTGGGGGCTGTCCTGTCCCAGCTTTCTGCCCTGGACCTCAAGTTACATCCCTGTGTTGCCTTCTCCGATCGCCTTAACGCCACAGAGAGGAACTACGATGTGGGGAATCGTGAGCTTCTCACGGTGAAGATGGCGTTGGAGGAGTGGAGGCACTGGCTGGAGGGGGCAGAACATCCGTTCAATGTGTGGATTCCAGGCAATTTAGGTTGGACCTGCTTTTCACCCGGTTCAACTTTTCCCTCTCATACCTACCGGGATCCAAGAATGTCAAGTCTGATGCGCTGTCATGCCGCTATAGCCCCACGGCTACAACCCGGAACCCGAGACCATCCTTCCCACCTCATGCCTGGCGACGGCACTTAGCTGGGGAATAGGGAAGAATGTTCGTGAGGCGCAGCATTCCCAGCCGAACCCCGGGGGGGGCACAGATAACCGGATGTTTGTTCCTGATGCGGTCCGCTCCTCGGTCCTGGAGTGGGCCCATTCCTCCAGGCTTGCCTGCCACCCGGGCTCCCGTCGGACCCAGGCCTTTGTGCGACAACGTTTTTGGTGGCCTACCATGGTTCCTGACGTCTCCACATGCACAAACTGTGCGCAGAACAAGACTTCTCGGCAAGCTCCAGCTGATCTTCTTCAACCTCTTACTGTCCCTCACCGTCCCTGGTCTCACATATCCCTGGACTTTGTCACGGGTCTCCCCCCGTCTGATGGCAACACTGCCATCCTGACAGTAGTGGACCGGTTTTCCAAAGCCACCCACTTCATTCCTCTTCCCAAGCTTCCCTCTGCCAAAGAGACGGCCCAGCTCATGATGCAGCAGGTCTTCCGGATCCATGGACTCCCAGTGGACATGGTCTCTGACCGGGTCCTCAGTTCTCTTCCCAGTTCAGTCGGAGCGAGCCAGCCAAGACCTGGAGACGACTCTTCGCTGACTGGTCTCCGCCAACCCCACCATCTTGAGCCAGCAACTAGTGTGGGTCGAATACGCCCGCAACACCCTTCCTTGCTCTACCACGGGTTTCTCAGCCCCCGCTCTTCCCTGAGCAAGAGGAAGAGGTCGACATACCTTCGGCCCAGATGTTTGTCCGCTGCTGTCGTCGTACCTGGAAGAAAGCCCGGTCTGTCCTTCTCAAGACCACCTCCAGGTATCAACAACAAACGGACCGCCACCGGACCCTGGCTCCCTGGTATCGTCTCGGGCAGAAGGTATGGCTGTCCACTTGGGATCTACCCCTCCAGGTGGAGTCCCGCAAACTTTCCCCCCGGTTTAACAGCCCTTTCCCCATCTCCAAGGTCATTAGCCCCTGTGCTGTCCGTCTGCTGTTGCCCCGTACCCTCCGTATACATCCCACTTTTCACTTTTCTAGAATCAAACCCATGTCTCACAGCCCTTTGGTCAACAGGAAACAGGAGACAATCTGCCTGCTCTGATCCTGAGCCTGCCTGCCGTTCTGTACCTTTTGCATTCTGATGTGGATTACCGACCTCTGCCTGCCCTTGACCTGTCCTTCTGCCTACCCTCTGTTCTAGTAATAAACTTTTGTTACTTCGACACTGTATGCTTCTGGGTCTTCCCTAAAACGTGATAATAACAATGGGCTTGAATGCTTGAATGCTTTTATTAATTTGTAAATATTTTTAAAAACATTATTCCACTGAGATTATAAAGTATTGTGTGTAGGCCAGTGACACAAGATCTCTATTTAATCCATTTTAAATTCAGGCTGTAACAAAATGTGGGAAAAGTCATCAGGTGTGAGTAGGCACTGTATGTACAGTACATATAACTAGGAATAAAGTGACAGATTTGTATTTGTTTTTCCTGGGGTCCAGCAAAATTAAGGCAGATTTTTTTATACAATTTTTAAAACATTACAATACATTCGCAGATTTCACAACACACTATGTGACCTCAGGGCCCTACTCCACCACTACCACATATCTACAGTACAAAATCCATGTGTACGAGTATCGTGCGTATGTTATCGTGTGTGTGTGTATGCATGTGTCTGTGCCTATATTTGTGTTGCTTTACAGTCCCCGCTGTTCAATAAGGTATATTTTTATCTGTTTCTTAAACCTAATTTTACTGCTTGCATCAGTTACTTGATGTGGAATAGAGTTCCATGTAGTCATGGCTCTATGTAGTACTGTGCGCCTCCCATAGTCTGTTCTGGACTTCAGGGACTGTAAAGAGACCTCGTGGCATGTCTTGTGGGGCTTGCATGGGTGTCCGTGTCCAATAGTTCGAACAGACAGCTCGGTGGATTCAACATGTCAATACCTCGCACAAATACAAGTAGTGATGATGTAAATCTCTCCTCCACTTTGAGCCAGGAGATATTGACATTAATATTATGAATGTTAGCTCTCTCTGTGTACATCCAAGGGCCAGCCGTGCTGCGCTTTTCAAAGCCAATTGCAATTTCCCTTTTTGTGGAACCTGACCACATTACTGAACATGTGTCCAGGTATAACAAAACTAGGGCCTGTAGGACCTGCCTTGCGCTGTTAAGAAGGTAGAGCAATGCAGTATTATGGACAGACTTCTCCCCATCTTACATTTACATTTACATTACATTTAAGTCATTTAGCAGACGCTCTTATCCAGAGCGACTTACAAATTGGTGCATTCACCTTATGATATCCAGTGGAACAACCACTTTACAATAGTGCATCTAAATCTTTTAAGGGGGGGGGGTTAGAAGGATTACTTTATCCTATCCTAGGTATTCCTTAAAGAGGTGGGGTTTCAGGTGTCTCCGGAAGGTGGTGATTGACTCCGCTGACCTGGCGTCGTGAGGGAGTTTGTTCCACCATTGGGGTGCCAGAGCAGCGAACAGTTTTGACTGGGCTGAGCGGGAACTGTACTTCCTCAGAGGTAGGGAGGCGAGCAGGCCAGAGGTGGATGAACGCAGTGCCCTTGTTTGGGTGTAGGGCCTGATCAGAGCCTGAAGGTACGGAGGTGCCGTTCCCCTCACAGCTCCGTAGGCAAGCACCATGGTTTTGTAGCGGATGCGAGCTTCAACTGGAAGCCAGTGGAGAGAGCGGAGGAGCGGGGTGACGTGAGAGAACTTGGGAAGGTTGAACACCAGACGGGCTGCGGCGTTCTGGATGAGTTGTAGGGGTTTAATGGCACAGGCAGGGAGCCCAGCCAACAGCGAGTTGCAGTAATCCAGACGGGAGATGACAAGTGCCTGGATTAGGACCTGCGCCGCTTCCTGTGTGAGGCAGGGTCGTACTCTGCGAATGTTGTAGAGCATGAACCTACAGGAACGGGCCACCGCCTTGATGTTAGTTGAGAACGACAGGGTGTTGTCCAGGATCACGCCAAGGTTCTTAGCGCTCTGGGAGGAGGACACAATACTGTTGTATCAATATGTTTTGACCATGACAGTTTACAATCCAGGGTTACTCCAAGCAGTTTAGTCACCTCAACTTGCTCAATTTCCACATTATTTATTACAAGATTTAGTTGAGGTTTAGGGTTAAGTGAATGATTTGTCCCAAATACAATGCTTGAAATATTTAGGACTAACTTATTCCTTACCACCCACTCTAAAACTAACTGCAGCTCTTTGTTAAGTGTTGCAGTCATTTCAGTCGCTGTAGTAGCTGACGTGTATAGTGTTGAGTCATCCGCATAAATACTTTACTCAAAGCCAGTGTCATGACGTTAGTAAAGATTGAAAAAAGTAAGGGGCCTGGACAGCTGCCCTGGGGAATTCCTGATTTCTACCTGGATTATGTTGGAGAGGCTTCCATTAACTTCTTATGTCTGCAATCCCGTTAACGGGATGATATGACAACAGCCAGTGAAAGTGCAGGACGCCAAATTCAAAAAATAGAAATCTCATAATTAAAATTCCTTAGACATACTTGTGTCTTATACCATTTTAAAGGTAATCTTGTTGTTAATCCCACCAAAGTGTCCGATTTCAAATATGCTTTTCAGCGAAAGCACTACAAATGATTATGTTAGGTCACACCAAACCACAAATAGAGATAAAATGAATCACTAACCTTTGATGATCTTCATCAGATGACACTCATAGGACTTCGTGTTACACAATACATGTATGTTTTGTTTGATAAAGTTCATATTTATATAAAAAAAATCTGAGTTTACATTGGCGCGTTACATTCACTAGTTCCAAAAACATCCAGTGATTTTGCATAGCCACATCGTTTCAACAGAAATACTCATCATAAATGTAGATGATAATACAAGTTATACACATGGAATTATAGATATACCTCTCCTTAACTTCTCTAGGGTATGTGGGACGGTAGCGTCCACCTCGTCAACAGCCAGTGAAACTGCAGGGCGCCAAATTCAAACCAACAGAAATCCCATAATTTGAATTCCTCAAACATACAAGTATTTTACACCATTTTAAAGCTACACTTGTTGTAAATCCAGCCAAAGTGTCCGATTTCAAAAGGTTTTACGACGAAAGAACCCCAAACGATTATGTTAGGCATGAGCCAAGTCACAGAAAAAGACAGCCATTTTTCCAGCTAAAGAGAGCATTAACAAAAAGCAGAAATAGAGATAAAATTAATCACTAACCTTTGATAATCTTCATCAGATGACACTCATAGGACTTCATGTTACACAATACATGTATTTTTGTTCGGTAAAGTTCATATTTATATCCAAAAATCTGAGTGTAGGCAAGACGCTACTGTCTCACTTGGCAAAAAGCTTGAGAAAATGCAGAGCGCCAAATAAAAATGTATTACTATGAAAATTACTATAAAATCAAACTTTCATTAAATCACACATGAAAGATACCAAATTAAAGCTACACTGGTTGTGAATCCAGCCAACATGTCAGAATTCAAATAGGCTTCTCAGCAAAAGCATACGATGCTATTATCTGAGCATAGCACCATAGTAAACAAAAGAGAGAAAACATTTCAACCCTGCAGGCGCGACACAAAACGCAGAAATAAAAATATAATTCATGCCTTACCTTTGACGAGCTTCTGTTGTTGGCACTCCAATATGTCCCATAAACATCACAAATGGTCCTTTTGTTTGATTAATTCCGTCGATATATATCCAAAATGTCCATTTATTTGGCGCGTTTGATCCAGAAAAACACAGGGTCCAACTTGCTCAAACGTGACGACAAAATATCTCAAAGGTTACCTGTAAACTTTGCCAAAAAATGTCAAACTACTTTTGTAATACAACTTTAGGTATTTTTTAACGTTACTAATCGATAAAATTGAAGACGGGATGATCTGTGTTCAATACAGGATTAAAACGAAATGAAGCATGCCTTCTGTTTGATTGAAGCGCATGTCCAGGACACCTGGTGTGACTCAACTTCAAGATGGTCGTATTTCTTCATTACACAAAGGAATAACCTCAACCTATTTCTCAGGACTGTTGACATCCAGTGGAAGCCGTAGGAACTGCAAGCAATTCGCTTAGAAATCTGGTTTCCCAATGAAACCTCATTGAAAAGACAGTGACCTCAAAAAAAAAAAATCTGAATGGTTTGTCCTCTGGGTTTCGCCTGCTAAATAAGTTCTGTTATACTCACAGACATTATTCAAACAGTTTTAGAAACTTCAGAGTGTTTTCTATCCAAATCTACTAATAACATGCATATCTTATCTCCTGGGGATGAGTAGCTGGCAGTTGAATTTGGGTATGCTTTTCATCCAAACGTGAAAATGCTGCCCCCTACCCTAGAGAAGTTAATGCAACCGCTGTGTCAGATTTCAAAAAAACTTTACGGAAAAAGCAAACCATGCAATAATCTGAGACGGCGCTCAGAACAATAGTCAAATTAGCCGCCATGTTGGAGTCAACAGAAACCAGAAATTACATGATAAATGTTTCCTTACCTTTGATGATCTTCATCAGAATGCACTCCCAGGAATCCCAGGTCCACAATAAATGCTTGATTTGTTCGATAACAACAATAATTTTTTCACCTCTTACACTCTTACTTTACGGAATTCAAAATTACAATGCTTGTTTTTCATAATTTGTGACCTGTTTCAGGAAACTAGGTGTATGTTGCAGGTCACTACTTCACAGGAGAACTGTTTGAACGTTAACTTTTCTTTTTAATCAAAATGGGTTTTTGGGCAGAAATGTCTTCGAACATGTGAACTTTCATGTGCCTTAATAACAAATGTGTATGCCATCTGTAAATACGAATAAAAAAATGTAAATTACCAGCCTAGTTGGTTAAGCCAAAGAAAAAGTTAGCAACCTTCCCGCTATCCATGATTGGCTTAGATAATGAGTGGGCTGGACATGCCAAAAGATGAGTTTGGATTGGTCTGCCATATAACACGCTTCTGTCTATTTGAGCTGGTCAGTATGTGTAGGTAATCCTGTCGTACATTACTTTTTTGTTGTTGTATGTATCGCATAGTAAAACTTAGCCAAAGACTCCCCTATGCAAGTATCAATTTCAATAGAATGTCACTGAAACAATTGTTTTAGAACACTCTTGTCTGTGTGTCAGAGCGCAGAATAACTGATGAATTTACAAACGCTAAACACCGGTTGAATATGGCCCGGTGTCAGTAAACGTTGGCAAAAAAAGCGTAATTAAATTGTTGCCAGGAGGACAGTTACAGTCACCAACGCTCTGGATAACATGAAAACAGACTAACCAGCTCTGTTAGGGTGAGTAAAATGGTCAGAGTTTGGGTGGGGGCTAAAGCTTAAGATGATTCTTATGACATTGCACATGGTCAGTGTGACCCAGAGTGACTTGACACAACGGGCCAAGCAATCTGTACAAACGAAACGGGAACGACACAGGACGCCTTATTTAATGAAATGGGTTGCCGTCTGCCGTGAAGCATTCATCTATGTATACGGGTAAGAGTCCAGCTACAGTTTCAGATATTATATGTTTTTAATTTTGTCAAAGTTCTTTTCATTACAAGTTAAAGCTTACTGTTAGCTAGCGTTAGCTAGCTGATGTTAGATGGCTGGCTCACTAGCTAACATTACGTTTATGATCTGTGTGTAGTAATGCTATCTCAGAATGCCCTTTCGCATTGCTTATTATAGCCTAATGTTAGCTAGCTAACTAGCTAACATTGAACCTATTTGGTTAACTCTAGCTAGCTATGATAAACGGTTTGTATTGCTAGTACTCTATGGATTGAGATTATGGTGCATTGTTTAGCTAGCGAGCTAGCTACATGTCTAAACAAAAGACCCCAAGTTAAATATTACTGTTAGCTAGCTAGCTGACGTTAGATGGCTGGCTCGCTAGGTAACATTACGTTTATGATCTGTGTGTAGTAATGTTATCTCAGAATGCCATTTCGCATTGCTAGTTATAGCCTAATGTAACCTACTTGGTTACCTTTAGCCATGACAATATGATGAATGAGCCATCATTCAATGAATGATGGAGGAGAGTTTGCTACTTTTACAAAAATGTCATTTAAGGTGCTCCAATGATTTTTTCTATCATTGTTTATTATTTATCTTTGTTTCATAGTGTAGTTTCTTCTTCCTTTTATTCATTTTAGTCACATGATTTCTCAATTTGCAAAACGTTTGCCAATCGGTTGTGCAGCCAAACTTATTTGCCATTCCTTTTCCCTCATCCCTCTCAACCATACCATTTTTCAATTCCTCATCAATCCACAGGGAAATATATATCCAGAAAATATACCTCTCTGTTGATACAACATACATTATCAAGCACTTCACATATGTTATCCAGATACTGACTGTTAGCACTTGGTGGAGTATAGCAGCTACCCACCAGAATGGGCTTTAGGTGAGGCAGATGAACCTGTAGCCATATTACTTCAACAGTATTTAACATGAGATCATCTCTACTCTTTACAGGAATGTGGTTCGACATACATATAAACAGCAACACCTCCACCATTGGCATTTCTATCTTTTCTGTAAATGTTATAACCTTGTATTGCTACCACCGTATGATGAAAGGTATTATCCAAGTGAGTTTCAGAGATTGTCAAAATATGAATGTCATCTGTTACTAGCAAATTATTGATTTCATGAACCTTGTTTCTTCAGCTACATATCTTAACGTGGGCTATTTTGAGCACTTTTCTTCTGGGATGCTTACTTGTTTTCGCTGCTTTACTGGGAAGCGTAGCAGAAGTAGATATGCTCATGTTATTTATGTTAGTGCAGGGTGAGCTACACACAGTAGACTTCCTACTAGGGCACACCGCCTCAGTGCTAACAGTATAAATCTGGTTCATAGGCACATGATTACTGCATGCGATAGCTGTAGGATCAGCAGAGGCATTCAGGGCAGTTAGAGAGACATACTTTTGGTTACTTGCATTGTGTCTACCAATGCCCCTGGTGTAATGTACATTTGCTGAAGCATTATGACAACTCTGCGTTACAATGGTAGGGATTAACTGAGCTGGGCTTGGGTCATTGATAAGTCATTGTTTCAACACAGCCTTATAATGCGATGAAAGGATCCAGGAACCCAAATTATTTGGGAGGATCCCGTCCTTATAAAATGTGTTTTGTTTCCAAAAGGTATCAAAATTGTCAACAAAAGTTATACCCATTGAGCTGAAATAATCACGAGCCAGTTGTGAAGAGAAGGAATCCTGCTAAAGCGTTCAATGCCACGATTCAGAGAGAGCACAGGGCCAGATATGATGGGTCTTTTGTTAGTGTCTAGCAGACAGTCAATCAGCTCTTTAAAATCCAGTTTCAACTGTTCAGAGCTGCCCTTCGTAATGTAGTACATTTGGGAGCAGCTTTGTAATGTAATTTACTCAAGCTGAAGGGATAGGACATTGTTTTTGCACCAGAAACGGTCACATTTCTTACCATGGAGCTGCCCAAAATCACAGCTGGTGAGGACGAGGAAATCCGCCCACTCCCACGCTTCACAGGATTCTGAGAACCCTTTATGTCAAGGCTCAGGAGAAGAGCCAGAAGCAGACAGTTTCGAAGTAACAAAAGTTTATTACAAAAACAGGGGGGCAGGCAAACGACAGGTCAAGGGCAGGCAGAGGTCAGTAGTCCAGAGCGGAGTCCGAAAGGTACAGAACGGCAGGCAGGCTCAGAGTCAGGGCAGGCAGAATGGTCAAAAAACAGGAAAACTAGGAACAGGTACTAGAGACAGAAAGGAGCACAATAATAAATGCTGGTAGGCTCAATGAAACAAAACGAACTGGCAACAGAAATAGAGAACACAGGTATAAATACACTGGGGATAATGAGGAAGAAGGGTGACACCGGGAGGGGGGTGGAGACAAGCACAAAGACAGGTGAAACAGATCATGGTGTGACACTTTATGGACGGGCGAGGGGCAGAATAACTAGAGCCGTTGCTCCCGGTGCCTGGTGCAGGCTTCCGACAGATGGAGAAGCCCCACTCGATCCAGAGCAGTGATGGGAGGTTGTCAATGTCGACTTCGAAATCGTAGTAGTAGGCACTGCGGCCGCAGGCACAGGCAACTCCAGCAACGAAGGTGCAGGAAGATCAGGCTCCAGGATGGCGAAACTATTCGTTGTTTGTATCCTCTACAGTCCTCTCGTTGGGAGTGTAGACTGCTACACTCCGCTATCAGATGAGGGGAGCTCCGGGCAACACCGACCAGTCAGATAACGACAAACGACAAGGCAGTGATGCATCCAACAAGCGCGAATGTCGTCAAGCCACCAGCGTAGAAAATGTAAACATTCCACTTTTGCGTAAAAAAATGAATTGACCCCTTTTTCATGGTATCCAATTGGTAATTACAGTCTTGTCCCATTGCTGCAACTCCCGTATGGACTCGGGAGAGGCGAAGGTCGAGAGCCGTGCCACCTCCGAAACAGAACCCAGCCAACCTCACTGCTGCTTGACACAATGCCCGCTTAACCCGGAAGCCAGCCGCACCAAGGTGTTGGAGGAAACACTGTACACCTGGCGGCGGTGTCAGCGTGCACTGTGCCCGACCGGCCACAGGATTCGCTAGTGCGCGATGGGACAAGAACATCCCTGTCGGCCAAACCCTCCCCTAACCCGGACCAATTGTGCACCGCTCCAAGGGTCTCCCAGTCGCGGCCGGCTGCAACATAGCCTGGACTCTAGTGGCACAGCTAGCACTGCGATGCAGTGCCTTAGACCACTGCGCCGCTCGGGAGGCCACTCTGAATTTTACCCAGTTTCTTATGTAGACAGGCGACTTGCGTGATCAAGGAAGTCACCTTAAGCCTCTAATCCTTGGCAAGCCAACAAGTGCCGCATTAGAACTCTGAGTGATCCACTTTGTCCTGAATTAAGGTGTAGTAGATACAGCTCTTACAGCTGGAACCGTTCACTTATCTCGGCTAGAGGTTTACCTCTGAACTATTCGTCCGTAACGGTGACCTCCACGGGAGGTCTGCATGTGTATAAGTGGCAGGCGTCAGAGCTTTGGTGCCAAAATAAAGGAATTGTCCCCCAGAGCACTCTGAAAATGAATATTTTAGTGTCCCTACAGGAGCTTTTCGACCAGGTTCGTTCATTCTCCACTTTGAGAACAACTAGTGCCCTGGCGGTACAGTTACTAAAATGTGTGTGCCGTCTCAGACCGGTTTCTAAACCTATTGCGCCCACTTGGGATTTAGCTTTGGTTTTGGATGCTCTGAGTGAGGCTCCCTTTAGAACCACTGAAGTCTGTGGATCTGAAGATCATTCCGCCACTGGCGACTCTGTGACTTTGTTCCCTAATG
Organism: Salvelinus namaycush; assembly: GCF_016432855.1. Taxonomy (NCBI): domain Eukaryota; kingdom Metazoa; phylum Chordata; class Actinopteri; order Salmoniformes; family Salmonidae; genus Salvelinus; species Salvelinus namaycush. Next base: position 2,966,640 of record NC_052331.1, read on the forward strand.
CGGCCATTACCACAAAGGTCATGACTATGCCCTACAGGTCTCTAGCTTTTAGCTACTTCCCTTTTCGCCTCCTCCATTTGCTTCTGAGAAGCAACGATGGTTACATGCCCTATGTCCAGTACAAGCTTTACGAGTGTATCTTGAGTGAACCCGGGATATCCGGTTATGTGATCAGCTTTTTGTCTGTTTTGCTATTTCAGCTCGTGGCAGGGCGCTCTCTAAGCATCATCTCTCCCACTGGATTTGTGGAGGTTACAGCCTTATTTTAAAATTGATGAGGACAAACATTTATTTAATCAATCTACACACAATACCCAATTATGACAAAGCAAAAATGAAATGTTTGCAAAAAAAAAAGTATTCAGACCCTTTGCTGTGAGACTCGAAACTGTGCTCAGGTGCATCCTGTTTCCATTGATCATCCTTGAGATGTTTCTACAACTTGATTGGAGTCCACCTGTGGAAAATTCAATCGATTGGACATGATTTGGAAAGGCACACACCTGTTTATATAAGGTCCCACAGTTGACAGTGCATGTCAGAGCAAAAACCAAGCCAAAAGGTCGAAGAAATTGTCCGTAGAGCTCTGAGACAGGATTGTGTAAAATAATAGATCTGGGAAAGGGTGCCAAAACATTTCTGCAGCATTGAAGGACTCCAAGAAAACAGTGGCCTCCATCATTCTTAAATGGAAGAAGTTTGGAACCACAAAGACTCTTCCTAGAGCTGGCCGCCCGGCCAAATTGAGCAATAAGAGGAGAAGGGCCTTGGTCAGGAAGGTGACCAAGATTCCGATGGTCACTTTGACAGAGCTCCAGAGTTCCTCTTTGGAGATGGTCGTCCTTCTGGAAGGTTCTCCCATCTCTGCAGCACTCAACCAATCAGGTCTTTATGGTAGAATGAACAGACGGAAGCCATTCCTCAGTTAAAGGCACATGACAGCTCACTTGGAGTTTGCCAAAAGGCACCTAATGGACTCTCAGACCATTGAGAAACAAGATTATCTGGCCTGATGAAACCAACATTGAACTCTTTGGCCTGAATGCCAAGCGTCACGTCTGGAGGAAACCTGGCACCATCCCTACGGTGAAGCATGGTGGTGGCAGCATCATGCTGTGGGGATGTTTTTCAGTGACAGGGACTGGGAGACTAGTCATGATTAAGGGAAAAAGGAACGGCGCAAAGTACACAGAGATCCTTGATGAAAACCTGCTCCACAGCCCTCAGGACCTCAGACTGGGGCAAAGGTTCACCTTCCAACAGGACAACGACCCTAAGCACACAGCCAATGCAATGCAGTAGTGGCTTCGGGACAAGTCTCTGAATGTCCTTGAATGGCCGAGCCAGAGCCCAGACTTGAACCGGATCGAACATCTCTCGAGAGACCTGAAAATAACTGTGCAGCGACGCTCCCCATCCAACCTGACAGAGCTTGTGAGGATCTGCAGAGAAGAATGGGAGAAACTCCCCAACTACATGTGTGCCAACGTGTAGCGTCATACCCAAGAAGACTCGAGGCTGTAACCACTGCCAAAGTACTGAGCAAAGGGTGTGAATATTTACGTAAATGCGATATTCCAGTTTTTTATTTTAATACATTTGAAAACATTTCCAAAAACCTGTTTTTGCTTTGTCATTATTGGGTATTGTGTGTAGATTGATGACGATTTTTTGTTGTTGATCAATTTTAGACTAAGGCTGTAACGTAACAAAATGTGTAAAAAGTCAAGGGGTCTGAATACTTTCCCAATGCTCTGTAGCAGAAAGTGGCAAGGGTTACCAAGGGGTGTATGCTCCCACTCCAGCGTTTTGGCCGTTATATAAAAGGGGTTGACTGTAGGGGATATTTGTGCTGTGGCAAGTTGGGCATCACCACACACTTTTGTGAGGTTTTATTGCTTGGTTGTCACTGCTCCCAATGTAGTCCACAGTGTGATTACAGCTGGTACAGGAGAAGGTTATTAAGCAGCGTGCAGTGTACCCAATAACCAGACTACCGCATCTTGTGAGGTGGAGGACTGTGTGGTCTACCATGGGCCGTTTCATTTGATATCCATTGAGGTCGACTTGGGGCGTGATTTCCCCATAGTTGTGTCATACCGAGAGTACTGACTGAAAGGGAACGTAACGTTACGACTATAACTACTGTTCCTTGAAGGAGGGAAACAAGGTTCAACACCTCTTTGGGCCCACGCCGATCGGTTCTGGGCACGGTGAAGAGGGGTACTGGGTTGAAGGAATGAATCCGAGCCTGAGGCTTATCACGTGTGTAAGGCGTGGCTTCCAGCGAGGCGTGGATTTCATTGGCTCTTGTCAGGTGTGATTTTAGTTCTTCAGTCAAAGTCGTGTGAGTGTGATTCTCCATAGTTGTGTTGTACCTTGTTTCACATCCTTCAGAGAACAGTAGTTATAGTCATATAACGTTTTCCCATGCATGCCAATAGTTTGTGGTAAAAAATCAATAGAAACAATGTGACAGAAGTTCAAACACACACACACACACACACACACACACTCACAAAGTGCAACAAAGTGGTCAGTGGTGATTGGTGGTCATGCCCATCCAACTTAGTACTGAACATCAAAGTTGAAAATGTATCATGCTATGAACACACACACATGTGTGTCCATTCAGTCCAGTGGAGACTGCAACAGAAAAGTCAATAACCAGTAGTGTGTGAGCTCTGGGAGTGGAGAGGCTTGTTTTGTTATTGTCTGCAGCATTACAGAGTGATACTACTCTGGGGCATACCACAAGCCGATTCAAATTCAAACACGTATCAAAGTTTAGATTTCTTAATGAACCAGAAAATACATAGTTATTTCTGTTCTTTTATCAAAGTTAGCTGACTAACTAAATGCACCTGGGGTGTATACTACATAGCAGGATCAATGAGTTAGCCAGCTAACTTTGATAAACAACCAGAAACAACTACTGATGTTCTGCTTAATTAAGAAACCTAAACTTAGATATATGGTTTTGGTTGTTGAGTCAATTAGACCATGCCCATTTCAAGCCTATGTTTCTAAAAAATGAAAAGATATCTTAGAATATTTGGTCAAGTTAGCTGGATAACTCGTTGATCCTGCTTTGTAGTATACCCCTATGGTAAACAACAATTTGGGATTACACCTTACTTGGCCCCTCCATTAGGATACTGTTAGGCAGATCTGATATGACTGGCTAGGTGTCAGCTATGTTGTGGAATCCGTGCTTTTATCTGTCCGACAGTGTTAGACGATGTTAGACTTCAAGGAAGGATTATTCAAGTATTCCCTCTTGGGCCACTGTGTGTGGGGCACCATGTTAGTATGAATGGCCTGGGGCCTAGAACCATGTTTACATTCATGCACCTTGTATCTCAGGTTATGATAGGGACTTTGATAGCTGATAGATTGGTGTTATATTCCAGAGGGCCCTTGTTCCAATAGAATCCCCAGCGTACTATTGTAGGAAAATCTCAACTTGTACTGTGTTGCCCACCATGTTGCGGTGCACTACATTTGACCAGAACCATCTGGTGATCAGGTCTACAGTAGCCTATAGTTGTATCATCAAAGACTATGAGCTATAGCTTGGAGATCTACTGTAATCCATTGACCGTTCATCCACTTTATGTCCAACAATATGGTTGTAATCCATAGCCAAACCAGCCGTCATTACGTATTAACTGCCATGTGTTAATGTTTGTACTCTGTGACGATGGAGAGATCTTGGGAAATGAATACCACAGGACCACATTTGACATGTTCTTTCACCATTTATTTGTTCACCAAATACAGTGAAAATGGCATCGTAATATCCAACGACTCGTTCTTAGAATGTCATGACACTGTTTCCCTTTTTTGCTTCGTAAAACAATGTTTCGTTAATGGAAATATTAAGGTTTCATGCACAACAAACCATATTGAGTTTCCTTAGAAGAATGGTACAAGATAAACAAAATAAAAAAAACAACTTTAATGTCCAAAATCTGTCAAAATTCAACGTGTTATTTGAGGATCCTCGTAAACAGTGCAATATACAAAAACAAATGGCTATTTTCTAACAAATTTGTCAACGAAGCTCAAGTCACAGGATACAATTTCTCAGTAATAGTTTAACATTGATGTGTGCAAAACCCCAAACACATTCAGTTAGTCTTTAAAAAATGATATAGAATGAGAAAAGTCAAAACCCAAATCTCTTAGATTCTCCGTCAGGCCTATATGGTCGCAATCTGCATATCCTCTCTGTAGTACACACATTTGTGTTGATGAATTGTAAGATGGTAGACTAGCACATCATTTCTCAATAACAATTGTTTAGATATAAAAATACAAATATGAATTTTGTTAAAAAGAAGCGTGCCAGGGTAAGAGTGGTGGCACCTGTGTTGGCACCAGAGCGAAAGTTCATGCAAATAGATGGAGAAAATAGTATGACTTTTTAATTATAGAAGACCAAAAAACACGAATAATTGCCAAATCTAAATAAATAAATAAATAAAACATTTCCCCATAAATTTCATGACTATTTTTCCAAACAAAATGTGCCGATCTCGCCTCCTTCGATATTTCGAGTCTGTAAAAAGTGAAACAGCTATGTATTGGTGTCGGTAGGCTTCACGAAGGCGCCGACCTGCATCGTTAACCGTGGGGGGTAATGTAACACCATGTATAATTTTAATTCAATTGAACCTGGGGACTATGCATTACTAGCTTATTCTTTATAGATGGAGCCAAAATTAATATAGGCCTACAAAATGAAATATTAACATTGCACCATCCTTGGTGTGTGTGTGTGTGTGTGTGTGTGTGTGTGTGTGTGTGTGTGTGTGTATATATAATTATATATATATATATATATTTTTTTTTTTTACATACAATGGGTCTCTACTAGTTACTGGACAGTGTTTGTTTGGTCAGTATTAAAAAGCTTTATCAGCAATCGGAATGCATTCTCTACGTTCGACCAGTGCTGAAAAGGACAGCTCCCTTGAATGCGGTGTCGCCGATTGTTATCAACAATGCAAAGCGTGTAAGGGGAATATGGTCTTCGAGCTTAGGAAAGCTATTGTATACAACTATAGAAATAGAGCTTGAAATGAGATTCAGCCACCACTTGTAGTTTTGTGTTGCTTACGGCGCTTTTGGAAGATGGTTGTGAAGTAATGGCAAGTTCATCCATCAGAGCCAGGGTCCGCCATCTCAACATCACGCTGCGCAGCACAAGTTAAAATGGGTTTTCGTTTGGAGAATTGCCAGCAACCCCATGATAAATCTCCATCTTTTCTGGAATCTTGCTCTTCCTCTGCTTTCTCGTCCAATCTTCACATATTTCTTTCCATTCCTTTCCTTCCCCTTGTCTTCGCTTCGTGCCATCGTTTCTCCTACAATCCTCGAACATGCACAACCGACAAGTGCTTTAAATCGTTGATCAAAATAAAAAGTCTGCAAGGCGTCGTTCATCTTTAAACACCAGGTGACGACTTGTCTGCCATCCCCTTTAGGACATCGTCTATTCGGTCATCTTCGATGACCACTGCGGAGGGAAAAATAAATGATTTTGTTTATTACTGACATATCATATAACTGCTTCATAAAAATGTTTTACAGACAACAAATCAAGTAATTGCAAAGGCTTTGAGTGAATAGGATGGGGACTGGTGCAACACAAAGGAATACAGTATGTTGTTGTGTCAAACCCCTGACCTTGGTCCTGAAATACTGCAAACAATGCCTTGTCCATAATGGCACATAGCCACGCATGCAATGAGGACAACTTTGTTATTTAAAAAAGCCAGAGCATATCTAATGAATAAATATAGTAGCCTATAGCTACTGAAATACATTTTGATAGCACATCAGTAGTCTATTATTCTCATGCATCACTTTCAACTGGGCTCATTGTGGTCAGCTGCTGACCTTTGTTATATCAACAAATGTTTGCCTCATCATTTAGAGGTCAGATGCATATCTGTGTTTTATCTTTTTGTTTTATAACAAGTAGGCTAGGTAACTGTAGCCTAGGTTAGAGTTAAAGTTCACACAAGCATGGCCAAACCAAGCCTTTGTTTTTGATGACCAAAACAAAACCTCTATTCAACAATCCATTCCAATAACCAGCTCTTACCTCTCTTGGCTCTGCCGATCTGTCCCAGCTTTGGGGGTCTTTTCGCTTGCGACGCCCCGAAGAACGAATTGGTGTCCTGTAGCCCGCAGCTAAAGGATATCTGACTGGCCTCGGTGTCCCCATAGCCGCTCATTTTCCCCTCGCTATAAGGCAGTACCTCGGACATTATGGCACGGCTGAGACGGACGGATCAACAGCGGTGATAAAAATGTTTTGAAGTCAGCGGCTTTAGTCGATATAGCCCAGAAATCCTTGTCTTGGTAATTGCACTTGTCGAGCTTTCCGGTGGAAATCCGTTTGGAAAATCACTCGATGACTTCGTCGTGCGTAGCCAGTCTGCGAAGGATGAAGGTGAAGAGTCCTGGTTGGGGCGTCGTGGTGCGCGGTGGTAACAGGCTGCTGTGTCGCTGGTAGAAAGGAGAGCAGAGGAGCGGTCTGTTCGCGTGTGTTGCTAAATGAAGTCTGATGAGGAAAGTGGGAGATCCCGGGATCATAAAGGAAACCCAGGAGGAACGGCGAAGTTATCCATCTGCGTGCGTGTGTGTGCTGGGGGACTCCGAATGCTGGAGGAGTAGGCTAAGGGTGACATCAACAGGCGAAATATATAATATGTACTGTGGGGGTAACAGAAATGTAAGCTATCAATTCATGACCATAGAGCTAGAGCTACTGGAGCAACGGTGAGGTAAACATTTTATTTGGGGAGTAATCTTTTCTATGCTGAACAAATTTCTAGCCTAAATAAGTTATTACAATGTGATGATATTTGCGCATAGGCTATGCCGAAGTAGGCTAATTATATTTGATCTGAGAATTATGAATATAACCTACTCGCGCATTTGCGCGTATTGCTAGTTACTGGGAAAGTCTCCTTTTTTTTGTTTACCTATTACGTTTGACATTGTAATGTGTTTCTCTCCTCGTATGCAGTATATTTCCTTCCTGTAAACCAGCCTCCTTGGTGGCTCTTGCTTGACGTTGGCTCTGGTGACACGAGGTTCTCACAGGAAATCATTACCTGCTCCTTTGAGAGTCTGTATGCGCACAGAAGTCGGAAGTGCCTTACGCACGTCTTTCCCGTAGCTACAAAGCAAAATCACACAGCAGCAGCGGGTGAACGAGGTTCACAAATGCCACGTTTAAGCAAATTCTCCGTTGATGGGATAGTTACACTGTAGGCTTCATGGATCATTTACAAATTCATCGCTGACAAGTTATTTTAGAATGCAGGGAGTAGGCCTACCTATTTTCCAGAGGTTAAAAGCAGTTTACACACACTATTATACAATTGTATGCCCTTTAACAAAGCCTATTTCTATACAGTGATGAAGTATCCACTAATAATATTATGGCCTAGTTATTTCATAGAGGGGTGTTTGAAAACATGCAGTTCAATATCGATGTAGGGATATGGTTTTTGCAGGATGCTCTCTTGTTAGGCGAGGGAGGGCGGTCTCTAAACGCACAAGATAAATCAACTTCAGCACGATGGACAGTACCCGCGCACATTTGAGTCTTTCACGATTTCTGCTATGTTTTGTTTTGAACATAGAAATATAACCGAGGTAAAGTTGGTTTTATATTCAACATTCAACAGACATTCGCCAAATAATATAAAATGCATTTAATTCCCTTATCCACAATAAGTTATTCCTGGATAGTCTTAGGAACATTAAATAAAATGCAAAATATTCTAAAAAGGCCTTCTCTTACAACCTTTTGAATTGCATAACAGCTAGAATTGCATCAAATCATGAACATTATATTTAATAAAGGCCCGTAGTCTGTTTTTCCGCGCAATTGCATAGCCTATAGAAATGTTGTGCAACATGAGCTCGTGGGTTCTCATGAAGTGTTTGATTAGATTTTCAAATACGTTTGCATTTGCAGCTGTAGAACTTTTTGAGGATCTGTGGACCCATGCCAAATATTTTCAGTTTACATCTTGGGCACTGTTCAAAAGCATCTTTCTCTTTACAAGATCTTTGCGATGCGTCATGTTGGGCTACTTCTCATGCGTTTTACTGACTGGATATCACTGCACCTTCGTTGGCGCATACTGTCCTCAGTGTTGGAGCCTCTGAGGGATGATACTGTTGGGACTGCCCTGGCTTCGGAGAGCAGGTCTGCGTTATGGGAGTTGGCCACATCCCATTGTGAGACATCGAAACGAATATTTGAAAAAACTCAAGGTTATTTTCATAATCACAGTTCTATGATACTATTGAGATGTCTCACCACATTTCCCGGCTTGCAGAGTACAAGGAAGAGAGACATGCTTTGGATTGACCAGAGGCCAGGACAGACGCTGTGCCATTGGTCCTTCCTCTAGTGATCTGCCTTCCAGCAAATCCCATTGTGAGAAATGTCACTCATATTATCAGAGCTTAGTGATGATAGTGTACATACGTCGATTTGTTTCAATTATAAATTATATATTTTTCTGTATATTCTGTATATTTTGTTTATTGTGGAAGCACAATTTCACAGTCAAATTCCTGTACTTGCAAATATGTTTGGCAAATAAAGGTGATTAGTTCTCCAAGTGTCCCATAACTCATATCAGGAGCTCTGACCTGATGTTTCCTGCAGGTTAAACTTGTCATAGTTCAATAATTGTCATAATTCAGGGGAAAATGTAATTATTATTATTGTATTATATGAACAGCAATACAAACAATGAACAGCAATATCATAAACTCACAGCGGGTAACTTGTCATTGTTAGTATAATGAAACAGATGCAAGTAGGCCCCCTGGTGGCCACTTTACTAATCACATTATTTATCATGGTAGAATGTGCATTGGTTTGAAACTGGTTTGGTGAGGGATCACTCTTGTAAGTTCAGCGTGTAGTGCAAACCTGAAGAAATTCCTGTCTTTAGCGTCATGACATGTTGAGGTTTAAGTTACCCCCAAGAGCCACAGCTGTTGCTCTGCCAGGGGAGCTCATGAAGGATTCTCTCAGACTGCCCCCCTCCCCCCCAGGAAGATATACGACACCTAATCCCCCACCTGCTCCTCACTCACTCACCCCTCACCCAACCCACGCATGCCAGTAGGTTCTCAACTTTTCCATTTCCTTAGTGCCCCAAAACTCTGTAGGTGGCTATCTACTCCTCCCCTCTGCTTGTTAGAGATGACAGAAATAGCAGGATAGGTGACTCACGACAGCAAACTTTTCAGAGTACATTGGTGTTCCTGGAAAAAGAGCAGTGTTTCACGGGGGGGGGGGGGGGGGGGGGGGGGGGGGGGGGGGTTACTGACAGTTTAAGCAGGTTAAACCTTTGTTTTATGCAATCTATACATATATCTAACATTGGGTTATCACAAATTCAATGTGATCAGATGATTTACACAGTCAATGAGAAATGAGTACCTTTTGCATCCCTTTGATATTTTAAAGTGCAAATATAGAACTTTTAAAGCCTGTTATGACAAATGAATTGCCCTTTAATATAGACCACAAGGAGAATTCAATACATCTTTCAATATGGAACATTTAGTAGTAATTTCATAGTGTAAAAACCAGGTGAGCTGGTACTACTCTTGTTTTTTTAACCTTTTCTGGTGTTTTGTGTTGGAAAACGGAGCGGGTCGAGCATAAAACATCAACCCGGTTACCCATAGATCGGCTACAAATGTTAACAATTTCAGAAATGTTCAAGCTTCCATTCAATTGCCCCCCTCCCTGTTGGAAACAACAAGCTTCCATTCCCTGTCAAAGCGTTGACAGGATTCTTTACTTTTACAACAAAGATAAAACTGGCGGAACTACCCCCCCTCCTTACACCAGGAGTGAAAATAAGGCACAAAGCAAGCGATAGTACTACAAAAGTAAACACCTCTCCATCCATATGCACACTTGTATTTATGAGAGAACTCCATTCCCAGTATCTATACTGAACAAAAATATAAACTTAACATGTTAAGTGTTGCTCCCATGTTTCATGAGCTGAAATAAAAGATCAGAGAAATGTTCCACATGCACAAAAAGCTTATTTCTCTCTAAAAATGCACAAATTTGCTTTGCATCCCTGTTAGAGAGAATTAGTCCTTTGCCAAGATAATCCATTACCTGACAGGTGTGGCATATCAAGAAGCTAATTAAGCAGCATGATGATTACACAGTTGCACCTTGTGCCAGGAACAATAAAGGCCACTAAAATGTGCAGTTATCACACAACAGATGTTTCAAGTTGAGGTAGGGCATGCAATTGGCATTCTGACTTCAGGAATGCCCACCAGAGCTGTTGCCCGAGAATTGAATTAATTTTTCTACCAAAAGCCGCCTCCAAAGTAATTTAAGAGAATTTGACAGTATTTCCAACCGGCCTCAACTATTCTTCACCTGCGGGATCGTCTGGGGGTGTGCTGAGGAATATGTCTGTAATAAAGCCATTTGTGTGTGTGTGTGTGTTGGGGGGGGTAATTCTGATGGGCTGGCTCCCAAGTGAGTATGTCCAGGCCCACCCATGGCTGCGAGCCATGTGAAATCCATAGATTAGGGCCTAATGAATTGATTTACATATGAACTGTAACTCAGTAAAAATCTGTATATTTATATTTTTGTTCAGTATATAAACATGTATTTACTATTCAAAACCAAAATCAACAGCTGTTAAATGCATATGTATTATGAAGCTAAGTGCTTCAAAATGTTCACAAACCTCAGATTCACATTGTTAATACAGTAGCTGCACCTAGCCTATTTGTGTTGAGAATGCCAAGAACCACAGGTAATTATTACAGTGTAATAAGTACAGCGATGGTTTGCCTGGTCTATCAAGAGTTGGTCTCTCTCTCTGACATTGTGAGGGGTTTAAGGACTGGTGTGTGCACGTCCTGCTCTGTCTTGCTAGCTTAGGCCTCTCCTCGGCTCTCCAAAGCTGTATTTTCAGGGTGACTGTTGTTATCATCACAGTGGAGTTCGGTCCTTCTGGTGCTCTTTCCTCCTGCCTCTATGTGGAGACGTATCTTCAAGGTTTTACAGCCAGCCAAAATGTCAATTATAAAATGTCTCCATTCTATCACCTTGACCGTGTCTTTCTAGGAGTACAGGTAACAACACCCCAGAAGATACATACATAGACCAACCATGAGAACACATATCTGTTCTTCTCCCAGGCTGGGCATCAGGCCTGGTAGAGGGGCACCACCCTCTTGATGACCTGCCGGCATATGGGGCAGGTGGGCTTGGGCAAAGCCTGGTAGCAGCTGTAGCAGCAGCACACGTGCCCACACTCCAGCAGCACACAGCTACGCGGCTGGGTCAGGCAGATCACACAGGCGTTTCCCAAGGGTGTCTCCTGCTCCCCAGACCCCTCTTGTGTATCCCCAGCCGTAGACCCTTCCCCCGTCCCACCAGCAGCCAACCTCTCAAACTCCCTTCTCAGCCGTTCCTGGTCCCAGCGGACCCTCAGGCTGCGGTAGTAGCGGTGGCCCAACCAGAAGAGGATGGCGGACCCGGCCAGGGCGAACACAGAGGCCAGGACCTGCCAGACCACCGCTTGGCCCTCCTGCTCCAGCCGCAGGGTCTCAAAGTCTGAGGTGGTGAGGAAGTACTCTGAGCCGTCGGTGGGCGGGCGGAGCTTCAGCACCCGGTCCGTGTCCAGGATGAGCTCGCCTACACCCGTCAGAGTAGCGCCAACCTAGAAATACAGAAAGACAAACTGGTCAGGATTATGGAGCAACACACTCTCACTATTTGGGGCAATAGTAACCTCCCTCATCCTGAACACAATATAACATTTTTGTATCGTATTGTGGAACTTGGGGAATGAATATACTGTTTTTATCGTAAGTAATCTATCAGTGATATTGCTACATAAAAAAATGTACTCAAACCTCACCTTGAGCATCTCCTCAGTCTCCAGTTGGCCTTTGGGCTTCTCTCCACTGAGGTACTGCCCGATGATGTCGGTGAAACCATAGGTGGCCTGGTGGAACTTCTCATGGATGATTTCCATCTCCAGCCCCGAAGCCTCCAGGGGACACAGCACCCTCACGTTGGCCTCGTCCGACCCGACCAGGCTGAAGGGCACCGCGTTCACCCTCTGGTGCAGCACACGCTCACTGTCCGTCCTACACGGGGGGAGTTAGAGGAACAAAGATTATTCACAATTCATTCATGATTATCCATAATCATGGTAGCATCCACATTAAATGTAGAAGACTTCAGAAACTCCAAAATACATTATTCACCATTTAGTTCTTATTGGGCAAAACAATCTTAAACACAATCAAAACAAACTGCAAATGCATCCAACAAGGTTGTAGTCATTGCGTGCTAGGAATATGGGACCAATTACTAACCTTTGACTACTTTAATACACTATAAGCGAATTTGTCCAAATACTTATGGAACAAAAACGTATTCAAATGGGGAGGGGGGGGGGGGACTATATACATCAAGTGGTTTCATTTCTAAATGGTAAAACGGATATGTATGAAAATACCTTCAAATACCGTTGCATCACATGAAACATTGAAACTCAAATCCAAAATACTGGAGTATAGAGCCAAACTTACAAATGTTAGCTTCACTGAGGAGTGTATATTTGATATCAGACGGTCCTAGTCATATTAAAGTGTATCATTCAAAGTGGTAATACAGATGATACTAGTCTTTCACATTACATTTGGAGCGTCAATCAGGAGTGTTTCTACCAGGTGCGAGACAGGCTATTCCACACCAGCTTGTGTTCCCTCAGCATGAGTTTCTGCACCACCCCCACACTGCCTTCCTGGAACTGACTCCTCAAAGGCTCCCCCAGAGGCTGCACTGCCCCTACACACACACGCACCATGGATAGAGACATTAATTATACTAAGAACTGCCACATCACACCAATAAGTGAGAGAACAGGGTCTAGTCAACATCATAATAAAATGATCATAGTGACACACTCAGAAATGTTTCCCCATTGACACAGATAACCATATGCCTACCTTCAATGACAACATACTGCAGACACTTTCCTGGTGTCACGTTCAAAAGGCCTGCCAGTTTCCCATCCAAAGTCAACTGCGGCGCATCCTGAAACAAGCAAATAGAAATGTCAGTAATTTCTATGGAAAAAATCCCCATGTCTCAAAATTAGTTTTGTACTTTATTTACAGCGTGTAAAGACTACGGCCTAGACTCAATTCGTGTAGCGGAAAAAAACGCGTCACAGCGCAATTTAAATTTAAAAGGGCATTTCCATTTGAGACGACATATGGAGCATGCAGTCACTGAATGTGGGAACATTGCCTTACATTTCAATCGCGCTATAACGTGGATCTTCAGCCATACGGATTGAATCTAGGCCGTAGTCTGAAGGAATAGATACAGGGCAGGGCAGACTACTAACATTGAGCTTGTCCACTGTTCTCCTCTTTTTCCTGTAGATGTAGTAGAAGAAGCCAGATATAGCCAAGCTGGTGCCGAGACACAGCCCTTCCACCGTCCTCACTGGAAACTCCTCCATCCCTCCCCAACACACACTCCACACTGTCTCTTCTCACCCCCCTGGTAACAGGCCTACAGTACAGAAACAGACATACAGCCAAACATGTTATATGAAGGATGCTCTTCAGCATGATAGCAAGGGGGCCATGCGTCACTCAGACAAGCTGCAATTAAATCTGCAGCTGCACGATTCTCTTTGAAATGTCAGTGAAATGCTTGAAAATGTCTATCATTATATTTTGACAGCACAGTGTCAGAGAACGCTGGTTGCTATTTATTTTCAGCACTTTGACAGTGAACTGGATTAGGCTACTCAGAATGCAAAGATGCACAAAAATATGTTGGCTATTCACATTTGATTGGTTTAGGCTATATTACGTTATAATCTAAGGAAACACATTTCAAATAATTCATAATCCTATACTATTACACAGATAATTATGACTATTTACATATTCAGTGCCTTCACTCACAAGCACAGCAAAGTTGGAAATGTGTTTCATTGCATTGATGACTTAGGTGGCATTATGGCGGCATTATAGCTACCTTTTTGAATGGGGGAACCCACATCAGTCTTTCTAGGTGTCATATGATGACGGCGCTTGGTTTCAAATACCGTTGATTGACTTTCAGGTGATTGACACGGTCTTTACATTCCTTGGCTAAATAGAACCGGTTTAGCTAGATAATACCAAATGAACGCCTATTGATCAAGGTGTTTTCTTCCCATGGGACTTTCGCAAAGAACACCGACGCTCGGTCTGAATGTGAACACGGATCCCTTGCGGTACGGTTTTTCATATCAGCGAGAAATACTTTTCTTAAAAACAAAAAGGTTAAAATGACTACACACCTTTTATAGGGTTAGTGTTCCCATACGGCCATAGCTCTATGTTAATGCGGAAGACAGACGGAAAACAGTGGCAACCACCTCTGCTGATGAGCCATCTAGCACGCTCCAAACACCTCTGTGTAACAGAAGGCGGCCACCAGAAATGTGTTGTAACTAGGGTTGCACATTTTGGGGAATATTCAGAGGTGGAAACTTTCCGTGGGGATTAACGGGAATGTATGGGAATTAACGGGAATATATGCAAATTAATATTAATACCATTTAAAATGTAGATGTTTTTTGCATTGGATATATTTACCATATCATATGGAGACAGAAACATAAACCTTTTACCTTATCATAAACAGACATACTGTATTTGCAAATGATTAAATCCTTCCAATAGAAATAAAAACTATTTTAGTTACAAACTGAACTTTAATTAAATGAGTTGACTCTTCACATGGGATGATTTCACTGAACAACAAAAGACAGGGAATATTGAATGATCCATCGCATATCCCAAAAACATTTTCAACATACATCTGTAAAATGATAGTCTAAACTAAAGCTTTTCTTCCTCTCAGGCTTCCATGTCTTCTCCCTGGACCTCCTCAATGTCCACCTCTTGAACATCAGACTCTGAGACCTCATCTTCACTGTCACTTTGCAACCTTGTTGAGGATGGCTCGTTGTCAGTCTCAAAAAGCCTCAAATTTGCCCGGATGGCCACCAATTTTTCAACCCTTGTATTGGTCAGCCTGTTGCGTGCTTTGGTGTGTGTGTTCCCAAACAAGGACCAGTTGCACTGAGGCAGCTGATATTGGTGGGATTTGGAGGAGGATGGAGGCAACAGGGGAAAGAGCCTCAGATCCACAAAGTCCCTTCCACCAGGTGGCTGATGAGATATGTTGGCACGACTTCCAAATTGCATCTCCATCCCAAAGCCCTTGCTTGGAAGTGTACTTCGCCAGACTGCCAAGAACCTTGCCCTCATCCAGGCCAAGGTGGTGAGACACGGTAGTGATGACACCATAGGCCTGGTTGATCTCTGCACCAGATAGGATGCGCTTGCCAGCATACTTGGGGTCCAACATTTACGCTGCGCGTGTATGGACTTCAGGCAGAAGTCTTCACGCTTTTGATGCATTTCAGAACTGCAATTTCCTCTGCTTGGAGCAACAGTGAAGTGGGAAGGGCAGTGCAGTTGTAAGAGAAGAAATCCGTAAGCAGAGTCTAAGAGGATGGCATTGTCTCCCTCAATCCGTGCAATGGCTACCACTCTCTCCCAAAATACATCATCCAGGAGGATCCTCTTGATGGGGCTGTCCATATCGGCAGACCGTGATATGGCCATTTCTTGGAGACACTCCTTCCCCTCCAGGAGACTGTCAAACATGATGACAACACCACCCCAATGGGTGTTGCTGGGCAGCTTCAATGTGGTGCTCTTATTCTTCTCACTTTGCTTGGTGAGGTAGATTGCTGCTATAACTTGGTGACCCTTCCATTACCTAACCATTTCCTTGGCTCTCTTGTAGAGTGTATCCATTGTTTTCAGTGCCATGATGTCCTTGAGGAGCAGATTCAATGCATGAGCAGCACAGCCAATGGGTGTGATGTGAGGGTAGGACTCCTCCACTTTAGACCAAGCAGCCTTCATGTTCGCAGCATTGTCTGTCACCAGTGCAAATACCTTCTGTGGTCTAAGATCATTGATGACTTCCTTCAGCTCATCGGCAATGTAGAGACCAGTGTGTCTGTTGTCCCTTGTGTCTGTGCTCTTGTAGAATACTGGCTGAGGTGTGGAGATGATGTAGTTAATTATTCCTTGCCCACAAACATTTGACCACCCATCAGAGATGATTGCAATAAGGTCTGCTTTCTCTATGATTTGCTTCCTTCACTTAAACTTATTGAACACAGTTGCAGCCAGTTAAAACAGTGTAGTGTGTATATTTTGCATTTGCGAAATTAATTTTGATGTGATATGAAAGTAAAGGGCTTTATGTTTCTAGAAACGTTATGCAAGAGAACCGATTCACATTTAGAAATGGAGTATTTGGCTGTCACAGCCAGTCTCTCTCTGAAAATAACATAAGGTCCTTGGACGGTAGGCTCGCCTACACTATTTTAGAGTACATTCCTTGGCTAGCTTGATCAAATCAAACGTTATTTGTCACATATTTCATAAACAACAGGTGTAGATTAACAGTGAAATGCTTGCTTATGGGCCCTTCCCAACAACGCAGAGAAAAGAGAGAAATAGATAAATAATAACACAAGGAATAAATAGACAATGGGTAACAATAACTTTGCTATATACACTGGGTAGCAGTACCAAGTCAATGTGCAGGGGTCATAGGTAATTGAGGTAGATATATGTACATAGGTAGGAATAAAGGAACTAGGCAATAAACAGTAGCAGCAGCGTATGTGATGAATCAAAAGAGTTCAATGCAGATCAATAGTTAGTCTGGGTAGCTATTCAGTTAACAGTCTTATGGTTTGGGGGTAAAAGCTGTTCAGGGTCCTGTTGGTTCCAGACTTGGTGCATCAGAACAGCTTGCCGTGAGGTAGCAGAGAGAACAGTCTATGACTTGGTGGCTGGAGTCTGAGAATTTCTAGGGCCTTACTTTGACACTGCCTGGTATAGAGGCCCTGGACGGCAGGGAGCTCAGCCCCAGTGATGTACCAGGCCTACGCACTACCAGGCCTACGCACTACCCTCTGTAGTGCCCTGAGGTCAGATGCCAAGCAGCTACCACACAGCCAGTCAATATGCTCTCAATGGTGCAGCTGTAGAACTGAGGATGTGAGGGCCCATCCCAGATGCACTATGGTATATTGAAAACTGAGCTATAGTCAATTAACAGCATTCTCACGTAGGTGTTCCTCTTGTCCAGGTGGAGGGCAGTGTGGAGCGCAATAGAGATTGCATCATCTGTGGATCTGTTGGGGCGGCTGCGAATTAGAGTGGTTCCAGGGTGTCTGGGATGATGGTGTTGATGTGAGCCATGACCAGCCTTTCAAAGCATTTCATGGCAATAGTCATAGACAGGTTACCTTAGTGTTCTTGGGCACAGGGACTATGGTGGTCTACTTGAAACATGTAGGTATTACAGACTGGGTCAGGGAGAGGATGAAAATGTCAGTGAAAACACTTGCCAGCTGGTCAGCGCATGCTCTGAGTACGCGTCATGGTAATCCGTCTGGCCCCGCGGCCTTGTGAATGTTCACCTGTTTAAAAAGGTCTTACATTGGCTACGGAGAGCGATATTACACAGTTGTCAGGAACAGCTAGTGCTCTCATGCATGGTTCAGTGTTGTCTATCTCAAAAGCAGCATAGAAGGAATTTGGCTCGTCTGGTAGGCTTGCCAGCTGGTCCTGGTCCTGGGCAGCTCCCGGCTGGGTTTCCCCTTTATAATCCGTGATAGTTTGCAAGCCTTGCCACGAGCATCAGAGCCGACCTAGTAGGATTCGATCTTAGTCCTGTATTGACATTTTGACTGTTTGATGGGTCGTCGGAGGTCATAGCTGGATTTCTTATAAGCGCCCGAATTAGTGTCCCGCTCCTTGAAAGCGGCAGCTCTTGCCTTAAACTCAGTGTGGATGTTGCCTGTAATCCATGGCTTCTGGTTGGAATATGTACCTATGGTCACTGTGAGGACGACGTTGTCGTCAATGCACTTATTAATGAAGCCGGTTACTGATGTGGTAATTTTCTCAATGTTAAATCGGATGAATCCCAGAACATATTCCAGTCTGTGCTAGCGAAACAGTCCTGTAGCTTAGCATCCGCTTCATGGGACCACTTCCGTATTGAGCGCGTCACTGGTACTTCCTGTTTGCTTGTAAGCAGGAATCAGAAGGATAGAGTTATGGTCACATTTGCCAAATGGAGGGCAAGGGAGAGCTTTGTATGCGTCTCTGTGTGTGGAGTAAAGGTGATATCGCGTTTTTTCACATCTAGTTGCAGATGTGACATGCTGGTAAAAATTACCAGACGGATTTCAGTTTCCCTGCATTAAAATGACTGGCCACTAGGAGCCTCTGGAGGTGCAATTTCTTGTTTGCTTATGGCCCTATAGTTTGTTGAGTGCAGTTTTAGTGCCAGCATCGGTTTGTGGTGGTAAATAGACAACTACGAAAAGTATAGATTAAAACTCTCGTTGTAAATAGTATGGTATACTAACTCAGGCGAGCAAAACCTTGAGACTTCCTTAACATTCGAGATCAGGCACCACCAGTTGTTAACAAAGAGAGACACACACCTCCCCCTTAACTTTACCCAAAGCTGCCGTTCGGTCTTGACGATGCATAGAAAAACCAGCTATATGTAGGTGTGTCCAAACTTTTGACTGGTACTGTAGATTATCCTATTCTTCCAGTTGACAGGATAGACTACAATGGAGCTCGTCTAGTTTGTTCTCTAGTGATTGTAAGCTTGTTTGCCTCTCTTGCGCCGTTCCTTCCTTTTCGAGTCCGGGTGATTCGAGCCTGGTCCAGACTCTTTGATGAATAAATATTCATCTAAATCGAGGTTAGTGATTGCTGTTCCCGATGTCCAGAAGCGGTTGCAGTCATTGGTAACGATGGCGGAAATATTATGTACAAAAAAAGTAGCATAATCGGTCAGGAGCCCGTAAAATGGCAGCTAGCCACTGCAGCGCCATCTCCCCCCATTGCACAACCAGTTCTAAGATGTAGCCGGCCCAGAACTACATTTAACAAAATATCACGTTCAACATTGACATTATGCTATCTCAGATACCTACTTCGATAAACATTGAAGTTGCTGGCCCACAGAGTGGATATATACAATAACTACAGTTGGTTAGCTAGCAAGCAAATGTTTTGTTAGCTAGCTAATTGAAATATTTTGCTAACTGGAAGACCTGCCATTGACCTCTAAAATATCGTCTTTGTTTAGTCTTAAATGTGGCCTATGTCCGCAAATGTTAGACCATAACATGACAACAGTATTTGTGCACTCTTTTGCAACAGCCAAAGGGTCAAAACGGACTTAATCAATCAGTATTGTACATTTTTACCTTTCAAAAACACTCCAGTTGTCTTCGCCGGAAGAATGTGCTTTTTGTTTTGATCACATGACATGTTCTCCTTCCTGGAAACTACGCATCTTCGGGTGAAGCAAATGGCCCGGTTCCCTGGGTATTTTGAGAATTTCACTTAAAGTTGCACTATAAAGAAATTGCTCCGCCTTCCTGGACACAAACATTCGAATCGTTTGTCTAATTTCAGTTTGTGACCAAACAAGCAAGTATTGTACCATTTAAACCGCTGTGAAGCATATTTTCCATAACAAAATATTGTATTTTCAGCTGTTTGAAGCTGGTGTACAAAACCAAAAGTAAAATACGCAAAAACGAAATTTAAGGGAAGTTTAGAAATAGCGCACAGAGAACACATCTGCCGCGTCTTAGGCTTGCTTTCAGTGAGAATGAAAGATAAATAACAAACATTTTTGTCGGTGGCATCTTTAATTACCAATGTAATGGTGTAAAATGTACAAACGCTTCCTCACCCGGGGCACCGGGTCATGCAAAACGAACTCCCCAACGACTTGGTGACGCTATACTGAATCACGTGACGGGGTACTAATCTGTACTGTTGCCGCCGCGCCACGTAGCTAGCGTAAGCCGAAATGGCAGGAGGTGTGAAGAAAAAGTCATCACCTGGTCCACTGTCTCGAGTGTGGGCGACACTTCGAAAACTATGGCAGGAGAAACATTTGATATTATTCAAGGCGGAGTACACAATACTGGTCGCCTCTGTTCTGTGGTTCCTGGAGATCGGAATAAACATATGGGTCATACAAAAAGTAGCATGTAAGTAGCTAGCGGTTTAGCTTGAGCATGCGGCTAGCCTTAAAAGGGTACTTCGGGATTTCGGCAAGGAGGTCCTTAATATTGAGGCCCTTTATCTACTTCCCCAGAGTCAGATGAACTCATGGATACCATTTGTATGTCTAAGTATGAAGGAAGGTAGTGGTAGTTTCGCGAGCCAATTTTAACTGACGTTAGCACAACGACTGCAAGTCTATGGTATCTACTAGCATGCCTAATATTAAACTTAAACCCTTATTATTCGTATGGTTTTCAGTAGTTAGCTTCGCCCACGTTTGGCTGCACTTGAACTACAATTCCGAAGCTGTGTTTTAACGTTTAGAAACGTCAACAATCACTTGCGAACCCGTTTTTTAAATATATGCCCCTTATCTTTCGTATCGGCAATAAACTCTTCAAAAATATACACTTACTGCAGCAGTTCTGCGCTGATCCATAAGCTGTGTGTGCCTCCAGTTGACGAACTACAGTACACTTTCTCCCTACCCAGTTACGGTTACACTGGTGTTCAGAGCATGCTAATGTAACCGATGTGAAAGGGCTAGCTAGTTAGCGGTAGTACGCGCTAATAGCGTTTCAATCGGTGACGTCACTCGCTCTGAGACGTGGAGTAGTTGATCCCCTTGCTCTGCAAGGGCTGCGGCTTTTGTGGCGCGATGGGTAACGATACTTCGAGGGTGGCTGGTTCGAGCCCAGGTAGGGGCGAGAAGAGGGAAGGACGCTATACTGTTACAATAATTAGGACAGGTGGATTTCCATCTGTCTTGCGTAAACGAGCGATGTGAGAACACTAACCCAAACTCTGTCGTGTAATAATTTAACCATTTGTGGGGGTTTTTAAAAGTATATTTGTCGCTGATATGAAGATAGCAACGTTCCTTGTTTCCAAAACCGTACCGCAAGTGATGCGTGTTAACCTTCAGACGGGCCATTAATGCTCCCCCGACCAGATGTATATACATGCTTCTCCTGTCAACAACACTTAAACTTGCCACAACTATTGAGAGCTACATATTTCGTCCATACTAGGCAACATCACAAGGGACCGTGACCACGTCTGTAAATTCACTTTGACAGTTGGCACTATAGAGGCTAACCCATTCATAGACACGCCTATGTGCTTTGGCCCCTATTGACTGTAGTATCTTCTGCTGGGGGGACTTTTGTTAAGATCCCAGACGCTCGTTCCTGACGTTGAAAATACATTGCTTGCGGTATGGTTTTGGGAACATATCTGTTCAATTACTGCACACCTTTGCTTTATAGAGTTATGGTTTGTTTTCCCACATGGACATATCTCCATGTTACAGTGCTTATTACAGACGACACCAGTGCTATCTAGCGTGCTCAACACCTATGTAAGTGTAACTGTGGAGGAAGTGTAGTTCGTTGGCTCAAGGTAAACAACGGTATGGAACTGTGCAAACCAGCTACAGTAAAGTGAATCTCTTTTTATTCCAAATATTATTTATTGCTGAAATGAAAGATAAGTTCCATATGTTTGGAAAACCATATCACAAGCAATTATTTATTATTTAGGTTTCTAAATGTTCAAACAGAGTGTCGGGATTGTAGTTCACGTGGTCCCACTGGTGCTTATAGCGGAGAACCCTTGGTATAAAGTAGAATCCCTTGGGTTCTTGAGAGCAAGTAGGAAGGGTCAGAAGTCATTTAAGTAACTTGTTCTTGCAGATGCTTCGTTCTCTCGATTCGGAAGAAAGGTCTATCTGTGTTCAGCTGCAGGTGGTTCTCCAAAAAAGAGAGTAGTCATTAAGATAGTAAAATCCACGTTTTTCACAGTGAGGCGTTCCATCGCCATTTTAGCTGCCAGGCATCTTGCATTTCCCAACATCTTTGCAGGAACTAGTCATTTCTATGCGCCATCGCCACTTGTGGAAGCAGATGATAGTGTATCACACAGTGCGACCAAAACAAAGATCTACACCCAGTCGAGGCATTTCTCACTCGATCCAAAATTTTGATTTTTACTACCTTTCAAAATATTCTCTGGTTTTTGGAGAACCACATGTAACTCAACATAGACATTTATAAGATATTTTTCTTCCGATTTGAGAACGAAGCAAGTATCATCAAGAACAGGTAAGTTGAAAAATTGCTTCCAACCCTTTCTACTAGCCAAGGTATAACCACATATGGGAAAATTCACACATCGCCGTTTTTAATGTATAGCTACAGTTTCCCTTTATTGTTAGATTTTCTTTTTCTTTGGTAGTTGCTGTTGACCTGTTCTTACTGTCACCTGATTCTTTAGGTACCTTCGTCCACATCTTTGACCCCATTTGTTGAATGTATATGACAAGTTATTGCCAATGCAACCGGTCATTCATTGGTGAATGTCTTCTCCTGCAGACACAGAGATCGACTGGAAGGCGTATATGGATGAGGTAGAGGGAGTCATCAACGGCACCTACGACTACACCCAGCTCAAAGGAGACACAGGCCCTCTGGTGTAAGTTCCACCACCCTATACGTGGCACTCTACAAGTTAAGGAACCAGGTTCCAATACCAGTATTGGCAACCCCGGGGATGTATTCATTAGTTGGATTCCATTGCAAAACGTGTCTGTTGCAAAACTTTTTGCAACGGAAATGGTTTCCCGTTTTCTCTAGGAAGCAAACGAAACGGAGGGACCTACCTGAATTTGTTCAATAGAAATGCTTGT
The DNA here is from genome assembly GCF_016432855.1 of Salvelinus namaycush. NCBI lineage: Eukaryota > Metazoa > Chordata > Actinopteri > Salmoniformes > Salmonidae > Salvelinus > Salvelinus namaycush. The sequence goes on from NC_052331.1 coordinate 2,989,594, forward strand.
TTTCGTTGTAAAACTTTTCCCTTTTTGAGTAAACGGTTTCTGTTGCAAAACATTTTGCCACAGACCAAACATTTTGCAACGGAATCCGACTAATGAATACACCCTGGTTCCTCTCTAGGTTTCTTCCTAGGGTCCTGCCTTTCTAGGGAGTTTTTCCTAGTCATCGTGCTTCTACACCTGCATTGTTTGCTGTTTGCGGTTTTAGGCTGGGTGTCAGTATAACACTTTGTGACATCGGCTGATGTAAGAAGGGCTTTATAAATACATTTGAATCTTCACCAGACCCATGACAAAGCATTGCACTTTTCCCTGTGTGTGTGTCTGTGTGTGCCTGCAGTCTGACATCTCTTGACGTGAACAAGATCACAGTCTTGAAACTGATTTCTGAACCTACCTTTCCAGATACCCAGCAGGGTTTGTGTACATCTTCACAGCGTTGTATTACGTTACCAACCATGGGGTGAATATCCGCCTGGCCCAGTACCTGTTCGCTGTCTTCTACCTGCTCACTCTGCTACTCGTCTTCAGGATATACCACCGCACCAAGAAGGTGAGATGCAACACTTATTCCTTTGTAGGCTGTTTTCCAAGGTGACGTTATTTTTTTGGTACTTAGCTAGTTGTCATTCCCCCCCCCCCCCAAAAAAAATTATTTAGTTTTTATTGCAACTTGGAATTCATCACTTTATAATACTGTAATCTATTCCATGATTTTGACTCTCCCCCTCTCCAGGTTCCTCCCTACGTATTCTTCTTTGTGTGCTGTGCCTCCTACCGGATCCACTCCATCTTCGTCCTGCGTCTTTTCAACGACCCCGTGGCCATGATGATGCTGTTTGGAGCCGTCAATTTTTTCCTGGACGGCCGCTGGACTTTGGGCTGCGTGCTCTACAGGCAAGTGTAAACCCTGGTTCTGCACAGCTGGAGCCTAGCTCAGTTAAACTGAAATGATCATAGCGAAGTTGAACTTGGTTCAGTGTGCGGGCCAATATGGGACACCTTTCATGATAATAACGCTCTAATTTAGATGGGCAGAACTGAGTTGCTGAACTCAACATCTGACTGTGGTAGCCCCCTGTCACATGGTCTGAATGACAACTTCCTCTACCTCTGCTGTGGACAGTTTAGCAGTGTCTGTGAAGATGAACGTGCTCCTGTTCGCCCCGGGCCTTCTCTTCCTCCTGCTGTCTGAGTTTGGCCTGATGAGGACCATACCCAAGCTCTCTCTCTGTGCTGCCATCCAGGTTTGGACCTCCTTCATCTGCTTTAACTGTTACGTTTAGATTTTACTCACAGATGCTTCTTGTCCCCAGCGTTCCATCCAATTTCCACACTGTGTGGACAATTAGGATTTGCCTACTCTATTTCCATTCTGTTGATTGTCCATCTCTACTCCACCTCACCTCTCTCTCATCACAGTTGTTGCTGGGCCTACCCTTCCTGATGGAGAATCCAATTGGTTATATGACCCGGTCCTTTGACCTGGGTCGTCAGTTCATGTTCACATGGACAGTGAACTGGCGCTTCCTGCCGGAGTGGCTGTTCCTGAGTCGCTACTTCCACCTGGTGCTCCTGGCCACCCACCTGCTAGCCCTGCTGCTATTTGCCCTGCGCCGCTGGAAGAGGTGAGAGAGGTGCTACTGGAGTTATCTCTAGGACCAGAGTTTTTCATGGTCAGGCCAAAACTCTTGGCCCTAGTGAAGCCTAAAATGAGATGCAGCCTAAATTATATTTGTACACCAATGCTTGGTTCTGGCCATCTCTGCTTTTTGTTGTTAACCAGGTGTGCTCTCTGTTGAATTAAACCAACACATGTTTCTCCTCAGGCCTGAAGAGAGCATCATGGAACTGCTGAAGGAGCCAGGCAAGAGAGTCCTCCTTGCACAGAAACTCACCTCAGATCATATCCTTTCCTCAGTCTGTCTCTGGAGCCATGACTAGAAACAGTACCGGTGTGTTCTGTATCTCTTAACACACACTGTTACCTTGTTCTTTTTTATTTATTTAACCTTTATTTAATTAGGTCTGTCTCTATGGCCATGAAGTACCAGTGTTTAGTGTATATCTTAACTAAAGAGTGCTATTAGTGGATATGGGTTAGAAAACCCAATTACTTTGTGTTTATATTTTTTCCATGTTGTTTTTTTTTACACCAAATACGAACATACAAACAACTGTGCCTGTTATATAGTTATTAGAACGTTTTCACACCCCTTGACTTTTTCAAGATTTTGTTGTTCCAAAGTGGGATTAAAATGTATTTAATTGTATTATTTTTTTGTCAATGATCTATACGTAGTACTCTAATGTCAAAGTGGAAGAAAAAGGTATTATGGAAAATAAGACATGAATATATCTTCATTAGATAAGTATTCAACCCCCTAAGTCAATACATGTTAGAATAACCTTTGGCAGTGATTACAGCTGTGTGTCTTTCTGGGTAAGTCTTTTTATGCGTTTTGCACACCTGGATTGTACAATATTTGCAATTTTTTAAAATTATTATTCAAGCTCTGTCAAGTTGGTTGTTGCTAGACAGCAATTTTGAAGTCTTGCATTAGATTTTCAAGACGATTTTTAAATCGAGTGGCGCAGCGGTCTAGGCTGTTTCACAGCTGGCCGTGACCGGGAGACCCATGAAGCGGCGCACAATTGGCCCAGCGTCGTCCGGGGTAGGGAAAGCTTTGACTGGCCCGGGATTTCCTTGTCCCATCGTGCTCGAGAGACTCATTGTGGCGGGCCGGGCGCCTGTAAGCTGACTTCAGTCGTCAGTTGAACAGTGTTTCCTCTGACACATTGGTGCGGCTGGCTTTCAGGTTAAGCGGGCAGTGTATCAAGAAGCAGTGCGGCTTGGCAGGGTCGCGTTTCAGAGGACGCATGGCTCTCGACCTTCGCCTCTCCCGAGTCCATAGGGGAGTTGCAGAGATGGGACAAGACTGTAATTAGATATCACGAAATTGGGGAGAAAAAGGGGTAGACGGTCGAGAGCCATGCGTCCTCTGAAACACGACCCTGCTTAATAAAAATAAAAAAAATAAGTTAATTCCTTTGCCACATTTTTTGCAGTATTACTTTCGTGCCTTATTGCAAACAGGATGCATATTTTGGAATGTTCTGTACAGGCTTCATTTTCACAGTATTGTGGAGAAACTACAATGTTGTTGATTCATCCTCAATTGTCTCCAGAGCCATTAAAGTCTAACTGTTTTAAAATTGCCATTGGCCTCATGGTGATATCCCTGAGCGGTTTCCTTCCCCTCCGGCAACTGAGTTAGGAAGAACGTGTGTGTTTTTTTATTTTTACCCATCTACCAATAGGTGCCCTTCCTTGCGAGTCATTGGAAAACCTCCCTGGTCTTTGTGGTTGAATCTGTGCTTGAAATTCACTGCTCGACTAAGGGACCTCCGAGATAATTGTATGTGTGGTGTACCGAGATGGGGTAGTCATTCAAAAATCATGTTAAACACTTAGTGCACGCAGAGTGAGTCCATGCAACTTAATATGTGACTTGTTAAGGACATTTTTACTCCTGAACTTATTACGGCTTGACATAACCAAGGGTTGAATACTTACTGACTCAAGACATTTCTGCTTTTCATTTTTTATTAATTTGCAAAAAATTTAATAATAATCCACTTTTGACATTATGGGGTAGATCAGTGACCCAAAATCTCAACTTAATCCATTTTAAATTCAGGCTGTAACACAACAGAATGTGGAAAAAGTCAAAGGGTGTGAATACTTTCTGAAGGCACTGTATATTGGACCTTAACAGCCGATCACAGATGGTGCTGATCCTTTTCACGTCTAACTTCATCGGCATGTGCTTCAGCCGCTCGCTGCACTACCAGTTTTATGTCTGGTACTTCCACACCCTACCCTTCCTGCTCTGGAGTGGAGGGGTCAAGAAGCTGGCTCACCTACTCCGGTAAGGGGGGGGGCTTTTGGCAGCGATGTGTAGAAATGGAAAGGTACATTTTCATAAATCTTAATTGACATCCATGTAGATTTCATGCATATGCAGAATTGGGAACATTTGCTAATTTTTGTCTACTATAAATTCTGAGCCTAGATGGGTCAAAAGGCCTGTTATTGTCACTCGTTGTGCTCTCACGTTATGTCTTATCTGGTCTTTCTGTGGACAGGGTTTTGATCCTAGGTCTGGTGGAGCTGTCGTGGAACACCTACCCGTCTACCATATACAGCTCAGCAGCCCTCCACCTGTGTCACCTCATCATGCTGCTCTCCTTGTGGTTCGCCCAGCCCCCAGCCCGCCAGGGAGAGAAGGCCAAGAGCCAGTAAGCTTAGCCCCTAGAGGACCCTCCCGTCCTTGGGGTCTGGTTGACCATCTCCATCCTGCTCTCACCCTAGGCTGGTTCTCCCCCCTCGCCTCACCGTGTCTTGCCTATTTCCTCATGACGCACAGGGAGTTATTGAGGTGGAGTGGGGTCTGTCTTAAACGCATCGGTTTGTTGCTACCCACCTCGCTGTAGCTCTGCTAACATACAGGTGAGAGAAGGGACTGAGTGAGACTGCATGTGTGGGGTGTATTACGATTTGGCAGTCGTGCAGGTGTGTGGCGTGGGAGGAAGCTGAAAACAATTAGGATTCTCAGGTTAAAGAATGAAATAATATAAATCTAAGAGTGGGAGGCTGGTGGTGTGGAGAAACGCTGAATGTTTTGCTGCGGCATCTAGAACATCTTAAGGAAGGATCTCTTGCGTACAGTATGTGTTTTATGTCAACTACCTTTTAGCCCATGATTGTTCTTGTCAAGTATTATCTGGTCTTGGCGATAATCGGGAAAAGTGAGAAACTCTTAGGTCCCCATGCTGGCGATCAGCTGTTCTGAACTTCTGATACTGGACCATTTTGTTGTTGTGAAGATGGTTTCTATGTGTGTTTTGTCTTAACTCCGTATCAGGGAATTTTTACTTTGCTACTACTTATTTGACGAAGCTTTGAATTGAACTGTCCTCTGCGATAGATTCTAGTCCTCTAACTCAGTTGGTAGAGCATGGCGGCTGCAACGGCAGGATAGTGAATTTGATTCCAGGGACCACCCATATGTAAATAAAATTCTGCACGCTTGACTGTAAGTTGTTTTGGTTAAAGGCTTCCAGTAAATGGCATATATTAAAGATTTCTGTTTGTCCTTAACTCCATACCTGGGCATTTTTACTTTGCTACTTATTAATGAAAGCTTTAAATTGAACCGTTCTCTGCGATACGCTTTCGGTGCCGCCCATTGGGCACAATAGGAATGGCGTTGCCTAGCTAGCACAAGGCTTATCATAGGCAAATACGTACGTAATATACGTAATTTCATGTAATAATATGACCATGCAGAACTAAGCTGTTGACTATCATGATTATCTGTCTATTGTTTTTTAATTTTCTAATAGTTTCTTCCAGAGAATGTGGATCAGTGTGTGCACTAGACAAAATCGATGAGGCCCATTTCCCGCACCCAGATGAAGCCTACCCCTGGACGAAACACTCACTAAAGTTATTTTAGTCCAAGAATAGGCTTAAACGGATAGTTCCGCGCGATAACGTATTCACGTAATTCTGCAGAACTTTCCTTTTAATCTGAGTAGGGAACTGTCCCTTTAAGTGTTTATTTTCTTTAATGAGCTGCCATAGGTGATTATTTAGTGCTCATATTTGTTTGCTGATGTTGGTGTGTGTGTTTGATTTGCATGAGTGTTTGTGTTAGAGACCCTAGACAGAGATTGATTCCAAAGGTGTGTTTTTATTCTGTTGATAAAGATGAAAATAAAAGGCGTAAAGAAATTTGATTTAAATGTCATTCATTCACAAACATAAATTTGAGTAATTTAATTCCACACTAATGCAAGTTAGACATACTACCCAGTTAATAGGCCATTCAGCTAAGAAAGAAATATACTAAATCAAAGTAATGCAAGCTTTACATGATCAAGTCATTATTGTAGTTTCATACGGTGTACTTAAAGGCCACTTGGGTTAGTCAAGTCTCAATTTACCTAAGTCAATGGCTTTTAAAAGATCTTTGCACTGGGGAAAATTGAATCTGTTTCTTATGTAGACGGGGCACAGAAGCATTAGTATTAGCCACCAGAGGTGCAAATACCATTTTTCAACTGATCCTGATATTAAAAACAAATGATTTAAGGTAAGAGGCAACTACACCAAAGTTCTAGTAGGAGAAAACACTGGTAACTATCACATGTTGTCATGGACGGTAATAAGTCATTTCACATATTGTGGTGGTTTTAACATGGTGGCTATGTGGTCACATGTTGTTGGGATTGTAGCAGAGCATGTTGAGCTGGATGTTCTCATCCCAGTGGCGGAGCAGCAGAAACAGTTGCCTGGCAGCCCCCTTCAGCCCGGCCAGGTCCACCCCCTCCGGCAGCTCCTGGCCCCGCAGCCAGAAATCCGCCTTGGCTGCCACCAACTCCCACTCCATGAAAAACCCTGCACAGCGGTGCTCCAGCCAGGCCAGAGCCACAGCCGTGGCCCAGCTCGAGCCCTCCAGGTCCCCCAGAGCTAGCTGATCGCTCCCCTGGGGGTCTGGAGCTGCTGGATCCAACAGAGAACCCTCACAGACGTCAGTCTCTGAGCCGCGCCCGCTGTCTGCCTGGGTCTGGGGGATAGGGCCACCTGTCATGTCAGGGGAGCCTTCCTCGGAGCTAGGGGGGTCGGGGAGGGTCGTCAGGGGCTCTTGGCACCGGTCGGAGAAGCGTCTCCTGCGGAGTTGGGGGTCCAGGATTAGGGGAGGGTCATCTGGGGTGTGGGGGCCACCCAAGGGCTTGGTACCAGTAGAGGTGTGGTGTTGGGGGAGACTAGGAGGCTTGGTAGAGGTGGTGGTGTGGTGGAGGGGGGTACCAGTTGGGAGCTTGGTGGTAGTGGTGGAGGAGGGGATTGTTGGGGCGTTGGGGGAGGTGCAGCGGAAGGGGGGGCTGAGGCTGCTGCGGTGGAGGCTGTAGGGGGATGCCCTCTTCAGACGGTCCAGGGGGATCTGGATGCAGTCAGTGTAGACCTCTGTCAGGAGGAAGGCCCCAGAGGCCAACTGGAGACGCACCTGTGAAGGAGATACCAGGTACTAACTCTTAAATCAGGTATCCACCTCTAAATACTTATTGTAGTACTTGAAGGGCATTTCCACCACTTTTCAACCTCATTCATTATATCCAGCACCATACCAGTGTCCACATATGTAAAATTGACACACTTATGTTTTGTACTACAAATATCAAATTAGAAAGTGCAATTTTGTTGTCATCAAAAGTAAAACCATTAAACGGTGATTTTGAAACACAGATCGAGGAGAGCAGGAAATTGCTCTCCCCCTGGCTAGAAACTCGTTGCAGGTTTTGAAAATAATTTTTTATCCTTCTCAAGGATGTCACAGAGTAGGACTTTTTAGGAACTTCTCTTTTTAATCACAGAACACGACTTTTTCCACTTTGTTACGATACAGTCTTATAAAATTGATTAAATCGTTTCCCCCCTCATCTTTTCCCCCATGACAATGCAAAACCAGGTTTTTATTTTTTTTAAATGCAAATTTATTACAAATAAAAAAACTTTGCACATTTACATAAGTATTCAGACTCTTTACTCAGTACTTTGTGGAAGCACCTTTGGCAGGGATTACAGTCTCGAGTTTTCTTGGGTATGACGCTACAAGCTTGGCACACCTGTATTTGGGGAGTTTCTCCCATTCTTTGCAGATCCTCTCAAGCTCTGTCAGGTTGGAAGAGGAGCGTTGCTGCACAGCTACTTTCAGGTCTCTCCAGAGATGTTCGATCAGGTTCAAGTCCGGGCTCTTGCTGGGCCACTCAAGGAGATTCAGAGACTTATCCCGAACCCACTCCTGCGTTGTCTTGGCTGTGTGCTTAGAGTCGTTGTCCTATTGGAAGGTGAACCTTCGCCCCAGTCTGGAGCAGGTTTTCATCAAGGATCTCCATGACGCCTCCAACTCAATCATCAAGTTTGCAGATGATACAACAGTAGTGGGCTTGATTACCAACAACGACGAGACAGCCTACAGAGAGGAGGTGAGGGCACTCGGAGCGTGGTGTCAGGAAAACAACCTCTCACTCAACAAAACAAAGGAGATGATCGTGGACTTCAGGAAACAGCAGTGGGAGCACCCCCCTATCCACATCGAATGGACAGCAGTGGAGGTGGAAAGTTTTAAGTTCCTCGGCATACACATCACAGACAAACTGAAATGGTCCACCCACACAGACAGTGTGGTGAAGAAGGCGCAACAGCGCCTCTTCAACCTCAAGAGGCTGAAGAAATTTGGCTTGTCACCCAAAACCCTGACCAACTTTTACAGATTCACAAACTTCTACAGATGCACAATCGAGAGCATCTTGTCGGGCTGTATCACAGACTGGTACAGCAACTGCACCCCCCTCAACCGCAAGGCTCTCCAGAGGGTGGTGCGGTCTACACAACGCATCACCGGGGGCAAACAACCTGCCCTCCATGACACCTACAGCACCCGATGTCACAGGAAGGCCAAAAAGATCATCAAGGACAACCACCCGAGCCACTGCCTGTTCACACTGCTACCATCCAGAAGGCGAGATTTGATGCACCTGTACACTGAGAGATTGAAAAACAGCTTCTATCTCAAGGCCATCTGACTGCTAAACAGCAATCACTAACTCAGAGAGGCTACAGCCTACATTGAGACCCAATCACTGGCCACTTTAACAAATGGATCACTAGTCAGTTTAATAGTGCCACTTTAAAAAAAATTACATATCTTACATTACTCATCCCATATGTACGTATATTCTGTATTTTACACCATCTATTGCACCTTGCCTTTGCTGCTCGGCCATCGCTCATCCATATATTTATGTACATATTCTCATTCACCCTTTTAGATTTTTGTGTATTAGGTAGTTTTCGTGGAATTGTTAGATTACTTGTTAGATGTTACTGCACTGTCGGAACTAGAAGCACAAGCATTTCCCTACACTCGCATTAACATCTGCTAATCATGTGTATGTGACCAATAAAATTTGATTTGATTTATACCAATATTTCGCTTGTTTGACTGTCTTGCGGAGGGAATAATTACACTGTTTATACTGGTATGTGCCTACATGTAGATACTGGTATGACGCTGGAGATAATGAATATTAGGTTGAAAGGGGTGGAATTGCCCTTTAATACAATTGCACAAAGGGCTTGATTAAGTCAGATCCACTTTAGCCAACATCGACATAGCGGTTGTTTTGACAGTGTCGGAAGTGGAACTGCGTTAGAGCTGTCAAATCCACAAGTGGCTCCTGGCATTACACCTAAAGTGGACATTGCCATTGGCTGCACGGAGTCAATCCCATGTAAACTTGTTTACAAATTCAAAAACTGCAATGTGAGATGTAATCTACACCTCAAATAGAATGATAGAAATCCTCATTACTTAGTTTAACTATTTTTCCATTTCAGTGTAATTATTTCTATATAGCCTATACTTTCTCGTTCTGAACTTCTAACACGAGTGGGACAGGTGTGGCTTTGTGAAAATGACCGCAAGAGCAGCTGCTCACCGATCTGACGGCTCCAATGCAGTTCCGACACCACCAACAAAATCCGCTATGCGGGTGTCTGCTATTGTCGGTTAACGCTTGATCTGATTGGCCTAAGACCTTTTAGGCACAGCCTGGATCTATTGTAATGACCGTATGATCAAATGTAGTGAGAGGACAGTAGTCTCACCAGAGGTAGGTAGTCTGGGGTCTTAGTGTCTGTGTGTTTCTCTGCCTCAGCAGACAGACAGTGGCCCTTCAGAGGGGCCTGCTTCCCAGAGGAGTTAGATGACCTTAGTCTGCCCAGGGGGAATCTGGAGCCAAAGAAGCTCTCCGCAGACTTGCTCTCCACTGAGCGTTGGGAGCGGGTGGAGGAGGTGCCGGACACGGCTGAGGGACTGGCAGGGTAGGGATTTCCCCCTGCACCTGAGAGAGAGGCACACAGGTTTGATCAACAATATTGAAGGGCTTTATTACAACAGGTTGTGGAGAGGTTATAGTGCAACAAATCGTGAACTCGGATATTGAGTAATTGAATGGTTGAAGTGTTCGGTTTGAGATTCAGCCAATGTAATAGCACTTACTGCTGTCCCAAGACTTCAGGCTGCATGGGGAGGCAGGAGTATCATCCCTGTCTGGGAAACAACCAAACAAAAAGTCTACAAGACCTGGAGTTCATTATTGTATGTAATTGTGTTACCTGTCAGGTATTTTAAATGTCTGTAATGTCTACTTATGTCTATTTAAAAATATATATATTTAATGTAAATATGAATTGTTTATAATGTCTTTTTAGTTCTCTATCGGAACCCAGGTAGACTAGCTGACATCATGGCATTGGCTAATGGGGATCCTAATTCAAATGTAAATATACACACCATTTGACCTCTGTAGGTTTATTGTATTGTAGGTTTACCTGTGGAGTTGCAGGTGTCCTCAAATTCCTCACTGTCTCTGCTGGAGGGGCGACGGCCCAGTCCCACAGAGTAGGCCTTCTGTCTACGACTGCCTGACTGGGAGCTCCGCCTGTTCCCCAAACGCAACCCTACACATGACAGGACAACAGTCACCACACACCACCGCTATCCAAACCATACTCCTCTGAGCCTGGTTCCTGTCTCTCTTCATAGGTTCCTGCCTTGTAGAGAGTTTTTCCTAGCCACTGTGCTTCTACATCTGCATTGCTTGCTCTTTGGGGTTTTAGGCTGGGTTTCTGTAAAACACTTTGTGACAACTGCTGATGTAAAAAGGGCTTTATAAAAAAACATTTAGTTGTTTGAAATTTGATTGATACAGACATCAGTTACCGTGCATATTATAAAATTAGCCCATGTGTTTTCAGGTTTGCTGTGACTGTGGAACTGTCTGAAGTGTTACCGGTGTTTCTCACTTCCACAGTGTCTGATGGACCCTTGCTGGTGTTGGCGTCAGTGGCAGTAAAGGCTGTGTACGTACAGATGATGTTACAGCTCTTACTGGTCTGGATGGCTTTCATACGGTACCGCTTAGCAGGCCCTGCAAAACAAGTATACAGCATACAATCAATCATACACATAGAGACAGGTATACTACAAAGCAGGACCAATTAGTTAGCCATCTAACTTTGATAAGCAACAAGAAATAACTATAGATTTTCTTGTACATTAAAAAAAAGCTAAACTTAGATACAGTCAGGTCTAAAGATGAGCAAAAAGACTACAAAATAAATACTGAGCTATATTGGCTGTGTTTACACATGCAGCCCAATTCTGATATTTTCCCCAATTATTGTGGAAAGAGTTGATTTTTATTCTTATTTTACTTAACTAGGCAAGTCAGTTAAGAACAAATTCTTATTTTCAATGACGGCCTAGGAACAGTGGGTTAACTGCCTTGTTCAGGGGCAGAACGACAGATTTTTACCTCGTCTGCTCTGGGATTCGATCTTGCAACCTTTCGGTTACTAGTCCAACGCTCTAACCACTAGTCCAACGCTCTAACCACTAGGCATCCGATAGAGTTCCAAACACCCCAGTTGCATTGAAGCTGTTCTGGCTCGTGGCGGCCCAATTCCCTATTAAGACACTTCGTGTTGGTGTTTCCTTTATTTTGGCAGTTACCTGTAGCTTACTATTTGTATTATTTTATTTATACAGTCTTTTTTGCTCATCTTTATCAAGTGTGCCAATCATTTTGGACCTGACTGTATGCGTTTTCGTTTGTTGAATCAATTACACCATATCCATTTCAAGCTTATCTTTCAAAGAAATTAAGTTACATCAGAATATTTAGGCAAGTTAGCTGGCTAACTCTTTGATCCTGCTTTGTAGTATACCCCTCAGTACTCAACTAATCAAGGCTGAAGCAAAACCCTGTACACCCTGTGACCTCCTCAATCCCAAAATTGAGGAACACTGGTGGAAACCCTCACCGTGCTCGATGTCACTCTCCTTCTCCGCCATCTTCTCAAAGTCCCTGATTGCAGAGTGAGCGGTTAGCTGGTGGATAATTTCCTCCCAGAGGTCTCCCCTTCCTCCCCCGGATGTCCCTCCTGTCCCCTGGTCCTCAGAGGCCCAGAGTTGTGTCAGGTCCACGGTGACCTCCCAGGAAACAGGCCTGCTTCCTAGGAGGCCGTGGATGAGGGAGCGGCACTGGGCAGGGGGCGTGGGGGGGTCGTCCAGGGGGGCGGCGGTAAACAGGTACTCCGGGTCGGTGAAGCTGTCCCAGTCCAGAGGAGAGACAGGGAACAGCAGGCCGTCTAGCGGGAGAGAAAGATGGGTAGAAGGAGAGGGTTAGTGGATGGATGGAAAAGAGAAAGAGAGTTTGAGGGAGTTTAGTTTTAGACATCAGTCTAGGAGGTGAAGAACTTCTTATGGCTGCGGGATTGATATGACAACAGCCAGTGAAAGTGCAGGGCGCCAAATTCAAACAACAGAAATCTCATAATTAAAATTCCTCAAACATACAAGTATTTTATACCATTTTAAAGGTAATCTTGTTGTTAATCCCACCAAAGTGTCCGATTGCAAATAGGCTTTACAGCGAAAGCCCCACAAACCATTAATTTTAGGTCACCGCCAAGTCACAAAAAAATTCAGCCATTTTTCGAGCCAAAGAGAGGAGTCACAAAAAGCACAAATAGAGATAAAATTAATCACTAACCTTTGATGATCTTCATCAGATGACACTCATAGGACTTCATGTTACACAATACATATATGTTTTGTTCGATAAAGTGCATATTTATATAAAAAAATCTCAGTATACAGTGGCGCGTTACGTTCACTAGTTCCAAAAACATCCGGTGATATTGCAGAGAGCCACATCATTTTACAGAAATACTCATTATAAATGTCGATGAAAATACAATTGTTAGACATGGAAATATAGATACACTTCTCCTTAATGCAACCGCTGTGTCAGATTTTTTTTAAACTTTACGGAAAAAGCAAACCATGCAATAATCTGAGTACAGCTTTCAGACAACAAAGCAGCCGAAAAGATATCCGCCATATTGGGTAGTTAACAGAAGTCAGAAATAGCATTATAAATATTCACTTATCTTTGATGATCTTCATCAGAATGCACTCCCAGGAATCCCAGTTCCACATTAAATGTTTGATTTAGTTCGATAATGTCCATCATTTATGTCCAAAGAGCTACTTTTGTTAGCACGTTTGGTAAACAAATCTAAAGTCACGGAGCGCGTTCCCTAGTTGCAGACAAAATGTCAAAAAGTTCCGTTACTGTCCGTAGAAACATGTCAAACGATGTATGGAATCAATCTTTAGGATGTTTTTAACATAAAACGTCAATAATGTTCCAACCGGAGAATTCCTATGTCTGTAGAAAAGCAATGGAACCAGAGCTAACTCTCGTGACCGCGCCTCAGAGCCTGTGGCAATCTGCCAAACACCTGGCTCATTCCTCTCTCATTCGCCCCCACTTCACAGTAGAATCCTCAAACAAGTTTCTAAAGACGGTTGACATCTAGTGGAAGCCTTAGGAAGTGCAGCATAACCCATATCCCACGGTGTATTCAATAGGGGCTGGGTTGAAAATCGACCAACCTCAGATTTCCCACTTCTTGTTTGGATTTCTTCTCAGATTTTTGCCTGCCATATGAGTTCTGTTATACTCACAGACATCATTCAAACAGTTTTAGAAACTTCAGAGTGTTTTCTATCCAATACTAATAATAATATGCATATATTAGCATCTGGGACTGAGGAGCAGGCCGTTTACTCTGGGCACCTCTGGGCACCTTTCATCCAAGCTACTCAATACTGCCCCTGCAGCCATAAGAAGTTAACCTACTGGAGTCAGTGAGGCTCCTGCGGGACAGCCCTCCTCTGGGTGTAGGCTGGTTCTCCCCATCGCTCTCCTCCAGCTTCCCCCCCACCGCCTGATCAAAGGAGACTCTCTCTAGTGCCCTCCGCAGGCGGTGCATGTCCAGCTCACCCTGGGGGGAGGAGAAACTCCTTGCAGACATGGCTGAGCGAGCCAATGCCCTCTGTCTCCTTCGAGATTCCTCCCCTCCACACAGACGCCCTGCCTGGATTGTGACAAGGGAAAACGAGTACACTGGGTTCATAAATATTTACAGCAGTGTAGTCTAATGACTAAAGTATTGAGGTGGTTCAAACTGCAGTTGTAAACTAAGCCAGTCCTACCTTTTTTGACACGGAATCCATATTCTCGGAGGAGGCGGGCTGTTGCCATGGCGACTCGCCCCAGCGGGACAGGGTGCTTCTCTGTTCGGGTGGAGCCATCTTCTCGAGGCCCTGCGGCAGGGAGCCCGTGTCCAGGCACGGGATGGGGAGCAGATCAGGGGGGTAAGGGCCTCCCATAGAGTCGGAGATGGAGGGCGTGTGAGTGTAGGGCAGCCCCCTCTCACTGCTCAGGGAGCAGCGGGTCAGAACATACTGCTCCTGGATGTAAGAACTCTCCTGGATCCTACGACGAACATCACTGGACCATTCCACCTCTCCTCCTGTGGATGAGATATCAGAGGAGAGCTTGGAACACAGTTATAATCATTGTGCTTCAGGTGTAATATGCACAAAGCCAAAGGAACTTTACAGGTATTGGATTGAGGGAACTGTTTTTTGAGTGACCATGTCTTTTTTGAGTGTCAGTATTTCACCTGTACTAGTCCCAGTGTCGGTGTCTTTGGCACAGGAGAACTCTGAGGAGATTTCCCGGGAGATTTCCCTCAGCGCCTCCTCTAGGTCTGCGCCTTCTGATGATGTAACCAGAGGGAGGAGCTCAGACACGGAGGGAGGGGACAGTTCGTCGTTGGATAGGCCGAACACAGAGCCCACCGAGCCCCGAGACAAGCCTTTATAGCCCCGACCACGCCCCTACAGAACACACAAGGCGAGAGAAGGGACTGAGTTTACTTTTCTATGCTGCACAGTTTACATGCTGTCCACAAGACAGGACACTTGAAAGCCTTTCCAGAGTGGATAGTTGGACACTCACCTCAGTCTTCTTGCCTCTGAAGCTAGACACATCGTACAGGGTACAGTAGCCAATCAGGCGATTCCCCGGGTAAAGTGGAGGGATCTCATTGGGTGACAGGAGCGCCTCCATGTTATCAGGCAGGTACCAGTCTATACGTACATCTGTGAGGACTGGCTCAAAGGCCTTCTTCAGGGACTTTATCAGCTGAGGGGTCAGTGATTAGGTAAACATTAGGGGTTAAAGGTTGATTCAAATGTGTTTTCATTTTTAGGTTGAGGAGGGAAGCAATAATCTTTGAATGTTAGAGTAGAGTGTATGCCCCCAGTAGCCTACTACAGTATTTCCCCAAAGTGAAATTATTTAAATGATTTACTTTCCCCACTAGGGGTCAGTGATGTGACTACAGTGATGTCGCTTCTCACCTTGGGCTGCAGCCTCTCCTCATCACCCAAGAACTCTGTGGTTCCACCTGTCACCTTGGCAACGCCCTGTAGGAGCCTCCTGCAGGCTCTGGGGCCCAGGCCAAGACCAAAGCACCTTGGATAATAATAAAATAGCCTCTTATTCAGTTGAGAGAGAGAGATAATCTATCTACTGTCGCAATTTAGACAGATTTATTAGTTAGGGACTTTAAAACCAGGTGATCTATGATGGACTTACTGTGTCCTTCGTATCTAAACCTGAATTATTAGCTACACACAGCAGTGTTGAACACAACACTGAGAGCAATCAAATGGCATTTCACTAATTGAATGGCTGAAAGGGCCAGACTAATTGAAAAAGCCAAGTGACGGACAGCGTGTTGCTCTGCTCTGAATTCAGCTTCGTCTGTCTGGCAAGGTAGACTCATTGTCCCACATGAATATCAATACACGCACACACACACACACACACACACACACACACACACACACACACACACACACACACACACACACACACACACACACACACACACACACACACACACGCTAGGGTTAGAGGTTGGAATCACATTTGTAATTTGACTGCTCACTACGTACCTCCATCTTCTCTAACATAGCCAGTGTGCTGTCTGGAATAGCTGGGCTAACAGTAGAATACTAATGAAGGATAAATGGAGTTATTGTTGCACAATGCCCAGGGAGCTGGGGAGGGGGGGGGGGGGGGGGGGCAGACCAGACCAGAGTGGCGTGGTAGTAACTGCAGAGGGAAGCAATTAGTGGGATTAATGGGTGTGGCTTATATCTGATACTACATATTGCATCAGCCACTCTCTTTCTAACTCTCTTTTTCTTGCTCTCTCTCCTTCCAAACACACGGACTTACACAGACACACTTTATTACCGCAATGTTCCGGGTTGAACCTACAGTGTCACGTTTGATCAATACAGTAGGTTTTAAATGCTAAATGATCCCATTTCTACTCAGTCTACCAGCTGCCAACAGACAATACCTGGCAGCACAAGTGTTCCTGCGGACCAGCTCCAGCACCTTGCCCACACTGCTGACGCTGCCGTCTGTGATGATGAACACCTGGCGGGGGCAGGAGCGCTGCACAGGCTGCTGATACACCCAGGACAGCGCCCCCAGCAGGTTGGTTTCCCGCATATCAGCCCTCATCTTCTGGATGTACTCACAGGACTGTGCCAAGGTCACCTGGGGAGAGAGGGGAGTGGAGCGGAGCGTAAGGGATAGGGGAGGGGAGGGACAGATATGATTACAGCCTATTGGTTCATATTGATGGACACGTTAGATAAGCAGTGTATGATCACCAAACTATTCTTCTAATGAATTTAATCAACGAGGGGGCATAAAAACGTAAGGGTAGCATACATCTACTGTACACTAAAGAATTGACAGAGGGATAGTATGATATATATCAGATTGGGCGAGGAGAAATGAGGGGCACTTACGAGTTTCAATAAATCTCTTGTTATCTGTCTGGTAGAACGGGGTAAATACCTTCCTATTGTTTGATATGTAAACATTGGAATGGTACAATTGATTGGAATTGGAATAAATCAAACAGACATAATCCTATATTACTATTGACGTTAGAATGTAATCAAGCCTTGTCCAACCTGTAAGGCAATACAAACGTAACAAAGCCCATAGTAGACCATCACTGAACAACATAAACAGTGTAGGTCACCCAACGTCAGCACCTGCCTAAACCCAGATCACAAACACCCATGACAATCTGTGATTAATTAAACCAGACAGAGGGAGAGAGAACAGGTTAGGTGGCTATTGCTCATGCTCGTTTTTCTCATTGTAATATGCATGAAAGGTCACCATATGTTGTTTAACTGCTGTTTGTCCTTGCACAGCCCTGCTGGCTAAAACCTGATACTCAGCTGCTAGGGCAACCCTGGTGTGCGCTGACCTGGACTCTGAATGAGGTGGAACAGAGAGGGGGACAGGACAGAAGGTCCACAAGTGATTTTTTTTTTTTTTTAAGTTCATCAAGGTCCTGCTGAGAACACCTTGTCTGACTGAGCATGTTAAGCTCTTCACTTAACGTGGTTTGTAGATCTTCATACATGTAAGGTTGCATGGAAGCTCATGGTTGCTCGGCGAATGGAGACCTATTGTCAAGGTTACACAGTATATTTCACATTCATTTGGCGATTGAGCCCTGCAGATTTCTCTTAATGCATATATATGGATCTACATAATGGATCTGCATAACAGATGGTGGGGGATATCAGTGCAAGTCAATAATGGATTACTTCTTTGAGGTGTGAAAGCATCTGACAAACTTTGACTTTATAGGGTGAACTATTCCTTTGAGCTCTGATGTAGTACTTACATCTGTGCAGAGCTTGCTGGTGGTGAACAGGGCTTTGATGGTGGTGCCGAAGCCTATGATGTTGATCATAGTGCCTGGAGGAAGACTCTTCAGAGCTACCACCATTGGTTCCTTGGGACAGGAAGTAGACATGGGTTTAGTATACCATCTATTGCACCTTGCCCATGTCGCTCGGCCATCGCTCATCCATATATTTATATGCACATATTCTCATTCACCCCTTTTAGATTTGTGTGTATTAGGTAGTTGTTGGGGAATTGTTAGATTACTTGTTAGATATTACTTCACTGTCGTAACCAGAAGCACAGCTTGGCACAGCTTGGAAAATTCCAGAAAATGATGTCATGGCTTTAGATGCTTCTGATAGGCTAATTGACATCATTTGAGTCAATTGGAGGTGTACCTGTGGATGTATTTCAAGGCCTACCTTCAGACTCAGTGCCTCTTTGCTTGACATCATGGGAAAATCAAAAGAAATCAGCCAAGACTGTCACACCCTGGCCTCTGTTATATTGATTTTCTTTATTAGTTTAGTTAGGTCAGGGTGTGACATGGGATGTTTGTGTGTTTTGTCTATGTTCTATGTTGCATGTGTGCACTTAGTTCGTTTTAGCTTCACGATCGTTTGTTTTTTTGTTCGTTTAGGAAGTGTTTGTTTTTCTTCATTAAAAGAAGATGGCTTTCTTTCACGCTGCGCCTTGGTCCACTCTTCTGCCTCATTACGACGATCATGACAAACCTCATAAAAAAATGTGTAGACCTCCACAAATCTGGTTCATCCATTTCCAAACGCCTGAAGGTACCACGTTCATCTGTACAAACAATAGTACGCAAGTATAAACACCATGGGACCACGCAGCCGTCATACCGCTCAGGAAGGAGACGCGTTCTGTCTCCTAGAGATGAACGTACTTTGGTGAGAAAAGTGCAAATCAATCCCAGAACAACAGCAAAGGACCTTGTGAAGATGCTGGAGGAAACAGGTACAAAGTATCTATACCACAGTAAAACGAGTCCTATATCGACATAACCTGAAAGGCCGGTCAGCAAGGAAGAAGCCACTGCTCCAAAACCGCCATAAAAAAGACAGACTACGGTTTGCAACTGCACATGGGGACAAAGATCGTAGGCTTGCAAGGGGGAGGCTTGCAAGCCGAAGAACACCATCCCAACAGTGAAGCACGGGGGTGGCAGCATCATGTTGTGGGGTTGCTTTGCTGCAGGAGGGACTGGTGCACTTCACAAAATAGATGGCATCGTGAGGGAGGAGAATTATGTTATATATTGATACAACATCTCAAGACATCAGTCAGGAAGTTAAAAGAAAGTCAGGAAGTTAAAGCTTGGTCACAAATGGGTCTTCCAAATGGACAATGACCCCAAGCATACTTCAAAGTGGTGGCAAAATGGCTTAAGGACAACAAAGGCAAGGTATTGGAGTGGCCATCACAAAGCCCTGACCTCAATCCTATAGAAAATTTGTGGG
Organism: Salvelinus namaycush; assembly: GCF_016432855.1. Taxonomy (NCBI): domain Eukaryota; kingdom Metazoa; phylum Chordata; class Actinopteri; order Salmoniformes; family Salmonidae; genus Salvelinus; species Salvelinus namaycush. Next base: position 3,008,862 of record NC_052331.1, read on the forward strand.
CAGAACTGAAAAAGCGTGTGCGAACAAGGAGGCCTACAAACCTGACTCAGTTACACCAGGTCTGTCAGGAGGAATGGGACAAAATTCACCCAACTTATTGCGGGAAGCTTGTGGAAGGCTAGCCGAATCGTTTGACCCAAGTTAAACAATTTAAAGGCAATACTACCAAATACTAATTGAGTGTATGTAAACTTCTGACCCACTGGGAATGTGCTGAAATAAATAAAAGCTGAAATAAGTCATTTTCTCTACTGTTATTCTCACATTTCACATTCTTAAAATAAAGTGGTGATCCTAACTGACCTGAGACAGGGCATTTTTACTCGGATTAAATGTCAGGAATTGTGAAAACGGAGATTAAATGTATTTGGCTGAGGTGTATGTTAACTTCCGACTTCACCTGTAGGTGTATTTTTATCCCTTCCCCTTCACTATGTCTGTGTTTTCTCCATCCTCACCTTGATGCGGTGGATGTTGCTGCCGCTCATGCTGCCGCTGCGGTCTATGAGGAAGAGCAGTTCCCTGGTGGCACGGTGCAGCTCTGGAGGCTCAGACAGCAGGTCCGGACAGAAGTTGAGCATCAGGACCGGGCTGCTCAGGATGTCCTTGTGGTACCGCTTTCTCACAAACTCCAACTGTACAGGAGGATTGATTGATAGAATTTATTAGACAATTAAAAAAACATATACAGGCAGAATATACTGTGTGTTTCTCCAAATAATGTATAGATGTATTATAAGGACGTGAAAGACTATTTGCTGGGTACTGGGCTGGGTAAATAGTTTCAAGGAAATATAACGAAGCCACACACTGTTGTTTGCGCCCACTGATTGTTTCGCTTTCAGTCCAGCTCACCTTCTTCTCTGGTTCCAGCTCTTTGCGAGCACAGCGAATGAAGTCGCGGCGGGAACAGATCTGCTGCTCGTATTGGCTGAAGGTGAGCCGACCCCTCTCCAGGATGACCAATGGGCTGTGAGGCTCTGGAGTAGAGAGTTTGGGGACAGAACTCATGATCAGCGAGATAAGGAAGGAGGCCATCAGAGACTATTGTGACACACGCACACACACACACACACACACACACACACACACACACACACACACACACACACACACACACACACAGACACTCTCTCTCACCGCTGAGATGCAGTATGATCTCTATGTGTCTGTCATAGGGGTGTTCCTGTGCCAGGGTGATGTAGGTGGAGGAAGCACTCTGGGCGCTTGGGTCTGCATCTGCCCTGAGTGCATGGGTAGGGCTTTCCAGACCTGGGCAGGAGAAAGGGACAAGAGAAGCCCAGTTCAACAACAACACTTAGGTGAAGGGGACAGGGGTAGGGGCCAGCTAGAGGAAGAGGTTAAGGGAAGGGGCTAGGGAAAGGGTACGCTACCTCTCAGACAGGCCGGAGTGATTCCACTCCCATACAGGCCCTCCTAGTGCCCAATCTGATTGAGTAGCCTAATTTCCCCAACCTAATATCTTGACTGCTGCAGCCTGGCCCTGTTCCAAACACACCCACTACCTCCTTCATTTCTCAGCTCCCTTACTCTGTCCCTGTCCCTGGGCTGCCTCACTCTGAGCTCCTTGTCCCGCCTCCCCAGACACATTTCATATATCACTGTGGGAGTGCCAGGGCCAATTGTATCTGTCACTATATCATTACAGGAGACAGGCTAAAGATAGAAAGCTGTTTCTCCCACCCACTCAAGTGTTTGCTGTACTCAAAGAACTCTGCGTCACCAAACCAGGAGGAGACAGGGATGATATTGTAGTGATCCTCGCTATGTGAGCCAAGTGGCACGATGCATAGGGTGTTTGCCTTTCACACCAGCGACCCGGGTTTGCTTCCCTGCCCTTTCGTTTGCTACATTGGTGTCAAAAGTGGGACGGCGGCTGTAAGGCCATTGGAATTGCACGGCCCAGATGTGTGAGGGGGCTGAGTAGCTGAAGCACAGGGATGTGCTTTCCTGTTCTGAGGGGGCAGTTTATCAAGCCTATATGAACCAAGTTACAATTACCACCAAGTGGGTTAACCCTATTTGCATGATGCGTAGGGTGTTTGCCTTTCATGCCAGTGAACCTGGTTCACTTCCCTGCCCTGCTGTTCGCTACAATAGCAAAGCTACTTTGTGGGAAAGAGGTATTTTGACATCAATGGGGCTTCCTGGGTAAATAAATGTGGGCCGATAGATGGGTATATAATATGGGTATACCAGCCAGCAGGCATGCCCCTCGGACCAGCAGTTGGAAGTTGAGCTCATAGGGTGCCAGGTTGGTGGCAGGGCTGGTGAAGATGGCATGGGCACACTGTTGCTCCGAACCCAAAACCCTCTCCTGTTTCCCTGAGGTGGCTCCAAAACAACTGGTGGGTCTGGGAGGGAAATATTAAGCACCAGAGTTTGAATTACACATGACCTTTTGGTCGTTCCAATAATATGGGATGATGTTCTTTTTTTCAACACTTGTGGGAATGAATATAATTGACATCAAACTCCCAAACATTTAGATAATTTTGAAGGGGGAGGGAAATACCCTGTTTCGTCGGATTTCGCCCCATTTTCGCTTTTGCTTGCAGTCACCCGTCCTGTGGCGATGGGAGTGAGTACTGTTGGGAAGACCAGGCGGATCGCGCCACTCTTCAAGGTGGGGAGTTCCACGGTCGTACTTATGACGACAGATACGATGTCCATCGAGCCAATGACCCCTGTGCCTACGATGAAGGTGGTTCGCTCCAAGTCTTCGTCTAGGATGAGATGGCCTAAAAGACAGAGATCCAGGTAAAAATGGTCAGTGCATGGTCCCATGGATTGAATAGAATCCTGACATTCACTTCAAGTCGATACATTTTTTACACTGCGTGAAAGCCATTTCACGAAGAGGCAAGACGCCAAATCCTTTGAGCTTCAGTCCTCTGCCCCCATCCTACAAGATTATACCATTATGTTAAATGAATCACGTGAATGAGGTAAAGGGTATTTCTATTCTGGTAGAGATTCTTTACTCATCTAAAGTTCTAAGCATCTGAATGTATAGCCTACAAAGTTATTTATAAAGAGAGTTCCAGGATTCATAATACGATTACGTGCCTCTGTGTTGTGATGTGTTCAGAGATAGGTAGGAGGTCTCTCTGAATGAGAGGAAGACCAATGCCATGTCTCCGGGTGGGCGGTCTCACTAAATGGATTAGCTTGAGACTCTTCAATAAAAGCCTACCTGATTTTTTTTTTTTTGCGGCTGGTTTGGATGAGCAGGGTATTAGGTACAATTTTACATTTCAGTCGTTAAGCAGACACTCTTATCCAGCGCTGCTTACAGTTAGTGCATTCATCTTAAGATACAGTAGCTAGGCGAGACAACCACACGTCACAGTCAGTTAATACATTTTCCCTCAGTAAAGAAGCTATTAGCAAAGTTAGTGCTAGTGGGAAAAGACAAGGGCAAGGTCTTTTTTTTTTTTGGGGGGGGGGGGGGGGGGGGGGTAAGACAGCTTTATTATTTAAGATGCTGAAGAGTTAGAGTTTCAGACACTTTCAGAAGATTGGCAGGAACTCTGCTGTCCTAGCAGGGACTCTGCTGTCCTAGCATTAAAAATGTTTACTGTCACACACCAGAAAGGTGCAGTGAAATGTGTTGTTTTACAGGGTCAGTACGGCGCCCCTGAAGCAAATTAGGGTTAAGTGCATTGCTTAAGGTCAAATCTACAGATGTTTCACCTTGTCGGCTCGGGTATTCAAACCAGCGACCTTTCGATTATTATCCCAACACCCAAGCGCTACCTGCCGCCCAATAAAACTGTCAATAAAACGATCACATAGAATGGCGGCTGAGAGAGAGTTGGGAGGCAGAGGGGAAGCAGAGGGGTGGGGAACAGGAATGATGACTGATGTGGTACTTGAAAACTCCCAATCAGGTCAGACACAGAGAGGAGACCTGGTGTGCCTTAGTCCCTGTGTTGTCTCTCTACTGATTAAAGATTACTTCTTGAAAGTTAGAGAAAGGAAAACATGAAATAGGACCAAACAGAATCTGTGGGCAGTGGTGAAAAGTACTTAAGTAAAAATACTTTAAAGTACTACTTAAGTACTTTTATGGGGTAGCTGTACTTTACTTTTTATATTTTTGACAACTTTTACTTTTACTCACTACATTGCTAAAGAAAATAATGTACTTTTTGATACCCAAAAAAAGGAAAATGGTCTAATTCACTCACTTATCAAGAGAACATCCCCAGTCATCCATACTGCCTCTGATCTGACAGATTCACTAAACACAAATGCTTTGTTTGTAAATGATGTGTTGTAGTGTGCCACTGGCTATCCATAAATTTAAAAAATCAAGAAAATCGTTCCGTCTGGTTTGCTTAATATGAGGAATTTGAAACGATTTATACTTTTACTTTGATACTTAAGTATATTTTAGCGGTTACATTTCCTTAAAGTACATTTAAAACCAAATACTTTTAAACTTTTGCTCAAGTAGTATTTTATTGGGTGATTTTCACTTTCACTTGAGTCATTATCTTTTATGGTATCTTTACTTTTACTCAAGTATGACAAATAGGTACTTTTTCCACCACTGTCTGTGGGTTATGCCCTAAGCTTTTAGAATGAAAATACCTTCTGATACACTCCTTCCCTCCTTCTATCCATCCAGCCCTATCTCTAACCTCCCTCCTTCCTTCCATCCCTACCTTCCTTCCTCCTTCCCTCCCTATTGCCATCCTTTCACTCCTTCCTTCCTTCCTCCATCCTTTCCCTCCTCCCTCCCTCCCCCCCCCCCCCCCTCTATCCCTCCCTCCCTCTATCCCTTCCCTTCTGCCGTACATCTCTCCTTCCCCCCTTTGTTCACCGTTAGTGCACTGCATGTCCAGGCTGGATCCACCGCAGCAGCCCCACTCCCGTCCGTTGCCACATTGGTCGTCGAGCCCCGATCCTGGGCAGCAGTCCAGACAGCAATCCTCCAGCTTCCCCCGACTCTGGATCTGAACTCCCACCATGCGGCCGGCGATGACCGCCTCAAAGCCCACCACCACCTCCTTCTCCCCCAGCGGGTACACAAACACACCTTGGGGGAGAGGGGCAGGGGGAAGGTGCAAGGGGCATTGAATAAAGGACAACAGACAACAGTTGAAGAACTACATTACAGAAAGACAATTACAGAAGAACAAGACCAAGACTAGATCTGGCTATAGATGTTATGGCTTGATATGTGACTAACCGATTGCTAAGGCCCAAAATCCCCCCATGACATCAGTGTGTGACCTCACCCTCCACAGGTTCGGTGTCTGTGTTGGCGTAGGTGAGATGTGCGGTGATGCCCAGGGAGCAGCCGTTGGCACAGGACTTGATGCAGGAGGCCTTGAGGAGCAGCGGGGCCCACGTGGACCGGTTTCTCAGGCCAACCATTGTCTCTGGATGTGAGGAAGAGAGAAAATCCTTGAGTTCAATGTGTGTGTGTCAGATAGTGTGTGCGTGTGTGGTGTGTGTGTGTGTGTGTGTGTGTGTGCACGCGCATTCAAATGGCCTCAGTTTCTAGCCTTATCAAGGGGAAGGATCAGAAGCACAGTATGGAAAGTTCTTCGACCAATTATGTGCTTCTAAATGAGGCTTTCTCTCAATTGATGGAAAGAACATTGGCCTCGAATCAGCTCTGATAATTATTTCAGAATGTCAGCTAAAGGTCCCCACATTTAATGAACCTTGCTGCAGGGCAATTGTGCCAGGCTGGTATAATAAAGAAAAGGTAAACATGTACTGTTTTCACATGAATTACCTGTGTAGCTGTGAGATATATTTATTTACAGCAGCCCCATCTTGCCTTGGGCTTCTACTCTGGTAACCGAGCTATCCCCTCTCTCCACCTGCATAGCAACTGGTTGCAGCAGTGTTGAAGGCCAACTCAATCATTAACAGATTGGTCAACACTCCATGGGCTCCAGGGCAGCATCTTCTCAACGGCAACCTGATGCAAATCCATACTATGCAGCTTCACAAGTCTTCCCTGACCACAGAGGAGATAAGAGTGGGTTGTATGATGATAAGATCAGATAAGCTTGTTGGGTTACTGGAACCTCTTAGAAAACCTACGAAACAGGTGCTCCTCAAGAGAATGTTAGTGTGAATAAGAGATCTATTAACAAATAGAAACTATTCTCATCTTGAAAAGACTTGCATCTTGTTGTTTAGGACTTTAAACTCACAGGGACGTCCTTCCAGTTTAACATCACCTTGTTGCTTGCATCAGCACCAAACACAACACAACATGAAATAGGTGAATCAATCTAGGCAGCCATGTTCTTTACGAAAGAAACACAGATGCTGCAAATAAGCCCAGCAGGTCAAAGAAGAACCTAAAACCCACTTCTTAGTGATTGACCTTTTTACCGCTCCTTGAATAAAACAATGTTCTGAGAATCTGGGCTATAACGTGCAGGTGTAATGGTTTCGAATGGTTTAGTGTTAGCGGACTCACAGCTCAGTGAGCAGTAAATTGCGGAGTGCAGACTGTGACTGTTTGCTTTGGTCTGGGTAATGGTCTCTACATCCACCTCTGACTAAGTAGATCAACAGCTTCCATCTGGCTACTGTGCTCTGGAGGGATGGAGGGGGAGCAGCAAATTACATGTCTGTTTGGGAGAAGGGGAGGGCAGAAATAAGCCAAACCAGCATTCAACCACAAACACTCGATAAGAGTAAAACACACAGCAGAAAAGGTTACTTGTTAAATGTAAATGTCTAGATCTTACAATTAAAAGGTCTCGTCATCTTCCATAAAGGACGACTGAATAAATCTGTTTAATATATGTTTTGGCTGATATGAAAGGGCACCGGTATGTAGATGGCAAACCCATACGGTGCCTTACCTATTTTCTCTCATTAAAAAATGAGAGATCTGATACAACAGGCTGCTTCTCCTGCTGTTTGGGTTCAGGGTTGTTCTATATGAATTAAATCACTTCTGACTTCACCCCTTCTGATTTAAACAAACATTCCAAACATTTTCACATTTTCGCATATGTTGTAGCTCAGACCCTTTTTGACATCATATGAGGTATTTATGTTGTGCCCGTCATCGGTTGAGACACAGCATACTCTTGAATACAGGGTGGGTGTCATTTCAATCATAGAAGTAGAATTCATAGAATGGACATTTCCATTCAGACCACTACAATTTAGCTGGTACACCATGACATTTAAATTGAGTAGAAACTTGAACTTCCAATTACCAGAAAGATGGCCACCAGTCCACCCACCATCGAATGTCATCTTGAATGGAAATGTATGTTCTATTATCTATATTTCAGTAAAGGTAATGGGGGATACCTAGTCAGTTGTACAACTGAATGCGTACAACTGAAATGTGTCTTCTGCATTTAACCCAACCCTTATGAATCAGAGGTGCCCGGGGGGCTGCCTTAATCGACATCCAAGTAATCGGTGCCTGGGGGGCAGAGGTTGTTAACTGCCCGGCTCAAGTACAAACCGGCAGGTTTTTTTCCACCTTGCCATCTCAGGGATACGAACCAGTAAACTTTTGATTACTGCCCAACACTCTACAAGGTAGCCAAATAGTCTTCCATAGGAAACGTAAAAGTTTAATTTAAATCAATGAACATTCCCACAACTCATTCTCTGACATTCTCCAACCATAATATTTTTTTTGTGGGGGGGGGGGGGGTAGAGCAGCTTTAATATTGCTGCTGGATTGTGGCTTCCATCAATGTAATTGTCTGCATCACTTCCAATCCCCCATATATTAAAAAATATTTATTTACATATGCATACAGTGTATTCGGAAAGTATTCAGACCCCTTCACTTTTCCCACATTTTTTTTACGTTACAACCTTATTCGAAAATTGATTAAATCGTTTTTTCCCCTTATCAATCTACACACAATACCCCATAATGACAAAGCAAAAACAGATTTTTAGAAATGTTTGCAAATGTTTATAAATTTACATATGTAACAGCTGTTGTCGGGAGAAGGAGAAGACCAAGGTGCAGCGTGGTAAGTATTCATAATACTTTTAATAAATACGAATACTTGAACAAAAACAAAAAAAACGACAAATGAACAGTTCTGCAAGGTGCAATACACAAAACAGAAAACAACTACCCACAAACACAGGTGGGAACAGGCTACCTAAGTATGGTTCTCAATCAGAGACAACGATTGACAACTGCCTCTGATTGGGAACCATACCAGGCCAAACACATAGAAAAGGACAACATAGAACAAAACATAGAATGCCCACCCCAACTCAAAATAGAGACATAAAAAGGATCTCTAAGGTCAGGGCGTGACAAAATAAGTATTCAGATCCTTTACTCAGTCCTTTGTTGAAGCACCTTTGGCAGCGATTACAGCCGACTCTTCTTGGGTATGACGCTACAAGATTGGCATACCTACATTAGGGTAGTTTCTTCCATTTTTCTCTGCAGATCCTCTCAAGCTCTGTCAGGTTGGATGGGGAGTGTTACTGCACAGCTATTTTCAGGTCTCTCCAGAGATGTTCGATCGGTTTCAAGTCCGGGCTGTGGCTGGGCCACTCAAGGACATTCAAAGACAACTTGCGTTGTCTTGGCTGTGTGTTTAGGGTCGTTGTCCTGTTGGAAGGTGAACCTTTGTGCCAGACTGAGGTCCTGAGCACTCTGGAGCAGGTTTTCATCAAGGACCTCTCTTTACTTTGCTCAGTTCATCTTTCCCTCTATTCTGACTAGTCTCCCAGTCCCTGCCGCTGAAAAACATCCCCACAGCGTGATGCTGCCACCACCATGCTTCGCCGCAGGGATGGTGCCAGGTTTCCTCCAGATGTGACACTTGGCATTCAGGACAAAGAGATCTTGGTTTTATCAGACCAGAGAATCTTGTTTCTCATGATCTGAGAGTCTTAAGGTGCCTTTTGATAAACTCCAAGCGGGCTGTCATGTGCCTTTTAGTGAGGAGTGGCTTCCGTCTGGCCACTCTACCATGAAGGCTTGATTGGTGGAGTGATGAAGAGATGGTTGTCCTTCTGGAAGGTTCTACCATCTCCACAGATTGCTCAATTCGGCCAGGAGGCCAGCTCTAGGATGAGTATTGGTGGTTCCAAACTTCGTTCAATTAAGAATGATGGAGGCCACTGTGTTCTTGGGGACATTCAATGCTGCAGAAATGTTTTGGTACCCTTCCCCAGATCTGTGCCACGACACAATCCTGTTTCGGAGCTCTACGGACAATTCCTTTGACCTCATGGCTTGGTTTTTGCTCTGAAATGGACTGTCAACTGTGGGACCTTATATAGCCAGCTGTGTGCCTTTCTAAATCATGCCCAATCAATTGAATTTACCACAGGTAGACTCCAATCAAGTTGTAGAATCATCTCAAGGATGATCAATGGAAACAGGATGCACCTAAGCTCAATTTTGAGTTTCATAACAAAGGGTCTGAATACTTATTTACATAAGGTATTTTTTTATTTTATTCTAAAAACCTGTTTTCGCTTTGTCAGTATGGGTTATTGTGGGTAGATTGATGAGGGGGGGGAATTATTTACTTCATTTTAGAAAAAGGCTGTAACGTAACAAAATGTGGAAAAAGTGAAGGGGTCTGAATACTTTCCGAATGCACTGTACATACATATATATACACACATATATATTCCAGTGGGTCAGTAGTTTACATACACTAAGTTGACTGTGCCTTTAAACAGTTTGGAAAATGCCAGAAAATGATGTCATGGCTTTAGAAGCTTCTGATAGGCTAATTGACATCCTTTGAGTCAATTGGAGGTGTATCTGTGGATGTATTTCAAGGCCTACCTTCAAGCTCAGGCCTCTTTGCTTGACATCATGGGAAAATCATAAGAAATCAGCCAAGACCTCAGAAAAAAATTGTAGACCTCCACAAGTCTGGTTCATCCTTGGGAGCAATTTCCAAATGCCTGAAGGTACAACGTTCATCTGTACAAACAATAGTGCGCAAGTATAAACACCATGGGACCATGCAGCCGTCATACCGCTCAGGAAGGAGACGCATTCTGTCTCCTAGAGATGAACGTACTTTGGTGCGAAAAGTGCAAATAAATCCCAGAACAACAGCAAAGGACCTTGTGAAGATGTTGGAGGCAACAGGTACAAAAGTATCAATATCCACAGTAAAACAAGTCCTATATCGACATAACCTGCTCCAAAACCACCATAAAAAAGCCAGACTACGGTTTGCAACTGCACATGGGGACAAAGATCATACTTTTTGGAGAAATGTCCTCTGGTTTGCTGAAGCAAAAATAGAACTGTTTGGCCATATATTGAAGCAACATATCAAGACATCAGCCAGGAAGTTAAAGCTTGGTTGCAAATGGGTCTTCCAAATGGACAATGACCCCAAGCATACTTTCAAAGTTGTGGCAAAATGGCTTAAGGACAACAAAGTCAAGGTATTGGATTGGCCATCACAAAGCCCTGACCTCAATCCTATAGAAAATGTGTGGGCAGAACTGAAAAAGACTGTGCGAGCAAGGAGGCCTACAAACCTGACTCAGTTACACCAGCTCTGTCAGGAGGAATGGGACAAAATTCACCCAACTTATTGCGGGAAGCTTGTGGAGGGCTACCCGAATCGTTTGACCCAAGTTAAACAATTTAAAGGCAATGCTACCAAATACTAATTGAGTGTATGTAAACTTCTGACCCACTGGGAATGTGATGAAAGAAATAAAAGCTGAAATTAATCATTCTCTCTACTATTATTCTGGCATTTCACATACTTAAAATAAAGTGGTGATCCTAATTGACCTAAGACAGGGACTTTTTACTCGGATTAAATGTCAGGAATTGTGAAAAACTGAGTTTAAATGTATTTGGCTAAGGTGTATGTAAACTTCTGACTTCAACTGTACGTATATATACAGTAGCAGTCAAAAGTTTGGACACACCTACTCATTCAAGGGTTTTTATTTATTTTTACTATTTTCTACATTGTATAATAATAGTGAATACATCAAAACTATGAAATAACACATTTGGAATCATGTAGTAACAAATAGATCTTATATTTGAGATTCTTCAAAGTAGCCACCCTTGATGACAGCTTTGCACACGCGTGGCATTCTCTCAACCAGCTTCACCTGAAATGCTTTTCCAACAGTCTTGAAGGAGTTCCCACATATGCTGAGCACTTGTTGGCAGTATTTCCTTCACTCTGCGGTCCGAATCACATGTGGAGATCATCTGTTTACCTACTCTGCGTCTCACAAAGACACAGCAGTTGGAACCAAAAAATCTCAAATTTGGACTCATCAGACCAAAGGACAGATTTCCACCAGTCTAATGTCCATTGCTCGTGTTTCTTGGCCCAAGCAAGTCTCTTCTTCTTATTGGTGTCCTTTTAGTAGTGGTTTCTTTGCAGAAATTCGAGCATAAAGGCCTAATGCACGTAGTCTCCTCTGAACAGTTGATGTTGTGATGTGTCTCTTACTTGAACTCTGTGAAGCATTTATTTGGACTGAAATTTCTGAGGCTGGTAACTCTAATGAACTTATCCTCTGCAGCAGAGGTAACTCTGGGTCTTCATTTCCTGTGGCGGTCCTCATGAGAGCCAGTTTCATCATAGCGCTTGATGGTTTGTGCGATTGCACTTGAAGAAACGCATTGACTGACCTTCATGTCTTAAAGTAATGATGGACTGTCGTTTCTCTTTGCTTATTTGAGCTGTTCTTGCCATAATATGGACTTGGTCTTTTACCAAATAGGGCTATCTTCTGTAAACCACCCCTACCTTGTCACAACACAACTGATTGGCTCAAACGCATTAAGAAGGAAAGAAATTCCATAAATTAACTTTTACCAAGGCACACCTGTTAATTGAAATGCTTTCAAGGCGACTACCTCATGAAGCTGGTTGAGAGAATTCCAAGAGTGTGCATCTTTTTAAAATATATTTTACCACCCCTCCCCTAATTGGAGTAAACTAATGAACATCGACACTTCGGCTTCTACTTTCAGCTTATACTTACTATATACATTTTACGGACACAATCTCTTTTACAATAGTTATCTTTTGTTTGTTTTTTCTCCTGTCCTTCCTCTACCCTCTAACCCTCCCATCTATTTCTGATGACCATCCAGTTTAATTTCTATTTGCCATATATTTTTAACTGTGCTGTTTCACAATAGTTCTGAACCTATATACATTTTACATACACAGTATATTTGACATGAGTTATCTTGTTGTTATTTGTACCACCCTTCAGCTCCACTCAACTCCTCTTAACACCATCCATATTGGATTTCTATTTGCCTTATCTTTTTAATCTGTGCTGTGATGTTTTACAACAGTTCTGAACCTTTCTATTCTCATGGTTTCTACAGATTGTAAATTAAAGATAACATTTGTAGCTGAAAGAATTATTATATTATTGCTCGATTGACTATGACCTTTCAAATCACCCAGTAGTGCTATCTGCAGAGTTAGCTTCAGGTAAATGTTGCAATTCTTCAGCCATTCTTGGACCTACAAACAAAAACAAGCTACTGTACATATCTAATGATTCTGCCTCTGCAGCAAAATCTGCAGAGCTGGGATGATTGTATCCCCCATATATATAACATTCAATTAGTAACAATAATTTTGTATAATAATTGAAATAGTTTTGAATCCGGCATTGTTTTGCATGTGTGTTCTACAATCATCTTTGTGTTACCAAATGAAAGTTAAAATGTCCATTATATTTACATTTTAGTACATCAGTGGTGTAAAGTACTTAAGTAAAAAGAACTACTTCAGTCGTTTTTTGGGGGGGTATCTGTTCTTTATTTTACTATTTACGTTTCACCCAACTTTTACTTTAACTTCACTACATTCCTAAAGAAAAGAATGTACTTTTTACTTGATACCTTTTCCCTGATCCCCAAGAGTACTTGTTGCATTTTGACAGGAAAATTGTCCAATTCACGCATTTATCAAGAGAACATCCCTGGTCGTTCCTACGGCCTCTGATCTGGCAGATTCACTATACACAAATGCTTATTTGTAAATTATGTCAGAGTGTTGGAGTGGCCCCTTGCTATCCGTCAATTTAAAATTAAAATAAAAAATTGTGCCGTCTGGTTTGCTTAATATAAGGAATTTGAAATTATTTATACTTTTAATACTTCCGTATATTTTAGCATTTCCATACACTTTTGATACTTAAGTATATTTAAAACCAAATACTTTTAGACTTTTACTCAAGTAGCATTTTACTGGGTGACTTTCACTTTTACTTGAGTCATTTTCTATTAAGGTATCTTTACTTTTACTCAAGTATGACAATTGAGTACTGTTTCCACCACTGACATTTATCAGCCTATACATGACACCCACCTGTATTCTAAAGTATGCTGTGTCTGAAGACAGGCACAACACAAACACCTCAGATGATGTCAAATAGGGTCTGAACTACAACATATATGAACACCATTTTTTTGGTTGAATTTATGCGTTTTTTATATTGACTGAAAGGTTAAAAAAATTACGCAATTTTTATTTAAAAAACATTTTTCAATAAATGTTTTAATAGTTTGACAATCCGGTTTGCAAGCTTTCAAATGATGTCAAACGCAATTATTTACATGTTTAATTATAAAGACATTGATTTATTTTATTTAACTAGGCAAGTCAGTTAAGAACTAATTCTTATTTACAATGACAGCCTACCCTAACCCGGACGACGCTGAGCCAATTGTGCACCGCCCTGTGGGACTCCCAATCACAGCCGGTTGTGATACAGCCTGGAATCAAACCAGGGTCTGTAGTGACACCTCTAGAACTGAGATGCAGTGCCTTAGACCGCTGCGCCACTCAGGAGGATGGGGTATGCAAAAACTTTGAGCACCTCTATCTCCTCAGTGGCGTAAAGCACTTAAGTAAAAATACTTTTAAGTACTACTTAAGTAGTTGTTTGGGGTATCTGTACTTTACTTTACTATTTATATTTTTTGACAACTTTTACTTTTACTCCACTACATTTCGAAAGAAAATAATGTACTTTTTACTCCAGACATTTTTCCTGACACCCCAAAGTACTTGTTACATTCCGAATGCTTAGCAGGACAGGAAAATTGTCCAAATCACACACTTATCAGGATAACATCCCTGGTCCTCCCTACTGCCTTTGATCTGAAGGACTCACTAAACACAAATGCTGCATTTGTAAATTATTGTCTAAGTGTTGGAGTGTGCCTCTGGCTACCCATGAATAAATAAAAATCAAGAAAATCAATTACATTTACTTTTGATACTTTAAGTGTACTTAAAAACAAATACTTTTAGACTTTTACTCAAGTAGTATTTTTAATGTACATTTTATTCAAGTATGACAATTGGATACTGTTTAACACCACTGTATCACCTGAATGTTTTGGCATTTAGGTTAAAAAAGAATCATTTTCTGACCACTTCTACAATGGGCAAACGTGTATGGAAGGTTTCGTTCAAATCAAAAGGGGTGCAGTCAGAAAGTGGTTGAAATCATATGGAATGACAGGAGTGTGTGTGTGTGTGTGGGGGGGGGGGGGGGGGTTGCTGTATCATCATCAAATTATTTTTGCAAATGCAAATACCTTAAACTGAAGATCATTGTAAGCCTACATAAGAATACATAAGTGCATAAGCCCCAAACAAAACTCAGTGCAGACAGGCTAAACATGACACAGCATTGAGCTGCCCATTCTTTTTTACTGTTGAAAGTGGCTGCAAGAGATATACACAGTGAGTATAGCCCTACTGCAGGCTATTTGCGTTAATAAAACCCATTTGATAAAATGCTAAATCAATAGATTGCCATGCATTTACTTACCGGTCTTTCTGCTTCTCTGTGGTCACCGCGGTCCCGTTGTTTCTCTCCGGTTCCTCTTGCTGGTCAGCATCACTCCATCCCACTCCTGTCTCCTTCTTCCGTTGTTAACCCCGCTCGGGTTTTTACCGTTAAAGGACGGACCCTGTTCTCCTCAGTGCCTATTTACCCACGCGCGCACGCGCAATACGGACGGTGCAGCGCGTGCGCGTGCGTTGACACACACACACACTGTGACAGTGTAACAGTGTGTTGCTCATCTCTGAGTGAGTCGCTCCCTTTAAGACATTGTTATAACAATAAATAATACTATTCTTATTCATTCAGAATAATGCTTATTCATTCAGTATTAGTGTATTATATGGATTACATTGTGGCTTTGAAGTTATACAGGTATAGTCCTCAGTAAATTATGCAAAGATTAACATACTGTATGTGTCTGCTATTGATTTAGAATCAATCCTACATATCCATCCCTACATGTCACCATTGTAAACCATACTGCCCCTGGACCAGTTGCTTTGGTGGACATAATTCGCTGTCTGTTCTGTGTCCAGGCAATTGGCTCTGACCATAGCCCATAACTCAAGATAATGGCTGATTGAGCCAGGAGAGAGCAGATCATCTGAGTCGGTCTGCCTTGCCTCTCCTCAACAGGTCAGAGTCAGACACAGGGGGAGAATATTCATTTCATTTCCTTGATTTCTCATGTCCTCTCTCCTTGCCTCCTCAAATCCCATTAGATGAGAAGGTTAGAGGGAAGGGATCTTTGACCTTCTCATCCAATGGTTTTTTGAGAGGGAGGCGAGGAGAGAAGATTTGAGGAATCAATTAAATGCTATTCTCCCATGTACATTGGTACATCAGTTTCAACGCTGGCAAAAGGAAAACAGTGGCTACATCCCAGTCTAAAACGTCTCCCTCTTCTTTAACTGCACTGGCCTTACAGGTCTATTCGGTATGGAACATGCCTGCCTGGAACTTGCTCTCACTGACCTTTACTAAGTCTGGATAGTCTGAGTTACTGTGAAGGAACCATGGTAACAGGTACAGTATGTAGTTATATTGGCACTGGCAGGTGTTGCACCTGTTATGATCGTTAGGGTCATGGGCCTGCATGTGCAGGTGCAGTGATGTAACTTTGAGTGTTAACCTAGCCTCATGGCATTTCGTTGGATTTGGGACGTACATTTGTGTCATATGTTTTAGTGTCATATGTTACATTACATTACGCTACCTTACGAATGGAATAACGATTGTAGTTTAATGTGGTCAGGCTGTGAGCATAGATCACGTGTATAAGACATTATTCATAATTTAGTAACAGATAATAACACACAGACAACAGGTCACTTCAAATATAGCACATTGAATCAAAGTTTATAGACAAACTGATTTAATGTGAGCAAAATACATATCATGGCTAAGATAATTGATTTTTATCTTCTGTTTACATTGATTATAGATTTCTATCCCCATTGATTGGGTTTGTCTTGAAGGAAAAAATATTGATTGCAGAATTGAGGACAGCATGCTTGTACCTTGTACCCAAGACAAAGCCTTTTGCCAAATAATCAGAAACAACTTATTTGTTCGTCCTGACTTTCCTCTCTACTTGTTGAATTCAAAAATGCAAAATGTAGGCCTACTTCACTTTTTATTCATCTTTGTCACCATCTAGAGACAAAGTCAGGTATTGCTGAGGTGTTCTCTCACCACCGACTACAGCACATGACAGACTGTTTTATGACCAACAAGAGAGATCAAGTTCACCTTCATTTCATTTACTATAATTAAATTCCCCACACAAATAAGCAGTATCAATCAATAACTCAGTTCCCTCCTATACACATAGCATACAACAACACAAATATTTGTTTGTTGAAAATAAAGGTTTATAAATCCATGTTACGGTGAGGCTACTGGTCCGTATTCTTTGAAAGACTCTTGGCAGCTCTCTTTCTGATGGAGGGCAAGACACTGTACTTGTTGAGAGAGCTGCAGGATACTCGAGGTACAAGGAGGGGATGTGTAGACAAGGAGTATGACTGCATCGTATTTGTATTGGACTCCACCACATCCACAACATCTGTGGCTGCTTGATTATGACCGGGATAAACATGACTGCCTGGCCGCTCTATACTCTTTGCGTCTGGAGCATGGTGCTCTTGACTTTGAGTTAGTACTGGGTACCGATGGTGTCCCTGTCCCTGTCCTTGAGTGTAGTGTGTGTTCCAAGGTTGGTCCTCCTGACTTTGAGATTGTGGTTGTACTGGGTATCGCTGCCGTCCCTTAGATGACTTGGGCCTGATTCTCTGACCTTTCACCTCTGGGTCATCTTGGTCAAAGGAACTGCTACTGTTCCCGCTGTTCAGGTCATCCTGAGACACGTAGGGGGTCTCAGCCCCAGCTCCAGACCAGTTGACAGAGGCTATCTTCGATGCCTGGTTCAGGCGAGGTTGACTCGGAGTCAGGTCATGTGGTCGATGAGTTTCCACTTGAGATTGGTTCCTCTCTGCATCTGGTGTGGGATGGGAGGGTTGCTGTCGCCGTCGGCGCCCCCTGGCGGACATGGGCCTACCTACAGGGGAGGCCATGACGCCTAGGTCCCTCAGTGGAGCAAAGCTGTCTCTCTGCTGGTCCCTCTGGTGATGCCTAGATGGCACCACAGCACCAGTAGCAGCTGCGATAGTAAAGGTATTAAAGTGTCCACCATACAGGCCTTGTGGAGTCTGAGAGCGGTGCTGGTGCATTGACACTGACACTACCTCTGCATGTTGTTGGGTAACCACATTTACAGACGGGTCTGGGTCAGGTGGAGGATACCGTTGTCTAGCCTTGGCTGTTTGGGCCTTCTGGTCAGAGCCCTGCCGACTGCGTCCTCCAAGCTATCTCTGGGTCCACGCTTCATGAGCTACAGATAGAGGTCGTACTTAAGAGAGGAGACACGTGGTCAGGTTTATAACATGCTGCTCAAATGAAGCCCTGATAAGATATCGATCACAAGCCTTCTAACGCCACACCGCATTCTCACTCCATAGAGGTGTGGCTCAGAGCCTTGATGCAAACCTCTCTGTATGCATATGATATAAAACTGACCATTTGTATATCACAGCTCCAAAAAATATCATGAAAGTTAATTCTTATTGAAATGTTGTGCATATCTCTATTCAAAACGTGGGCCATTATTGCTGTTGCATGTGGTATTACGATAACAACAGAATTTCAAATGCTGTGTAGTATAGACTTCATGTGTCTGTGAATGACCCTATGCCTTTTAGTTCTTATGGGAATGAACTGAATACCCCGTCTGACTTTTAATCTTGTAAGGGGCTTGGGCTAATGCACCTACATTTGCAAAGTATGATAAAAAATGGACACATTTGACATTTGGGTACAGGACTCTCAGATACATGGTTAAATGATTCTGTATATGATAAAGACATTGAAGTAAATTATTATAATGTATTTAGATGTGACAGATTACAGAAAGGGGGAGGAGTGGCCATATACTGTATGTAAAATCAAATTTCAGGGCGTCCCAATCTTTAAATATTTATATTTCTGAAATTTGAGCTCCTGGTTGTAGATACAGTGGGCTCCAAAATTACTGGCACCCCTGACTGGCAATGCCAAACAATACTTAAACAAATATAAACAATATAATTATAGAGATAAACTCAAAATACCAACATGTGAGAAATACTGTACTTTATTAATGTTTCAATGGAACCCACCAAAATCATACAATTATTTAATACAAAACGCATTTCACCAAAATCAATGTTTCATAATTATTGGCACTCCTCATTTAGTACTTAGTACCACCACCTCTGGCAAGGATAACAGCATGGTCTTTTCCTGTAATGTTTGACAAGGTTAAGGAACACATTTGGAGGGATTTTGGACCAATCCTCTATGCAGATCCTTTCAAGATCCTTCACATTCTTGGGTTTGCGCTTATCAACTGCCCTCTTCAACTCAGCCCACAGGTTTTCGATTGGATTGAGGTCCGGCGACTGAGATGGCCATGGCAGAGCATTGATTTTGTTGTCACCATTTCTGTGTGGATCTTGAGGTATGTTTTGGGTCATTGTCTTGTTGGAAAGTCCACATACGGCCAAGTCCCAGCCTTCTGGCAAAGGCAACCAGACTGTCAGCCAAAATTGCCTGGTACTTTGTGGAATTCATTATGCCATCAATCTTAACCAGTGCCCCTGGACCTCTGGAATTAAAACAGCCCCAAAACATCACTGACCCACCACCATATTTCACCGTGGGTATGAGGTACCTCTCCTTGTATGCATCTCTGTTGCGACGCCAAACATGCCGATGCTGTATCTGACCAAAACGTTCAATTTTGGTCTCATCTGACCAGAGCACCTTCGTCATAATTTAAATGACGTTTGGCAAACTCCAAGCACTTGCGTCTGTGTTTTGGGGTCATGAAGGGCTTTCTTCTGGCAACCCTTCCAAAGAGCCTGTGGTTGTGGAGGTGGCGTCTGATGGTGCTTTTTGAAACCTGGTGACCTCAAGACGCCACCAAGGCCTGCAATTCTTTCACAGTGATTCTTGGGGATTTTGTTGCTTCTCTCACGATCCTCCTCCCTATCCTGGGGGGCAAAATTAATTTGTGTCCTCTACCCGTGAGGTTTTCAACTGTTCCATATCTTTTTAATAATTGCCCTGACAGTGCTCAGTGGTATATTCAATCGTTTGTGGACCTTCTTGTAGCCATTATCAGATTTATGAAGGTCTACGACCATCTGTCTCTTTGAACTGCTAGTTCTTTTGTTTTCTTCATGGTGTTGGATGACAGCGGGATATTGCATGTGTGTTACCTCATTTTTATACCCTAGTGAAAAAGGAAGTAATGTAATGGCTCAATATAGTTCCTTAACACTTAGATCAACTTAAATAAGTGGAATTTAATTCCTGGTTTAATTTTGGTAGATTTTATATACAATAATATTTAAGGGTGCCATTAACTGTGAAGCCTTGATTTGGAGGATATTGATTTTTAATTAAATCAATAAATTATTTTGTTGGGATCCATTGAAACATTAATAAAGTACAGTATTTTTCACATGTTGGTATTTTGAGTTTCTCTCTATAATTATATTGTTTATATTTGTTTAAGTATTGTTTGTGCATTGCCAGTCAGGGGTGCCAGTGATTTTGGAGCCCACTGTATGTCTATAAACAGGAATACACATTTATTTGTTGCTGGGATTTACCACTGCCATGGCGGATGCTATTGGTGCTATATCAGAGTGTTTAACAATTTTTTTGTCCTTGGTGTTGGGTCATTTTCGAGGATTTTAATCTGGATTGGATATCCCCGGCCTCAGCTCAATGTAAGAGTATATGCAATGATTTTAATCTGGCTCAATTGATCTCAAAACCCACACGGCTAAATGTGAAAAACCCTGTTAACTCCTCATTGATTGATTTAATTCTTACTAATAACCCCCATAAATATTTGTCTAGTTTAGTATTTGCATATGATCTCAGGTATCATTGTCCCATAGTATGTATTAGAGATATGAAACACTAAAATACTAATCCTTGTTTAATTAAGAAGAGACATTTTAAAAAGTTTTATCCTCAAGGGTTTTTACATGACATGTTCTACTCTGATTTAACCACTATCTCCTGAATTCTTGACCCTGCGTTGGCTCAAGAACATTTCTCCTCCATATTTATTCCTCTGGCAGAAAAACACGGCCCTTTCAAACAATTCAGAGTCAAAGATA
Source organism: Salvelinus namaycush (assembly GCF_016432855.1). NCBI lineage: Eukaryota > Metazoa > Chordata > Actinopteri > Salmoniformes > Salmonidae > Salvelinus > Salvelinus namaycush. The sequence continues at coordinate 3,029,438 of NC_052331.1, forward strand.
AATCTAGCGCTTGGTTTTCTTCAGAGCTATCTGAGCTCATTCAGATGAGAAATCAGGCCTGGGCCAGAGCAAGGAAATACGAACTCTGTAGAGGACTGGCGATCTCTCAGACAACTGAAAAACAGATGTACTATCTCAATTAAGACAGCTGGATCATTTAGGAAAACAGTCAATGCACTGAAGCATACAAATTCCTCTTCTTCCCTGCCTAAGCAAGTTCTGTCTGAATCTGACATCGAAACTGAGAAGAATAGAATAAATTATGCTCTTAATCATAATTTTCTCTCAGCAGGCTTTTTATTTGAGAGAAACGGTGGTTTAATTGACCCTGGTCAGTCAATCGACTGCTCTTCCCTCTGTCAGCCTCTAGCTGACTCTACGGTTAACCCGTTAACTTCTGGTGAATCTGTTTTCATTTCAACAATTTCCTGTCTGTGATGTGCTAGACGCATTGCTTAAGATTGATGTAAAAAACAATCCACTGGGGCTGATATGCTTTATCCATTTTTGCTGCACTCTATGCCCCACTGATTGCTGAATCATTAACACCTATTTTTAGCCTGACGATTATATCTGGTACTATCACCAAGGTTTGGAAAGTGGCCCATGTACTCCCCCTTCACAAAGGTGGTGACCCTTGTGACCTAAATAACTTTCGCCCTATTTCTAAACTTTCTTGCCTAGCTAAAATATTAGAATCCTCGATTAAGATAAAAAATCAAATAAATTATCAGCTAAGATCATTCTTATCTTTGAAATGTATTCTAAATGTACATCAGTCGGGTTTTAGACCAGGTAATATAGCACTATCGCTGCTGATAAAAAGCAACGTGCTGCCCTCTTCATTGACCTGTCAAAGGCTTTCGATACTGTTGATCACTCACTTCTAATTCAGAGGATTTCCTCAATTGGCCTAGACCAGGCTGCATGTAACTGGTTTAAAAATTACTTGACATATTTACTGATGGTGTTAAATCAGGTTTCCTGGATATTACGGCATGTCTCCTGCACGGGTCAATTCTGGGTCCTGTTTACATGAACAAAATCGACTTGTCTGTAAACAACTGTAACCTGCGAAACTGAGAAGATGTATGTCGATGATAGTGTTGTGTATGTTATTGCCCCCATAGTTGACCAGGCTCTAGCTGAACCACAGTCTGCCTTTATCTTATTACAGAACAACTTTATTGACCTGAAATTAGTACTGAATGCAGATAAAACTAAGTATATGTTGTTCTCTAGAACTTATAAAAATAACTGATTTAAGCATATGTACTTTGGATGGTGTCCATATTGAACATGTCCCGCTTACAAATATCTGGGCATCTGGACAGATGAAAAGCTGTCTCTTAAAAAGCATATCGATAAGTTCGTGAAAATGGGCTTCTTCTATAGAAATAGGTCCTGCCTCTCGCTAAATAGTAGATAGCAGAATATTCAGTCGATGTTCCAATTGGTCCTAGGCTATGGTGACATCATTTCCTGTATATGAACACAACTGCCACTTCATTAAAGCCGTTAGATGCAGTTGATCATGACACACTGTGGTTTACTATTTTACCTTTATTTAACCAGGCAAGTCAGTTAAGAACAAATTCTATTTACAATGACGGCCTATTCCGGCCAAACCTGGACGACGCTGAGCTAATTGTGCGCCGCCCTATGGGACTCCCAATCATGGCCGGTTGTGATACAGCCTGGAATCAAACCAGGGTCTGTAGTGACACCTGAGATGCAGTGGCCCAGCCTGCTGCGCCACTCAGGATATATTTTAAATTTGAGATTCTTCAAAGTACCCACTTTATGGGAGACAATTTTAGTACTCATCACTGCATTCTCTTGCAGAAAGTTGGTTGGCCCTCTTTGACGTCACGTAGGCTGATACATTGCTATGTTTTCATTCATAAAGCCCTTTTACAAAAAGTCCCACTGTACCTAACACATTTAGGTACAAGAGTGTGCAAAGCTGTCATCAAGGCAAAAAGTGGCTACTTTAAAGAATCTCAAATATAAAATATATTTTGATTTGTTTGACACGTTACTACATGATTCCATATGTCTTATTTCATAGTTTTGATGTCTTCATTATTATTCTACAATGTAGAAAATAGAAAAAATATAGAAAAACCCTGGAATGAGTAGGTGTCCAAACTGTTGACTGGTACTGTATATATTTTTTGAATAAATTGTATTGTAACTAAACAAAATGAATACATGTTATTACCTGCTGTGTTGTCTTTCCTTTATGCTCCTATATTATCTCTGTTATTTAGCAGGAGAGAGTATGAAAGCTTCTCTCTCTACTCTATTGCCTTGGAGACAACTGCCTTGGAGACAATGTTTGTCTTCATTGCACCCAACTATGTCAATAATACCTGAGAGTGTGTGTGTGTGTGGTGTGTGTGTGTGTGTGTGTGTGTGTGTGTGTGTGTGTGTGTGTGTGTGTGTGTGTGTGTGTGTGTGTGTGTGTGTGTGTGTGTGTGTGTGTGTGTGTGTGTGTGTGTGTGTGTGTGTGTGTGTGTGTGTGTGTGTCCACATGTAGTGCATCAAGGGGTGCATTCATTTTTTTGCACCTAAGGATGAGTAGTAGTCCATTACACGTGTAACTAGAGGAGAATCGAGACCCAGTTTATGCTCATCATACACACATTATTTAGCATAGAATAACAGAAGTTAAATAGCCCTGCATTCTAATTTGTTTGGCAGTCACATATCGTTAACCTACTCTATATCAGGCAAGATAAGATGCTTTCCATATAAACTGCATTTCCCACTAACGTAGGCTACCGCAGAACAACATGGATCCAATGAACAGGTTTTTGATCATACTAATACTCTCACCTTCCTAGTAAACCAGTATACAACTCAAACAGACAAGGAGGCTGAATAGAGGCAAACAAAATAGATGATATATTTAGAACAGGCCTCTCCAACCCTGTTCCTACAGAGCTACCCTCCTGTAGGTTTTCAATCCATACCCAATTGTAACTAACCTGATTCAGCTGATCAACAAGCTAAGTATTAGAATCAGGTGCGCTAGATTCTAGATTAGGGTTGAAGCGAAAACCTACAGGACAGTAGCTCTCCAGGAACAGGGTTGGAGAGCCCTGATTTAGAACGTGCAAAAGAAATAGGAATTTAATGATGCGTATGCATTAGGAACACACCAAACAAGGAATGGCTGGCTCCCCTCTTTACAAGCTGGAGGGTCACCCACCTAACCAAGCAAAGGAACATAACAGGGTAGGTGACAGAGTCCCCAGCTCTGGTTAACAGCACAAACTCAGATATAGAAAACGCATCAATAGAAACACACCGAATAGCATAGTCTTCACACAGGTCATGTTAGATGTATTATTAATTATAAATAAAATATTTAAAAAATATTTTGAGTTAATTTCGTGAAAAAAACACACACACAGTGATTTATTAGGCATAGAGTTTTTAGGTGCAAACATTCGTCTAGTACAAATTAAGTAAATCTGGGCCGAAGAGAAGTTATTCTTTGGGTCGTTTCACGAAATGAGCACCTTCCCTTTGATATTTTAAGTAGAAATTGTGCACAAATAGGCTATTGAATTTTAAAAGCTTGTTGTATTAAATTAAGTTCCCTTTAATATAGACCATATGGACAATTTAATAAATCTGACTTTTAATAGGAATAAAGACTTGCTAAAGTGCCAATATTCTGCATTTTGACATGTCTCTCTGTACATCTATTACTTCTAGGAAGATTTTAACCCACTTAACCCCAACATGTCTCCATGTTTTCCCCATCATTGTAAAGTCCTAGTTATTTTGTCCCTCGTTTTAAGGTCAACCCTGTTATGTGAACTGAACTCTTGTGGTGAAACTATTCCTTTTTTTTAAATAATAATAATGGCAATTTTCTGGTGTTTTGTGGTGGGAAACTGAGCGAGTCGAGCATAACACATCCACCCTGTTACCCATAGATAGACAATACCTTTTTTTGTATCCAGTTAACCCTCCCTGTTGCACATTCCCCTGTCACAAGGGGATTTGTGTCTGATTTAAGAGGAAGTCGTCAACCCTGTTACGGTCAACCATGTTACTTTATTTGGCACTTAATAGGCACATACTATAATATCTTGAGATGGGAAAAGTGATGTTTTATTAAGTTGAACATGTGCTCTTTATGACAGAATGTTAAAATAAGGTGAAATAAAACATTGGCAGTTAGGCAAGAGAGTCTGATGTCAAGGCCATCTTGGGGGGCCTGTAAGAGCTTTAGATGTCAGCATCCAGCCGGAAGGCTTTGTCTGTGGTGCCAGACATCATGCCCATGGTGCCAGACATCATGCCCATGGTGCCAGACATCATGCCCATTCTCTGGAACTCCCCTACACGCTTCACAAAGTAATTAGTCTTGCCCTCCAGTGAGATGTTCTCCATCAAGACCAAAAATGTAAAAGTTGGTCAACAAAGAAGTTGACCAAAAAAAAGTCCAATCCCCATTAAAATGCAACGGCTGTTTAGAGTATCAAATAGGCTGGCTTTAGGAACATGCAGAGCATCGCTTGGAGAGAAGCTGCCAGCTTGTACCTTCCTCGCACTTTAAGAAAGCAGAGACAGAGCCAGGCAGCTTGCTTTGCCGGTCAGCGGTTTAGGCGGTGAGCCAATTGCTTTGTGCCTCCAATAGGCTAGGGGAAGACAAGCTTTAGTAAATTGAAAAGTACATGGAAATTAGCTATAGCCTATAACTACTACAGAAATAAATCATTCAACATATGTCACAAGAGAGCATGATTTGGCCACAGACGATAATTAGCTTCTTTTTAAAATGAGCTATGGATTGTTTTCAGCACGCAATTTGGGCAGTGGGTGGCTAATAGCCTACCAAATAGCCGATTGTTCTGTCCCAGCAGTTAGTGAAAAGCAGTTAAATAGGCCTATCTCAATCAAAATTAAAAAATTGTAGAAAAACATAGTTTAGAAAGCAAATGGCTATTGCTGAAAAGAGAAGACAAAGAAAATACTAGAATCTGTCTCAAGTTATCAAAATTCCCATCCCCCAATTGAGCGACCAGTAGCCTATCTTATTGGCCATATCTTGGATATGTGCGCATATTCACTCTTTATCATTGGATCAGTACCACTGTAAAGTTTTTCTGGGGACAATCATTTCCTCCTCCAGGCTAGATGTCATATTGTACACAACTCCCCATTTCGCAGGCCTAAATCAGATGGTTGCAGACAAGGTCGTTTTTACTGATCTGTTTGTCAGTGTCAGCAGAGTAGGCTACTAATTTGTGTCGTATTAACAAAAACATGTTGCTTATGTCTTCAGTCGTATAAAGTGTACTAGAATTGCATGAAATGTGTTTATAAATGGTCACATTTTTCCCATGCAGAGAAAAGAGAAGAAACGTCTCTGATTAGGCCTACTTTATGTCACTACGCGGTCAGTCATGCATTGTTCAGAGCTGTCTGTTTTGCTAACAGTGATTGAGTTATATTATCAGCCTAAATTATGACTATGCAATCTACTCATCACAATAGGAATAGTAGCCCAGCTAAAAAGAAACGTCCCCAAAACGTTACAGAACTTTCCCTTAAGACTCCCATTAGGGTGATGTGCAAGAGACCATTCCCTTAATGTCAAATAGAATTTATCCACAACATGGTTAATATTCTAAACATGTTTCATAGGAAAGCTGCAAGAACATTCAGGTGTCCAGTTTTCTGAGGGTTTGGAAATTTTCCCATCAACGTCCTACCAAACATACACAGAACATGGTTGCCATATTCTTAGAACATACAATATTTATGTTGTAGACATGTTTAATGGGAACGCTGCAAGAACAGTTATCAGTTGTCAGGACATTTCCTGATGGTCTTAAAGAAACACCCCCCCCCAAAAAAAGTATTCATTACACCTTGTTACTGTTGCCATCTCACACCGACTAGCTCAAACCCAGGACATCTGCTTTGCTAGCACAAGTGACCGCCCTCCCAAAGCATCTTACGAGTCGGTGCCACGAAAAGTTAAAGACGTCCTCCAGCAATTTTTGAACAATTCCTGTTGAAAAGCGATATCCCAAATATACAAATACAGTAAAGAACACACACTGTTTTGATCACATAGACTGGAATATGTTCCGGGCGCCTCTGTGGATAACATCAATGAATACACCAATTCAGTCACCGTATTAAAAAAAAATGTATGGATGACGTGATAGCGATGGTGTCTTTCAAAACATACCCAAATCAAAAACCGTGGAATGATGGCAGCATGGTTGGGAAACTGAAGGAGAGAGATGCTGCTTATGAACATGGCATGGTGACCGGGGAAAATTGTATGGATAAACACTGCAAATACGACCTACGCAGATCCATCAAAATGGCGAGACACAAGTATAGAGACAAAGTGGCGGAGAAATTCAGCGGGTCGGATATGAGGCATATGTGGAAGGGGCTTCTAACGATCACGGATTACAAAAAGAAAGCCAATCACGTTGCAGACTCCAACGCCTCCCTACCAGACGACACATTTCAGGCATAGCGACTCTGAGTTGCCGAGGTGAGCCCCTGAGGACAACGAGGGCTAGGTGCTTATGGTCTCCACGGAGGACGTATGGAAGTCATTCAAGGGTGTTAACCCTCGCAAGGCTGCCGGCTCAGGTGGCATCCCTAGCCGCGCCCTCGCAGCATGTGCAGACCAGCTAGCTGTTGTATTTTCAGACGTTTTCATATCTCTCTAGCTCAGGCCATTATCCCCACCTGCTTCAAGTTGTCCACTATCATCCCGTGCCCAAGAAAGGGAAAGTAACTGAAATGAATTACTACCGACCAGTAGCACTCACTTCCATCATCATCAAGTGCTGGGAGAGGCTAGTCAAAGACTACATCACCTCCTCCCTCTCCGACACACACGACCCTCTCCAATTCGCCTACCGCCCCGACACATCCATGGACGACGCAATCGTCATTGTACTACACACTGCCTTCACCCACCTGGACAAAAGGAATGACCTCATCTTCACTAGAGGCTGTTCGCTTACTAATCTCACTGCAACCCCCTCTCTGTGTCTCTGATCCCTACTTTGTTTCCCTTTCTATCCATCTCTCCTCCAACCCTACCCACTCAGCCCCAAGCCAGATGGTAATGCGCCACCGCAAACTTCGCTCTCTCTCCTGCTACTCTCCCCTCTTCTGTCACATCCTCTCTTTCTTCTGCTAAGTCCTTCTCCCTTCTGTCTACTGACTCTGCCTCTTCGACCCTACTCTTCTACCTTTCTGCATCATTTGACTCTCATTTTCCCCATTCCTCCTGTCCGGTCCGACCTTCCCCTTCGGTAACCCTTCTTTCTTTGCTTTCTAAAACACTTGAGCGTACCGTCTCTGAACCAACTCTCTCATTATCTCTCTCAGAACAATCTTCTTGACCCTAACCAGTAGGGCTTCAAGGTAGCTCACTCAACTTATACTGCTCTTCTCTGTGTCACGGAGGCTCTCCGCTCTTCCAAAGCTGAATCTCTCTCCTCTGTTCTCATCCTCCTAGATCTATCTGCTGCCTTCGACACCGTGAACCCTCAGATCCTCCTCTCCACCTCTCAGGGCTGGGTGTCGCAGGCTTTGCACACTCCTGAATTGCATCCTACCTGGCAGGTCACTCCTACCGGGTGGCGTGGAGAGGATCTGTGTCTGCACTTGGCTCTGTCGGCTCTGTCATATCCTCACATGGTCTCTCCTATCATTGCTATGCGGATGACACTCATCTACTGTTGTCCTTCCTCCCTTCTGACACTCAGGTGGCGACATGCATCTATGAGTGCCTGGCAGACATCTCAGCTTGGATGTCGACCCACCATCTCAAGCTCAACCTTGACAAAATGGAGCTGCTCTTCCTCCCGGGAAAGGCTTGCCCGTTCCAAAACCTCTCCATCACTGTTGACAACTCCACGGTGTCACCTTCCCAGAGTGCAAAGAACATTAGCGTGACCCTGGACAACACCCTGTCGTTCTCTGCAAACATCAAAGCAGTGACTCGCTCCTGCAGGTTCATGCTCTACGACATCCGTAGAACACGACGTTTCCTCACATAGGAAGCGGTGTAGGTCCTAATCCAGGCACTTGTTATCTCCCGTCTGGACTACTGCAACTCTCTGTTGGCTGGGCTCCCCGCTTGTGCAATCAAACCCCTGCAACTTATCCAGAATGCCACTGCCCGCATAGTGTTCAACCTTCCTAAGCTCTCCCATGTTACCCCGCTCCTTCGCAAACTTCACTGGCTTCCAGTCAAAGTTCGCATCATCCTCAATACCCTGGTGCTTGTCTACAGACCAGTAAGGGGAACTGCACCTCCTTATCTTATTATCTTCTAATCACTACAGGGTAAAAAAAATAAGTTTTGAGCAAAATTGTGTTTTTTAGACACAACTGCAAACTTCAAGGAGTTCTGAGGAAGTTTGAAGGTCAGAAGTGATGTCATCAGCCTCCTCCCTTGCTTGAGGAACAGTATAGGACCAATAGAGAACAAAATAGGAAAGTTCCACCCCACCACTTGTGCCAAGTCATGTCATCCCTGGACAACCAATTGAGATGTGCCTTTTGCGAAGTAAATCATTTGTTAAATGAGTTGAAAAGGAGACTGGAGGAGGACTTTAACAATTCGGTGGCATAAGGGCGACACTTCAGGCTACATTGTGATAATGTGCTACATTCACCCTTTAACCTTACTCAACAGTGACCCCAGTGTTGAGCTGAGCGCACCTGTAGGTCCAAGTCACTAGGTAAAACGGAGTCTGGTGCTCTCTAATGTGTGGATAGGCCACTGGGAGTAAACGGATACAAGACTGTACTCTGGTTAAAGAGTGATGATAGACACAGAAGACCAGTCTGAGTTCAATGATGAACCAGAGTATACATGTGTTACTTGGTCAAAAACGCACAAATATCTCTGCAAATGAAAATGGTCTGATCTCCACGAAAGCCAACCAAACTGAGAAATAAGTTTTGTTTTTATACTAACAAATGTTTGCCATGGTGAATAATCCAATAATAATTGGTAGGATGCATGAAAGGAAACATCAAAGAGTTGACCAGAATCTCTAAATGAAAATACTGGCAGATAAATAAAACGGCCTTGTAGATCTAATTGTAAATGAATATCTAAGGGGCTTTCACACACTAGGCACCATTATTCATCTCACCCCAAGGCTCAAACCCAGGACCTCTGCATCTTACCAGTCGGGTCATTCCTACAATGCTATTGGCTCATTCATTTGGCTCATTCATCCACCCTCCTATCCCCTGTATGTAACATTCGTCGTCTGAAGATGAGGAATAGTCGGACCAAAGTGCAGCGTGGTAAGTGTTCATGTTAATTTATTTAAAAAACAGAACACTAAACAAAATAACAAAGAGAATGAAACGAAACAGTCCTGTCTGGTACAGACACAAAGACAGAAAACACCTACCCACCAAACCCATGTGGGCAAGAGCTACCTAAGTATGGTTCTCAATCAGAGACAACGATAGACAGCTGCCTCTGATTGAGAACCACACCCGGCCAAACAACAAAGAAATACAAAACATAGAACACAAAACATAGAATGCCGGGGCTTCCGGTGACGCAACTTAGGAAATGGCTGCCTAGTTTTTCGTACTGCACATCGGTTGGGAATTTCTCCCCCAAATTCAAGTATTTACTCCGAGCATTATAATAACTTACGCAAAATGGAAAAGGGGAAAACAGGAAAAGGTCGTGGAGCTACAACAACAGCCCGTAACAAGACAGCAGAAGATATAATCGTCGAAGAACCCGAAATGGCTAATGCTAGCGCAAATAAGATAGCAGCAGCAAAAGAACCCTCATTTCGTGAGGTGATGAAGGAGGAATTGCGCGAGGCGCTCACAGGCTTACGAGAGGAACTTCGAGAAGATGTAGGAAAATAACTAAATGAGTTCAAGAAGGACATTAACCAGAAACTGGAAGAAAACAAATTAGAACTTCACAGCATATCTACAAGAATAGGGGACGCAGAACAGCGCATTGGGGAAACGGACACATGGAACTTCGCAGTCAAGGAAATACTTTAACAGTCACTGAAAAGCCAACATGCACTACAGGCAAAAGTGACAGAACTCGAAGGTTTCTCAGGTCGAAACAACATTAGACTTTATAATGTAGTAGAGGGCGCAGAAAAAGACTCTATGCCCAAATTCGTGGAGGGTCTATTCAAGGACATACTTGACGACACTGACCTGGGAATCGAGAGAGCACACCGAGCTCTGGCCTCAAAACCCCCCAGCGGCGCCCCACCAAGATCCATAGTAATACGGTTCCTAAAATTCTCAGTCAAAGAGAAAGTTTTACATGCTACCTGGAAAAAACCTGTTAACTTCCAAGGCCAACGAGTGTTCTTTGATCATGACTACGCGGGAGAGATACTGAAAAGAAGGAAAGAATACACCCCCATTAAGAAAGCACTTAAAGTGAAGGGTATTCGCTTCCAAACACCATACCCGGCAAAAATGCGGGTATTTCTGAAAAATGGCCCGGTTACATACGAGCATGCAGACGAGGCGGCTGAGGACCTGAAGTCAAGGGGCTTCCCAGTGGAGTATACCGCCAGGAGAAAGGCGACATCACCAGCGGAAAGACTCGAGCAGGCTCTCCCATGGATCGCTGTCAACAAGCAAGGTCATGGAGAAAGAGGGAAACCATCTCGGCGAAAGGACGTTCACATCCGAGAGAGACTCAGGCATTTCCGACGGGAAGATGAAAGACACTGAATCGGATTTAACAGAATTAATAGTTACCGCAGCTGTTAAGACTTTGGGTTGTCACGGTTGACATTGCAATAGATAAAATATCTCCCCTATTTTCCCCCAATGCTGAACAAGGGTGAGTACCCAAAAGCATGTGTCCTTTATGAACACATTAAGTAGCGTCACGTTAATAACATATATATTAGCTAAGGATTAATGACACATTGACAACGGGGCGACAGAAGGGCATATCAAGGGGAGGATTCATGATATGCACGCATGACCGATATAGTTTTCACTTGTAATTAACCGATGTGTATAAGCGACGAAATAGGCGCCCTTATTATTTTCGCTTCCACCAGGTCTTGTTTGTGACTACGTCACGCATTTTCATATCTGAGCGAGGGGCCCATCCCCTCAAACCCCAGAGGCAAGAGACAGTCCTCTGACATGGGAGTCCAAATACCAAAGTACTTTCCCACTTTGGTTTACTTTATTATCGTTCTTGAATTTTCGTTCATTTTTAGGTTCATGATAAGCAGGCAGATATGGTGCACAGTTTATTTTTTTCATATCGATGCATCATCGGGAATTTAAGGTCATAAGTCTCAATGTAAACGGACTGGGGAGTGCCATCAAGAGAAGTAAGGTAAAAGCAAAAATGAAACGGGAGAGAGTTGACATACTATTCTGGCAGGAAACTCACTTATCCACACCTGACACGAGAAACTCAAGAAAATGGGATATAGGAACACTTTTTTTTCTTCTTACAAAATGGGTAGAAGGGGAGTTGCAATCTTGATCCCAAATTCAGTTAAACTCAAAATTATGTCAGAAATAAAAGACAAGGAGGGTAGATTTATACTTGTTAAATGTAAACTGGATAACAAGGAAGTTACATTATTTAATGTATACGCACCCCCAGGGAGTGACATGGTCTTCTATAGGAAGGTGTTTGATTTAATTGCCACAGAAACCACTGGCACTCTTATCTGTGGAGGGGATTTTAACACAATTCTAAACTCAAAATTGGACAGCACAAATCAAAATAGGAAAATGAGCCTAGTTGCCAAAAAGATCAATAGGATACTGCAGGATCTAGGACTGCTCGATGTATGGCGTGACACCCACAAGACCGATAAGGAATATACTTTTTACTCAGCCCGCCACACTGAATACTCCAGGTTAGACTACTTTTTTATGTACAGTACAGATAGACACAGGCTTAAGGATTGTAGGATCGGGCAGAGCGATTTATCAAATCATAATGGAGTTTACCTCACTCTACACCTTGATAGCAAACCAAGAAATACTACATGGAGACTTAATACAAGCATGCTGAATGATCCAGCATTCAAGGAATCAATAAAGACAGAATTGAACATCTATCTGGAGAATAATGATAATGGGGAAGTATCTCCTGCTATACTGTGGGATGCAGCTAAGGCGGTTATTAGAGGAAAAATCATAGCCACATCGTCTCTCAAGACAAAGATTAAAGCACAGAAACTGCTGAAATTACAGGAAACCCTAAGAAACTTAGAACGATCTCATAGTCAATACAAAGACCCTCTTATATTACGAGAGATTCAAAAGGTAAAACAGGAAATTGACCAGATTTATAGAGAAGAAGTAGAGAAAAAGCTTAGGTTCCTGAAACAACGATATTATGAAGCAGGCTCAAAGGCAACCAAATTACTAGCATGGAGACTCAGGAAACAACAAGCACAGAATACCATTTTTAAAATAAAAGACCCCAAAACAAAAAAGATCACATGCAAATTAGATGAAATACAGAATGCATTTGAATCATATTACACAAATCTGTACAAGCAACCAGAGAAGGCAGATGCACAGACAATAGAGCACTTTTTGAACTCACTTGATCTCCCCTCAATTGGGACAGAGCAAAATGATAGACTAACTTTAGAAATATCCACCGAAGAAATTAATAAAGCAATATCTCAACAAAAAGTCAACAAATCTCCAGGCACTGATGGCTTCCCTTCAGAATGGTTCAAGACCTTCAGAGAACAACTAACACCTCTACTTAAGGCCTGTTTTAACTGGACTCTGAGGGAGGGTGGTCTCCCACCGTCATGGAGAGAGGCCATCATATCTGTAATCCCAAAAGAGGGTAAAGATAAGAAAGAATGCAGTTCATATAGACCTATCGCAATTCTTAACACAGATTATAAACTATATGCATCAATAATAGCCAAAAGAATGGAGAACATAATCCCAGAATTGATTGACGGAGATCAAACTGGTTTCATACAAAATAGACAGACACAGGACAATATAAGGAGAACACTACATGTCATGGACCACGTTACTCAGAATAAGACAAGTGCAATATTAATCAGTCTAGATGCAGAAAAAGCATTTGATTCAGTGGGATGGGATTACCTATTCCAAGTTATGGAAAGATTTGGTTTCAACAAAGAAGTGATACACTGCATCAAAACACTGTATTCATGTCCGACCGCTAGAATAAAGATAAATGGACATTTGACACGAACGATAAAATTAGAGCGAGGGGCAAGACAAGGCTGTAATCTTTCACCCACGCTCTTCTCCTTGTACCTCGAACCATTAGCACAGGCAATAAGACAGGACCCAACCTTAGAGGGAATAACAATAAGAGACAGTGAACATAAGATATGCATGTATGCGGATGACGTTCTGTTATTCCTTAAAGACCCAGGCTCAAGCGTACCTAGATTGATGGATGTTCTACAAACATTTGGAACATATTCAGGGTATGTGCTTAACGTACACAAGACCCAAGCCCTAGTATATAATTATACCCCACAGGAAGAGCTGAAGAATAGGTATAACTTCACCTGGACCTCTTCATCCATTAAATATCTTGGAGTATACCTACCAAAAGATACACCCAAACTTTATTGCATGAATTACGATCACATCAACAAGAAAATATATGATGACCTAGACAGGTGGAACTCACTTCCCTTAGATCTTAGTAGTAGAATTGAAACAATCAAAATGAACATCCTGCCGAGGTTATTGAATTTGTTCCAATCACTGCCCATAGAAATTCCACCTAAACAGTTTAGGGAATGGGATAAACGGATATCAAGGTTTATCTGGAACAGTAAGAGACCAAGAACTAGATATACAACATTACAATTACCAAAAAACTGTGGGGGTATGGCCTTACCAAACCTAAAAGATTATTATGTGTCAGCCCAATTGAGACCCCTGGTTTGTTGGTGCAATTCAGAATACGAATCCAAATGGAAAGACATCGAGACTACTTTGACAGGGATACCCATACAGTCAGTTTTGGGAAATAAGGACATGGTAAAAGAAATATACAATAGACAAAAATCAGTGGATTAATTTCTCTCTGAAGACATGGTTTAGGGTAGTTAAGCAAAATAATTTAGACAGAGAGATCAAACTGCTGAGTTGGCCCGCATACGACCCCAGCTTCATCCCTGCAACTCAGGACAGCAGATTTGTAACGGTGTTCCTCCTCCTCTTCATCCGAAGAGGAGGAGCATGGATTGAACCAAGGCGCAGCGTTGTGAAATGACATAATTTATTAAACAAGACGAAAAAACGAACTACACTTGAATAATTAACAAAACAAATAAACGATGTAGACAGACCTGGACGACGAACTTACATGAAACACGAAGAACGCAATAACAGGAAAACTGACTACACAAAAACCGAACGAACAAACATACCGAGAACAGTCCGTGTGGCGTAACATACAGACACTGACACAGGAGACAACCACCCACAACAAACAGTGTGAAAACACCTACCTTAATATGACTCTCAATCAGAGGAAACGACACACACCTGCCTCTAATTGAGAGCCATATTAGGTACCCATTAACCAACATAGAAACAGAAAACATAGACTGCCCACCCAAACTCACGTCCTGACCAACTAACACATACAAAAATTAACAGAAAACAGGTCAGGAACGTGACATAACCCCCCCCTTAAGGTGCGAACTCCGGGCGCACCAGCACAAAGTCTAGGGGAGGGTCTGGGTGGGCATCTGACCACGGTGGTGGCTCAGGCTCAGGGTGAGGTCCCCACCCCACCATAGTCAATCCCAGCTTACATCTCCCCCTTAGAATGACCACCCTCTCTCTCCACCCACCTAATATAAGGGGCAACACCAAGACAAGGTAGCTCAGGACAGCGAGGTAGGTCGAGATAGAGAGGTAGCTCAGGATAGAGAGGTAGCTCAGGATAGAGAGGTAGCTCAGGATAGAGAGGTAGCTCAGGATAGAGAGGTAGCTCAGGATAGAGGGGCAACTCCGGACTGAAAGGCAGCTCCGGACAGAGAGACAGCTCTGGACTGAGGGGCAGTTCCGGATTACTGGCAGCTCCGGGCTGGCTGACGGCTCTGGACGCTCATGGCTGGCTGACGGCTCTGGACGCTCATGGCTGGCTGACGGCTCTGGACGCTCATGGCTGGCTGACGGCTCTGGACGCTCATGGCTCACTGACGGCTCTGGCAGATCCAGTCTGGTTGGCGGCTCTGGCAGATCCTGTCTGGTTGGCGGCTCTGGCAGATCCTGTCTGGTTGGCGGCTCTGGCAGATCCTGTCTGGTTGGCGGCTCTGGCAGATCCTGTCTGGTTGGCGGCTCTGGCAGATCCTGACTGACTAACGGCTCTGACGGCTCGGGACAGACGGGCGGCTCTAATGGCTCGGGACAGACGGATGGCTCAGACGGCGCTGGGGAGACGGATGGCTCAGACGGCGCTGGGGAGACGGATGGCTCAGATGGCGCTGCGGAGACGGATGGCTCAGATGGCGCTGCGGAGACGGATGGCTCAGACTGATCCTGTCTGGCGGAAGGCTTTGGCTGCTCCTGTCTGGCGGAAGGCTCTAGCGGCTCCTGTCTGGCGGAAGGCTCTAGCGGCTCCTGTCTGGCGGAAGGCTCTGTAGGCTCATGGCAGACGGGCGGCTTTGAAGGCTCAATACAGACGGGCAGTTCATGCGACACTTGGCAGACGGACAGTTCAGGCGCCGTTGGGCAGACGGCAGACTCTGGCCGGCTGAGACGCACTGTAGGCCTGGTGCGTGGTGCCGGAACTGGAGGCACCGGACTGGAGACACGCACTTCAAGCCTAGTGCGGGGAGCAGGGACAGGGCACACTGGACTCTCAAAGCGTACTATTTGCCTGGTGCGTGGTACCGGCACTGGTGGCACCGGGCTGAGGGCACGCACATCAGGACGAGTACGGGGAGAAGGAACAGTGTGTACAGGGCTCTGGAGACGCACAGGTGGCTTAGTGCGTGGTGCCGGAACTGGAGGCACTGGGCTGGAGACACGCACCATAGGGAGAGTGCGTGGAGGAGGAACAGGGCTCTGGAGACGCACTGGAAGCCTGGTGCGTAGTGTAGGCACTGGTGGTACTGGGCTGGGGCGGGGAGGTAGCGCCGGAAATACCGGACCATGCAAGCATACTGGCTCCCTTGAGCATTGAGCCTGCCCAACCTTACCTGGTTGAATGCTCCCCGTCGCCCGACCAGTGCGGGGAGGTGGAATAACCCGCACTGGGCTATGTAGGCGAACCGGGGACACCATGCGTAAGGCTGGTGCCATGTAAGCCGGCCCAAGGAGACGTACTGGTGGCCAGATATGTAGAGCCGGCTTCATGACACCTGGCTCAATGCCCAATCTAGCCCTACCAGTGCGGGGAGGTGGAATAACCCGCACCGGGCTATGCACACGTACAGGAGACACCGTGCGCTCTACTGCGTAACACGGTGTCTGCCCGTACTCCCGCTCTCCACGGTTAGCCTGAAAAGTGGGCGCAGGTCTCCTACCTGCCCTTGGCCCACTACCTCTTAGCCCCCCCCCCCAAGAAATTTTTGGGGTTTCTTCACGGGCTTCCGTGCTAGCCGCGTACCTTCATAAATCCGGTTTTGAGCTTCATTCTCCGGTTTCCAGCCACGTCTCTTTGCTGCCTCCTCATACCACCGCTCCTGGGCTCGCGCTGCTTCCATCTCACGAGCGCGGCGATATTCCCCAATGTGCGCCCAGTGTCCTTTTCCCTCTAATACTTCCTCCCAAGTCCATGAGTCCTGATCTCTTGGCCGCTGCTCGAACTCACGCTGCTTGGTTCTGGATCGGTGGGTGGTTCTGTAACGGTGTTCCTCCTCCTCTTCATCCGAAGAGGAGGAGCATGGATTGAACCAAGGCGCAGCGTTGTGAAATGACATAATTTATTAAACAAGACGAAAAAACGAACTACACTTGAATAATTAACAAAACAAATAAACGATGTAGACAGACCTGGACGACGAACTTACATGAAACACGAAGAACGCAATAACAGGAAAACTGACTACACAAAAACCGAACAAACATACCGAGAACAGTCCGTGTGGCGTAACATACAGACACTGACACAGGAGACAACCACCCACAACAAACAGTGTGAAAACACCTACCTTAATATGACTCTCAATCAGAGGAAACGACACACACCTGCCTCTAATTGAGAGCCATATTAGGTACCCATTAACCAACATAGAAACAGAAAACATAGACTGCCCACCCAAACTCACGTCCTGACCAACTAACACATACAAAAATTAACAGAAAACAGGTCAGGAACATGACAAGATTTAAACAATGGACGCAGAAAGGCATCACATCATTCAGTACAATTATAAGGAATGGGAACCTAGATAACTTCCAGGACTTAAGTAAAAAACATGGCTTGGATAAACAAGATTTTTACAGATACCTACAAGTCCGACACTATTTCTTAAGGGAGATAAAAGTGACTGACCCTCGAGCACTTCCAAAATTAATCCAAGTATTCACTAACGCATACAACTTGGGGAGTAACAAAAAAACGATTTCAAATCTCTACTTGGGTATTCAATCCTCAAAGAAACATTCTACAAACTATATTAAAAAGAAATGGGAGGAGGAACTTAACATTGAAATAACTGATGAAACATGGTTGAACATATTAGAGACTCAACAAAGCTCCACCAACTCAAGGTCATGGAGAGAATTCTGTTGGAAGAATGTTATACGTTTCTTCATAACACCTAAACTGAAATCAAAACAGACTGGCTCACCACACCCTTGTTGGAGAGAATGCGGTCTATTGAGGGCGGACCACTCTCATATCTTTTGGTCCTGCCCCGCAATCGAAACTTACTGGGGAGAAATAAGATCTAACATTGGAAAAATAATGGGATTTGACATAGAACAAACATTCATTTCTTTGTACTTGGGTGAAATACCAGATAACTTGCACAATAGAGAAAAGTACCTCTTGAAGGTCCTACTGGCAGCCAGTAAAAAGGCTATCACTAGGAAATGGCTACAAAAAGACCCTCCCACAGTGACACAATGGATAGACATTGTAGAAGAAATACACCACATGGAGCGTATGACCTTTGCTATAAGAACTCAACAGGAGAGAGGTCAGGAATACTGGGAGAAATGGGTTTCATACTTGGAAAAGGTCTAATTCAAAGATGCTAATGTAACTAATATGATGATATGATGATGAAGGTATGAAGTGCACTGTAACTGCCAGATCATTTTTGTTCTTTTATTTTACTTTATTTGTACTTTCTTTGTGTTCCTACAATAAAAACAAAGTATATAAAACATAGAATGCCCACCCCAACTCACGCCCTGACCAAACCAAAATAGAGACATAAAAAGGATCTCTAAGGTCAGGGCGTGACACTGTAACTATTCCACAGGTCGTTGCTGTAAATGAGAATCTGTTCTCAGTCAACTTACCGTGTAAAATAAGGGGGAAATTAAAATTAAAAATCTGGTGCATTTTCTGTCCCGAGGAAATATCACCTCATATTTGGGGTAAAATGTGGATTCAAAAGGGCTTTAAATATAAAGTTAGGTGTCCCTTTACCATAAAAACCCCAAAATATGGATCTCAAAGTTAATTTTAGGCATTTTGTTTTTAGTGGATGTAGGCGTTTTTGCCATGTACCCCGGGTTATATTCCTCAAATATAAGCCATTAAGACCCCTTGACTTTTTCCACATTTTGTTACGTTACAGCCTTATTCTAAAGTGGATTAAATAGTTTTTCCCACTCATTAATCTGCACACAATACCCCATAATGACAAAGCAAAAACTGATTTAAATTTTTTTGGGCAAATGTATATGTATATAAAATGAATAAACTGAAATATTACATTTACATTAGTGTTAAGACCCTTTACTCAGAACTTTGTTGAAGCAACTTTGGCAGCGATTACAGCCTTGAGTCTTCTTGGGTATGACGCTACAAGCTTGGCACACCTGTATTTGGGGAGTTTCTCCCATTCTTCTCCGCAGATTCTCTTAAGCTCTGTCCGGTTGGATGGGGAGTGTCGCTGATACTGCCACCCCCATGCTTTATCGTAGGGATGGTGCCAGGTTTCCTCCAGATGTGACGCTTGTCACAGATCTGGGGAAGGGTACAAAATATTTCTGCAGCATTGAAGGTCCCCAAGAACACAGTGGCCTCCATCATTCTTAAATGGAAAAAGTTTGGAACCACCAAGACTTCCTAGAGCTGGTCGCCCAGCCAAACTGAGAAATCAAGGGAGGAGGGCCTTGGTCAGGGAGGTGACCAAGAACCCGATGGTCACTCTGGCAGAGCTACAGAAGGACAACCATTTCTGCAGCACTCCACCAATCTGGCCTTTATGGTAGAGTGGCCACTCCTCAGTAAAAGGCACATGACAGCCCGCTTGGAGTTTTCCAAAAGGCACCGAAAGGACTCTCAGACCACGAGAAACAAGATTCTCTGGTCTGATGGAACCAAGATTGAACTCTTTAGCCTGAATGCCAAGCGTCACCCCTGGAGGAAACCTGTCACCATCCCTAGGGTGTAGCATGGTGGTGACAGCATCATGCGGTGGGGATGTTTTTCAGCGGCAGGGACTGGGAGACTTGTCAGGATCAAGGGAAGATGAACGGAGCAAAGTACAGAGAGATCCCTGTTGTAAACCTGCTCCAGAGCGCTCAGGACCTCAGACTGGCGCGAATGCTCGTCTTCCAACAGGACAACGACCCCTATAAATAACATACGTTTCACTCAATAATCATTGTTTTATAATTATTTGAAGAAATAAATGAACCTGTGATGTCTTAGAAAATCTAAATCTAGCTGTGTACATGCATTGTTAACACTTTGAGATAGTTATGTGTATGTCCCTAACAGGGTGGAAATATCTCATGGTCCATGTGTGAATAATCTGCTTATAATTATTAGGATTTAAGTCAGGGCCGGCTCCAGGCAGAGGTGACATAAGCGGTCACTTAGGACCCCCGGCCGCTAGGGTCTCAACTTACTGTTGAGAGTTAGAATAGTAGAATACAAAGGTGCAATTTCAAAATGTGGTTGTGCATCAGCAGTTTTTGTCTTGTGATGTCAGTCACTGACAGTCACTCAATTAGCCATGTCAGCTAACAATTTTTTAATTGGTAAATTAGTCAAGCCAACTATCTAAACTTGTAGTAATCATGGCCGAATACCGACCAGGCACGCAGGGCACGTGGCCAGGGGCACTGACCTCCAGGAAGCCCCCATTGATTTTGTAATTCACTCTCACTCAGATATCTTTAACCCCCTTTAGAGTCGATTGACGCACCGGTGTGTCAATCTACAATAAATTATATAACAAAAAATCCCCATCAAAATGTATCAATTTAAGATAGAAGTACTGTATCTTTGTTTTGTAATAATCATGGTGTTTAATCAGCTTTTTGATATGCCACACCTGTCAGGTGGATGTATTATCTTGGCAAGGGAGAAATACTCACTAACGGGGATGAAAATACATTTCTGCACAAAATTGGCTAGAAATAAGATTTTTTCAGTTCATGAAACATGGGACCAACACTTTACATGTTGCATTCATATTTTTGGTCAGTATGTGTGTGTAATCATATATATATACACTGCTCAAAAAAATAAAGGGAACACTTAAACAACACAATGTAACTCCAAGTCAATCACACTTCTGTGAAATCAAACTGTCCACTTAGGAAGCAACACTGATTGACAATAAATTTCACATGCTGTTGTGCAAATGGAATAGACAAAAGGTGGAAATTATAGGCAATTAGCAAGACACCCCCAATAAAGGAGTGATTCTGTAGGTGGTGACCACAGACCACTTCTCAGTTCCTATGCTTCCTGGCTGATGTTTTGGTCACTTTTGAATGCTGGCGGTGCTTTCACTCTAGTGGTAGCATGAGACGGAGTCTACAACCCACACAAGTGGCTCAGGTAGTGCAGCTCATCCAGGATGGCACATCAATGCGAGCTGTGGCAAGAAGGTTTGCTGTGTCTGTCAGCGTAGTGTCCAGAGCATGGAGGCGCTACCAGGAGACAGGCCAGTACATCAGGAGACGTGGAGGAGGCCGTAGGAGGGCAGCAGGACCGCTACCTCCGCCTTTGTGCAAGGAGGAGCACTGCCAGAGCCCTGCAAAATGACCTCCAGCAGGCCACAAATGTGCATGTGTCAGCATATGGTCTCACAAGGGCTCTGAGGATCTCATCTCGGTACCTAATGGCAGTCAGGCTACCTCTGGCGAGCACATGGAGGGCTGTGCGGCCCCACAAAGAAATGCCACCCCACACCATGACTGACCCACCGCCAAACCGGTCATGCTGGAGGATGTTGCAGGCAGCAGAACGTTCTCCACGGCGTCTCCAGACTCTGTCACGTCTGTCACATGTGCTCATGTGCTCAGTGTGAACCTGCTTTCATCTGTGAAGAGCACAGGGCGCCAGTGGCGAATTTGCCAATCTTGGTGTTCTCTGGCAAATGCCAAACGTCCTGCACGGTGTTGGGCTGTAAGCACAACCCCCACCTGTGGACGTCGGGCCCTCATACCACCCTCATGGAGTCTGTTTCTGACTGTTTGAGCAGACACATGCACATTTGTGGCCTGCTGGAGGTCATTTTGCAGGGCTCTGGCAGTGCTCCTCCTTGCACAAAGGCGGAGGTAGCGGTCCTGCTGCTGGGTTGTTGCCCTCCTACGGCCTCCTCCACGTCTCCTGATGTACTGGCCTGTCTCCTGGTAGCGCCTCCATGCTCTGGACACTACGCTGACAGACACAGCAAACCTTCTTGCCACAGCTCGCATTGATGTGCCATCCTGGATGAGCTGCACTGCCTGAGCCACTTGTGTGGGTTGTAGACTCCGTCTCATGCTACCACTAGAGTGAAAGCACCGCCAGCATTCAAAAGTGACCAAAACATCAGCCAGGAAGCATAGGAACTGAGAAGTGGTCTGCAGAACCACTCCTTTATTGGGGGTGTCTTGCTAATTGCCTATAATTTCCACCTTTTGTCTATTCCATTTGCACAACAGCATGTGAAATTTATTGTCAATCAGTGTTGCTTCCTAAGTGGACAGTTTGATTTCAGAGAAGTGTGATTGACTTGGAGTTACAGTGTGTTGTTTAAGTGTTCCCTTTATTTTTTTGAGCAGTGTATATATACAGTCGTGGCCAAAAGTTTTGAGAATGACACAAATATTAATTTTCACAAAGTCTGCTGCCTCAGTTTGTATGATGGCAATTTGCATATACTCCAGAATGTTATGAAGAGTGATCAGATGAATTGCAATTAATTGCAAGTCCCTCTTTGCCATGCAAATTAACTGAATCCCCAAAAAACATTTCCACTGCATTTCAGCCCTGCCACAAAAGGACCAGCTGACATCATGTCAGTGATTCTCTCATTAACACAGGTGTGAGTGTTGACAAGGACAATGCTGGAGATCACTCTGTCATGCTGATTGAGTTCGAATAACAGACTGGAAGCTTCAAAAGGAGGGTGGTGCTTGGAATCATTGTTTTTCCTCTGTAAGCCATTGTTACCTGCAAGGAGACACGTGCTGTCATCATTGCTTTGCACAAAAAAGGGCTTCACAGGCAAGGATATTGCTGCCAGTAAGATTGCACCTAAATCAACCATTTATCGGATCATCAAGAACTTCAAGGAGAGCGGTTCAATTGTTGTAAAGAAGGCTTCAGGGCGCCCAAGAAAGTCCAGCAAGCGCCAGGGCCGTCTCCTAAAGTTGATTCAGCTGCGGGATCGGGGCACCACCAGTACAGCGCTTGCTCAGGAATGGCAGCAGGCAGGTGTGAGTGCATTTGCACGCACAGTGAGGCGAAGACTATTGGAGGATGTCCTGGTGTCAAGAAGGGCAGCGAAGAAGCCACTTCTCTCCAGGAAAAACATCAGGGACAGACTGATATTCTGCAAAAGGTACAGGGATTGGACTGCTGAGGACTGGGGTAAAGTCATTTTCTCTGATGAATCCCCTTTCCGATTGTTTGGGGCATCCGGAAAAAAGCTTGTCTGGAGAAGACAAGGTGAGCGCTACCATCAGTCTTGTGTCATGCCAACAGTAAAGCATCCTGAGACTATTCATGTGTGAGATTGCATCTCAGCCAAGGGAGTGGGCTCACTCACAATTTTGCCTAAGAACACAGCCATGAATAAAGAATGGTACCAACACATCCTCCGAGAGCAACTTCTCCCAACCATCCAGGAACAGTTTGGTGACGAATAATGCATTTTCCAGCATTATGGAGCACCTTGCCATAAGGCAAAAGTGATAACTAAGTGGCCCGGGGAACAAAACATCAATATTTTGGGTCCATGGCCAGGAAACTCCCCAGACCTTAATCCCATTGAGAACTTGTGGTCAATCCTCAAGAGGCGGGTGGACAAACAAAAACCCACAAATTCTGACAAACTCCAAGCATTGATTATGCAAGAATGGGCTGCCATCAGTCAGGATGTGGCCCAGAAGTTAATTGACAGCATGCCAGGGCGGATTGCAGAGGTCTTGAAAAAAAAGGGTCAACACTACAAATATTGACTCAATAAAAGCCTTTGACACTTATGAAATGCTTGTAATTATACTTCAGTATTCCATAGTAACGTCTGACAAAAATATCTAAAGATACTGAAGCAGCAAACTTTGTGGAAATTAATATTTGTGTCATTCTCAAAACTTTTGGCCACGACTGTATATATTCAGGTTTTTTTTATCCCCTAGATTTACTACAGACACTTCAAAACCTTGTTTCTTATGATATTTTTTTTTACTGTCCTTTTTTCCATGTATGAATGTGTTATTCAATGCATTTCTATGGGTTTAGTAGTAAAGGCCCCCTCCCCCAATGTCTTCGACTCTAAAGAATTAACATGGCATAAGTCATGGCAAACTGTGTAGAATTTAGGGCTGTCCCCGACTAAAAATTATCTTGGTCGTCCAAAAGTCGTCTGTTCTTTCGATCAATCTGGAAATGTTAAACGTGTATTTTTCCATATGTAGACACACCTTTTGTGTTTTAATAAAATTAACTATATGCATTGAGCTTGTCTGATTCTTAAAGCTTATGGTTTGATGAAATAAGACAATTGCCTCAGGATGGCGCCAGAGATCTAGATAACCAGAAGAAAACAACCTTAACCTGACCCAACTATTCTCCTCCCGCTCCTGAGAGGAGTCAGCAATCTTTCTCATATTGAATGCCAATGTATCTTACCATTTCTACCGATTTGCGTGCCAGTAATGGTTTTCATATGCACATTTTCGTGAAACAGTTTCATTTCATTTATAATAACGTATTCATATCTGAAAATCATTGTCATGTGGTTAATCAAAATTATATCCAAATGTAAATGAAAACGATAGAAACCTAAAAAGGAACTTCTATTGCCAACTATGTAAAAATAGCCTACATAAAGACAACACATCAAAATTGCAGTTTGCATGTATAAAATATCCTGATAAAAAATAAATATTATATAAATCCCTTTGGCTACACATGTCTGCAACGAACTTGAAACATTGTATCAACTATTAAATTGGGTCCAGCCCCGAGTTTGCGCTAGCGAACTTCCAACATTGCATAAAATGTTCTGGACACAGAGTTTCCACGCCAGTGAGGACCGGACAGACACAGCTGTAGCCTATTTGTGCAAGGGATAAGAAGCCGTGTTTGACTTGGGCAGTAGCTCACCAGAGCTGAGTGCCGGTCCTTCAAATGTTCTACTGCTTGAGTTCCCGTTCCTCTTCAGTGCTGGAAAGATTTTTCAGGTTGCCTATTATATAGGCCTACTTCTATGCGTGCGCGTCCTTACTCAACATTGACAGGAGCGCTCCACACAAAAGACAATGACTAAATTGACAAAACTCATAAATTGAATTAAATAAACCAAAACTTGCTTCTCACAAGTGTAAGTATAGGTTGGGCACTCTGCCAACAATGTGTCCACTCAGACAATGAAAACGGGAAGACAGGAATAATAATGTTGAATGCATTAAAATAATTACCACAACTAAACGTTAGAATATAGAAATCATAGGAATGAACGGTAAATGTAGCCTACTACTGGTGATATATGTAATGGGAAATTGATATACACTAACAATTCACACAATGAAGTTATGAAACAATGAATGTGCACAAATTGGCGGGAGAGAGCATATTCTGGAGAGAGAAGTGCATTGAGCATCTGGGACATGGTCAATCCGACTTCTGCATTGGTCATGCAGCATTTACGGTGATATGAGAGTTCAGGGCATTCATACTCTTTGCGATTCTCGGAGCAGTGCAGCGCTGTTGTCAATGAAGTGTTTGCGTTTATACAGGATGTACCGCCCCCACCTACCGTCAACCAATCATGTCAATGAAGAGCCCTCCGCATTGTTACAACCATGGGGGGCGCATGGCGATATGGTAGAGCTCGATTTGGCCTCTGGATGCTTCGCAATTGCTTCACCCCATGATATGGAGCCTCCGACCACATTTTCGGATCAAGCATAAATGGTCTTTTAGTCTAGGCCTCCGCAATGGATTAATTAGTTCACTGAGATGGGCGCAAATATATACAGTACCAGTCAAAAGTTTGGACACACCTACTCATTCAAGGGTTTTTCTTTATTTTTACAATTTTCTACATTGTAGAATAAGAGTGAAGACATCAACACTATGAAATAACACATATGGAATCATTTGACCAAGGAGAGTGGTGAAGTGCTGCATAATATGATCTGGTCTCCACAATCACCTGACCTCAACCCAATTGAGATGGTTTGGGATGAGAGAGATGGACCGCAGAGTGAAGGAAATGCATCCAACAAGTGTTCACCATATGTGGGAACTCCTTCAAGACTGTTGGAAAAGCATTCCAAGTGAAGCTGGGTGAGAGAATGCCGAAAGTATGCAAATCTGTCATCAAGGCAAAGGGTGGCTACTTTGAAGAATCTCAAATATAAAATATATGATTCCATATGTGTTATTTCATAGTGTTGATGTCTTCACTATTATTCTACAATGTATAAAATAGTAAAAATAAAGAAAAACCCTTGAATGAGTAGGTGTGTCCAAACTTTTGACTGGTACTGTATATATATTTGTATCTGCTTGACTAAAACAATCTTGGTCGACCAACAGCCTAACGACCAAGCAATCCACCAGTCGACTAATTGGGGTCTGTTTCTCAAACTAGACACTCTAATGTACTTGTCCTCTTGCTCAGTTGTGCACCGGGACCTCCCACTCCTCTTTCTACTCTGGTTAGAGACAGTTTGCGCTGTTCTGTGAAGGGAGTAGTACACAGCGTTTACGAGATCTTCAGTTTCTTGGCAATTTCTCGCATGGAATAGCATTCATTTCTCAGAACAAGAATAGACTAACGAGTTTCAGTAGTAAGTTCTTTGTTTCTAGCCATTTTGAGCATGTAATCGAAACCCACAAATGCTGATGCTCCAGATACTCAACTAGTTTAAAGAAGCCCAGTTGTATGGCTTCGTTAAGCAGGACAACAGTTTTCAGCTGTGCTAACAAAATTGCAAAAGGGTTTTCTAATGATTAATTAGCCTTTTAAAATGATAAACTTGGATTAGCTAACACAACGTGCCATTGGTACACAGGAGGGATGGTTGCTGATAATGGGCCTCTGTACGTGTATGTAGATATTCCATAAATAATTTGCCATTTCCAGCTTCAATAGTCATTTACAACATTAACAATGTCTACACTGTATTTCGGATCAATTTCATGTTATTTTAAATGGACAATTATTTTCTTTTTTCTTTTCTTTCAAAAACAAGGACTTTTTCAAGTCACCCCAAACTTTTGAACGGTAGTGTATATATATATCTCTGCCCCATGGCAATATGAGTACAATTGCATGAAATGTGTTAGAAAATTGCTATATTTTCTCTCCACCCATGGCAAAGTGTGTAGATTTGCAGAAAACGGCTTTAAAACTGCAACATTTTCTCTAAGCCCCATGGGGAAATGTGTAGAATTGCAGGAAATGTACTTAAAAACTTTCCACCATCAAGAGCAGGACCACTAAAATGTTTTGCCTGCGAGGTGCTTAGGGCCCCCAAAAGGCTAGGACCGGCCCTGATTTAAGTGCCTGAACCTGACCAATATGTTCTTCTGAAAGTCAATCATGTCCTTTTTCTGATAGAATACAAAAAAAACATGTACTTTTCCTCAAAAAAGTTATGAGGTCCAAAAGGCACCACATTGTAGGAATGACCCAGTTGGTCGGCCAACGGTGCAAGTGGCGACACTTCAGGCTGAGGAGTAAATTGCACACTTCCCGATGACCATAGACCGCTTACAGAGTAAGGAAACCAACACATAATTTTGTAATGTTGATGAAATATCCCTTTAATGTATCCTGTAAAAGCGTGTGTCATTTGCCTAGACACGCCCCCACATCTTTCTCCTGAAAACAAGTTGGCATTAAGTCAAGCAGCTC
The DNA here is from genome assembly GCF_016432855.1 of Salvelinus namaycush. NCBI lineage: Eukaryota > Metazoa > Chordata > Actinopteri > Salmoniformes > Salmonidae > Salvelinus > Salvelinus namaycush. The sequence goes on from NC_052331.1 coordinate 3,056,974, forward strand.
GAAAAAATATTTCTTGACAAGATAAACAAAAACGATGTGAGTACTTACAGTAGCAAACTTCGGTAATTGCCTGTGAGCAAAACTTGCTAGTCAACTTTATTGCCTTGCTTTGGTTTATAATATAAGCCAGTTTGCTAGCCAGCTAAAATGACATCGCTAACGTTAGCTAGCTCCTCTCAGTTTTTCCTCAGATGGCTGGAGAGCCGAAACACAGCAACCAGCTCGAGCAGTTCATGTTGCTGGCCAAAAATACTAAAGGACCCGCTTTGATTGCCCTCATAAAACAATTACTGGAAGCTCCGGGGGTATATGTCTTCGGAGAATTCCTAGACCTCCCCTGCATTCAACAGGTAACTTAGCTAGCTAACCAGCTTATTTTTATTTGTTTTCTAAAGTGGAGTGACTTGTGTATGAATGTGGAGTGCATTCATTTTTCACTCAAATGTAATGGCTATTCCCACAACACTAGATGTCACTGTTTTCAAGGTATGTGATTGCGTACAATGTTGTCAATTTTTCCTAATTCCCTGCTCTCCCTTTGTAGATGTCAAAAGGTCCCAATGAAGGCTACAGTCAACTGCTCAACATGTTTGCTTATGGCACATACCATGATTATAAAGGTAGTTGATCCTTTCATGCTTTCTTCTGCTTGTGTTATTCATGTTACACGGTCATGGTGCTACAGTATCCACGGGTTGATTTACATTTTTACATTTTAGTCAATTTAGCAGACACTTTTCCAGAGCGAATAACAATTAGTGCATTCATCTTAAAATCCTTAAAGCTGCAATATGTAACTTTTTGGGCGACTGACCAAATTCACATAGAAATGTTTTGAATAGTCTATAGAGCTGTCATTCTCATTGAAATCAAGTCAAAGAAGAGATAGATCTGTATAATGTGCGCTATTTCTATGCTTCCTGTTCATTAAGTTTGGTTTCTGCATCTTTTTAATTTCTGTTTTGTGTGCCAACTTAAAACAGCTGAAAATTTAATATTTTGGGTTATGAAAATGATTTCACAGCAGTTTAGATGGTACAATTATTATCTACACCAGGGGTCTCCAACCTTTTCTAGCATGAGAGCTACATTTTTAAGCTGCTCATTTTTGAGCTACTCATTTTTTTCTAGCTTTCAAATAGACACAATCTTCTCTCCCCTGCGACTTCCCCAGGTCCTCAGTGTACAATAGAAAGTAGTGCACAATATTTTCTGGAATATATTTTACCAGATTGTTTTCTCAGTAAAAAAAATCCTGGTTTTAGATTTTTGGTTTTTCAGTCTCAATTACAATTGTTAATAGAGAAACAACTAAATTGGATGTTCTGAGTACATGTTTTTAAAAATATATAAATAAATTCAGGTCTGGTAGAACAGATTTTGTTGCGTAATTTCCCTTTAGTTGTGCATCTGGCTCTTTAATTATGCATCTAGCAAGCAAGGAATATGCCATCAAATGTGGATGTCTAGTGATGGTTCTGTACTGCTGTTGCTCATTTCACAGCAAAGTTTGCAATAACAAATAATAGATACAAATGACATACTTATTCGTTATATACTTCTGCCAGGTAAGCCCTCTGTTACCATTAAATTGAGAAGATTTTGGGGAAAGTATTTCTGTCAACCCACAAGATGGTTATTGCATCAACTGGCTACACACGGAATGATAGAAAAACGCATGCGCCACACAGACAGACGGGCAATATTGCTGGAAGTTAATCGGCAAATATTGTGTTAGGTTTGGCTTTTTGAGCTAATAGTGGCTAACCAGGGGTGGGATAATGTCAATGTTGCATTGATTAGATAGTAGCAAGGAGCTTGCGGTATCTAATACTTGTCAAATTGCATGTACATTCAGAATTGTTTAGTGATTTACTCATATGTGAGCCTACGAGCCACTGACAGCTCGCGATCAACCTGTTGAAGAACCCTGCTCTACACTATACTTGCTTGTTTTATCGCATAAACCGAAATGATGCGAACTATTAGAATTTTAGCAAGCAGGAAATGGCAGAGCGATTTCTGCATAGTGCATCTTTAAGTCTATTGCTTCAATCTAAGTAACATTATTTTAAAAATCCCCATCAAAATCCATCAGTTTAACCTCTACAGGATCGGTACCCCCCCCCCACACACACACACACACACGCGGGATGGTTGAGCTAACGTAGGCTAGGTTGTAAGGAACAAACAAAAAAATCCCAGGACGTAGACATGTCTGATATGGGCAGAAAACTAAAATTCTTGTTAATCTAACTGCTCTGTCCAATTTACAGTAGCTATTAGAGTGAAAGAATACCGTGGTATTGTTTGAGGAGAGTGCACAATTATGAACTTGAAAATGTATGAATAAACCAATTAGGCACATTTGAGCAGTCTTGATACAGATACCTTGCATTTCAAAGATGATGGTAAAAAACATGTTTTTTTCTTGGTATTATCTTTTTACCAGATCTCATGTATTATATACTCCTACATTAATTTCACATTTCCACAAACTTCAGTGTTTCCTTTCAAATGGTATCAAGAATATGCATATCCTCGCTTCTATTCCTGAGCTACAGGCAGTTAGATTTGGGTATGTCATTTTAGGCGAAAAAAAAATTGTTGAAAAAGGAGCGGATCCTTATTAAGCTAGTTGACAGTCTTTTTTGCCATTTATGAATGTGGTATTCAATGCGTTTCTATGGGCTATAGTAGTAAAGGTCAAATTCTATATTTTATCCCCAAAATATTATACCTGAAGGGGTCCTACAATACAAAGTACATCGTCCCTCAATAATTAGTTATCAGCTAAATCTATGCTTGTAGGAAAATATAATTATTTTTGGTCCTATTTGTCCTTTCAGCATTCAAGGATACTCTACCCCCCTTGACTGAGACCCAGAAGAACAAACTAAGGCATCTGACCATTGTCAACCTGGCTGCAAACATGCAGGTCCGTACAGGACTGTCCACTGCAACAGACCCGACGCAGCCCTAAATATTGTTTGTGTATTGTGGTGCAGTCAGTTTGATCAAAGAAACCGAGAGCACTAGGCTTTCTTCCTATTGGTCCAGCACCAGTTTGCAAATGTGTAATGTGCAGCATCACTCTCACACACTTCTGTTCACTGTTATGGTGACTGCAGGTGATCCCGTACTCAGTGCTGCTGAAGGACCTGGAGGTGGGCAGTGTGCGTGAACTAGAGGACTTGGTGATCGAGGCTGTGTATGCTGACGTGATCCGGGGGAAGCTGGACCAGTGCAGGCAGCAACTGGAGGTGGACGCCTGCATCGGCCGCGACATCCGCTCCCAGGGCATGGGCCGCATCGCCAGCATACTGGCACAGTGGTGAGGGGGGGGGGTGTCTACGTATAGAACAGTTCTGCATATTAATGTTTGAGATTATAGACCCGGTTACGAGTCGTTTTTTCCCCAACAAAAGCCATGTTAGAATGTCGTTGTCTGTATCTGATGAATCATTAATCATTGTATCCTTAGTCCTGCTTTTCTACTGTATGGTTTATGCCTGTTTCTCTGTCCACATATAGATTCTGCTGATCTTTCTATTGTATGCGTGTCCACAGGTGTAGTGGCTGTGAGAGCATCTCTGCGTCCATAGAGCAGGAGGTGGGCAGGGTGAGCCACTGCAGAGAGAGCCACCTCAAAGCTCTGCAGCACACCGAGACCGAGGTGAGGGAAACATTCAGAGAGGGTTGAGGTGGATTGTAAGAAAGAATAAGTGCTCCATTTTCAAGTGTGCTTTGTGGTGCATGCTTTTTAGTGTTGTCTCCCTGTCACTTTTCTGTCCTTCCTCCTCTCTTTCAATTTCAATTTAAGGGGCTTTATTGGCATGGGAAACATGTTTACATTGCCAAAGCTTGTGAAATAGATCATTAGACATAACATTTGTGAGTTGTTGTTTTTTTATGTCCTATTATGTCTATATACAGTGTTGTGACTATGTGAAAATAGTTAAAGTACAAAAGGGAAAATAAATATTGGTTGTATTTACAATGGTTGCCCTTTTCTTGTGGCAACAGGTCACAAATCTTGCTGCTGTGATTGTACACTGTGGTGTTTCACCAAATAAATATGAGAGTTCATCAAAATTGGATTTGTTTTTCGAATTCTTTGTGGGTCTGTGTAATCTGAGGATAATATGTGTCTATAATATGGTCTCTGTCTCTCTCTTGTCTCGGTCAGGTGGGTAACATCCGCAGGATGATGTCAGCAACCACGTCTACGTCCACTCAGGACATGGACCCTCTGGGGGAGCAGGAGGGGGAAGGGGCCATGGCAGGCTCCGGGGCCGAGCGCAGGCAGACCCCCCTACAGATGATCTCCAAGGCCAAGAGCCTCAACAACCAGAGACACTGACCACTGTAGCCTGAGACGGGCATGTACTGTTTTATTAAGATATAGGCTGCTCAATGGTCTGAAGGGGCTTCCACGCCTTGTCTCCTTCCCTCAGTCTGCACTGCCTTTAAACAACTGAAAGGGAGGAGACAAGGAGAGTAAGACACTTTTGAGATTTATTCCATGGGTTTGTGGCCTGGACTAGGAATCTTTTGTTTAAGGCACTATCCTTTCCCCTGTTTTATAAAAAGGAGATGTAAAAGGTTGTTTCTAATTTTTGTCTTTAAGAAAATTGGGATAAAGAGAGAATGTATTTCCTGTTAAATGTGCCGAGTTTTGTCATTTTATTTGCTAATATCAAATATTAAAAGCTATGTTTTCAGATTTTGAACTGAACTTCATTATCACAAATCACTTGAATAAGCAAACAACTTTCATCAGCATACTCCTATGTAGTTTAGGAAATGTTGCGGATCTTATCGGTTTTATCCTGTCCCCTATCTAAATCTGTGAATATTCAAATGAAAACATTTTCCGCTTAGGTTTAAGCGTCCTACTAAATGTTCAAGAATGAAAGACCCGCTCCAGCCCTACACAGACGACATGCTTTTGCTTGAGTTATTGTCTGGGGGCTGAAGTGTATGTTTTTAGGTCTGTCTGTGCTGCCATGTTGGGAACCCCTTCTCTCCCCTGCCCGGCCCTGCGTACCCCGCTGACCTAGTTTTCAATTGTTTTCTGCCTGAGACAATGGGAGAAAATGGTTTCATAACCACACACAATACCTGGGTGTTATTCAACACGATTGTTGTCAAGGGTTCTTATTGTGGTGTGATTGTGTGTCGAGTGTTGTGCGCTTTCTTTATGTAACCAACTTATGCAGCCCCCCCCCCCAGCGAGGAGTTTCAGTACCCAACTCCCTTTCCACACACACGTTGTCCTCACCCTGGGGTCTCAAAGTAATTCTTATAGCGAGATCTCAAATGTCCCTGTTGACAGCCTTTACAAAACCTTTCCTTTCTCACGCCACTTACTAACTCATTCACTATGTTGGTCTTTTTTTCCAAAATCCAGCATGCGTTGTTTGGCAGAGAGGTTATGACCGTTATTAGACCCTTGCCCACTGTAGTGTCTTTGTAGGGCTTGTGTGTGTTATGTCAGCACCATGTGTAACCTCCGCTGACCCCTAGGGCAGGAACCACCGCACGCACACACACACAGACCCCAAACCCAATTCTCCAAATACTGGGTTTCTTGTCTCAATGGAGATGTGGACTGGCAAAAGCAAATCCTGTCTAGGCTTCTGCAATGCACTTCTTGTGGCAGTGAGATGTAACCCTTGATTGAGACTGCTGAAGTGGCCGGCTAGAGGAGATGGCTCTGGTAAGTGCGCCTCCAAAACCTCTCCATACGATGTCAGTCATGCCATGATTTAACAGTACATTAATGCACTTTCAAGTTATGCGTTCTATGGATTTGTGCGTTTTCAACTTTAAGCGTGTGGCTTTGGCTTGATTTAATGTTCACTGATGTATTTCAGGTCTAGAGCAGCGGGTGTGCCGTCACAGCAAGAAGAGGTGAGACGCCTGAAAAGCACTTGTTTGTCCAGCTGTCCTCTCTCATCTTCCATTTAGTATCTCACTTTCCCTTCTAAGACTGCTGACCTCTCTCTTCTTCAACCTTGCTTGCTGGTCTAGCTCTGTGTGGTCAGTGCCGCTGACACTGGTAAAAGAGGTGTAATACTGAGCGATAAGACTGGCAAAAAGAAAGGGGGGAGAGGAGGAGAAGGCTACAGTACAGTATGCCCACTCTGGCTAGCCGAGGGGGAGGGATGGGAGGAGCGAGTGAGCGGAAACCAGATTAATCAAAGGACATCAAAGGGGGATGGAGGGATAGGATGAAAGCGTGCCGACTGTTTGTCCCATGCCATCCCGCTCTGCCTGAGTTGGCTTACAGATCTCAGGGCCATTGTGCCGCGCGGGTGCATGTATGGGGCTGGGACACGACACATACACACTACACTACCGACACAACACTACAAACTTCAAAAACAACACAGACTCACACCATACCAGGGCTGCTAATTAGCAGGGACCTCACGACACGACATTTAGATTTGTGTGTGTTGGGTCTATGTTGGGAAATTGTTAGATAGAAACAAGCATCTCGCTACTCCCGCAATAACATCTGCTTAACACGTGTATGTGACCAATAACATTTGATTTGATTTATCACGATACTTTGGTGCCAATACTATATTTATTGCGATTCTCACGATTCTCCTATTTGATATTGCGATTTGATGTTCCAAACATACTGCTCACTATATGTCTGCTGCAGAGAGGGAGACGAGAGAGAATGAGTTTTGATCAGTCATAATATTGTCCAAAATAATATTGCGATATGTAAATGTTTCGATTCCCCCACAATCACTACACACACACACACACACAAAGTACTCAGAGAGCGGAAAAATGAGCGCTTTCTATTACACTTACTTACTGTCTCCTTTTTTCCTCCTTTCTCTCTTTCCATCCCCCAATGTGTGTCTCTCTCACACACCCATTCTCTCTGTTATGCCGCAACTTCAAAGCACAGCCCTCTGATGTTGCCAAAGTTGGCCACTCACTCAAACTGCGGCACAGCCACTCATACACACAGTCGCACACACTTCACATATAGCCAAATCCACAAATGTGTATATACAGTCCATTTCGGACACACCTGTTGCTGACAGGTGTAAAATCGAGCACACAGCCATGCAATCTCCATAGACAAACATTGGCAGTAGAATGGCCTCCCTGAAAAGCTCAATGACTTTCAACGTGGCACTGTCATAGGATGCCACCTTTCCAACAAGTCAGTTTGTCAAATGTCTGCCTTGCTAGAGCTGCCCCGGTCATCTGTAAGGGCTGTTATTGTCAAGTGGAAAAGTCTAGGAGCAACAACGGTTCAGCCGCGATGTGGTAGGCCACACAAGCTCACAGAACAGGACCGCTGAAGCTGGTAGCGCATAAAAATCATCTGTCCTCTGTTGCAACACTCACTACCAAGTTCCAAACTGCCTCTGGAAGCAACATCGGCACAAGAACTGTTCGCCACGAGCTTCATGAAATGGGTTTCTATGGCCGAGCAGCCGCACACAAGCCTAAGATCATCATGCGCAATGCCAAACATCGGCTGGAGTGGTGTAAAGCTTGCCGCCATTGGACTCTGGAGCTGTGGAAACGCGTTCTCTGGAGTGATGAATCACTCTTCGCCATCTGGCAGTCCGACGGACGAATCTGGGTTTGGCGGATGCCAGGAGAACGCTACCTGCCCGATTTACATAGTGCCAACTGTAAAGTTTGGTGGATAAGGAATAATGGTCTGGGGCTGTTTTTCATGGTTCGGGCTAGGCCCCTTAGTTCCAGTGAAGGGAAATCTTAATGCTACAGCATACAATGACATTCTAGAGGATTCTGTGCTTCCAACATTGTGGCAACAGTTCAGGGAAGGCCCTTTCCTGTTTCCTAATGACATTGCCCCCGTGCACAAATCGAGGTCCATACAGAATTGGTTTGTCGAGATCGGTGTGGAAGAACTTGACTGGCCTACACAGAGCCCTGACGTCATCCGCATCGAACACCTTTGGGATGAATTGGAACGCCGACTGCGAGCCAGGCCTAATTACCCAACATCAGTGCCGACCTCACTAATGCTCTTGTGGCTGAATTGGAAGCAAGTTCCAACATCTAGTGGAAAGCCTTCCCAGAAGAGTGGAGGCTGTTATAGAAACAAAGGGGAACCAACTCCATATTAATGCCCATGATTTTGGAATTAGATGTCCGATGAGCAGGTGTCCACATACAGTTCATTTGGAAAATATTCAGACCCCTTGACATTTTCCACATTTTGTTTACGTTACTAAATGACAAAAAATAAGACTGAAATATCACATTTATATAAGTTTTCAGACCCTTTACTCAGTACTTTGTTGAAGCACCTTTGGCAGCGATTACAGGCTTGGGTCTTCTTGGGTATGACACTACAAGCTTTGCACGTATGTATTTGTGGAGTTTCTCCCATTCTTCTCTGCAGATCCTCTCACGCTCTGACAGGTCTTCAGAGATGTTTGATCGGGTTCAAGTCCGGGCTCTGACTGGGCCACTCAAGGACATTCAGAGACTTGTCCCGAAGCCACTCCTGCGTTGTCTTGGTTGTGTGCTTAGGGTCGTGGTCCTGTTGGAAGGTGACCCGTTGACCCAGTCTGAGGTCCTGAGCGCTCTGGAGAATTGTTTTAATCAATGATCTCTCTGTACTTTGCTCCGTTCATCTTTCCCTCGATCCTGACTAGTCTCCCAGTCCTTGCTGCAGAAAAACATCCCCACAGCATGGTTCTGCCACCACCATGCTTCACTGTAGGGATGGTGCCAAGTTTCCTCCAGACATGACGCTTGGCATTCAGGCCAAAGAGTTCAATCTTGGTTTTGTCAGACCAGAGAATCTTGTCTGAGAGTCCTTTAGGTGCCTATTGGCAAACTCCAAGCAGCCTGTCATGTGCCTTTTTACTGAGGAGTGGCTTGCTGTACTACAAAGGCCTGATTGGTGGAGGGCTGCAGAGATGGTTGTCCTTCTGGAAGTTTCTCCCATCTCCACAGAGGAACTCTGGAGTTCTGTTAGAGTGACCATTGTGTTTTTGGTCACCTCCCTGACCAAGGCCCTTCTCGCCCGATTGCTCAGTTCGGCCAGGCGGCCAGCTCTAGGAAGAGTCTTGGTGGTTCCAAACTTCTTCCATTTTAAGAATGATGGAGGCCACTGTGTTCTTGAACCTTCAATGCGGCAGACACTTTTGGTTCTTGTCCGCAGATTTGTGCCTCGACACAATCCTGTCTCGAAGTTATATTCTAACCAAATTCAATTGCTAACATTTCGAAAAACCTGTTTTCGCTTTGTCATTATGGGCTATTGTGTTTAGATCGACGAGGAAGTAAATACATTTTATCCATATTAGAATAAGGCTGTAACGTAACAATGTGGATAAAGGGAAGGGTTTTGGTCATGCAGTGTGAACCCTGCCGTCAGCATTGGCCTGTGGGGAGGGTTGCAGCGGCACCCTTTGATGCTGTCCTGCTACTGTAGGAGCCGCGCTGCGTTTCATCGCTCAGCCGCTCACTTGGCTTAAAGATGACTCCAATTTGCGTCCCTCTTTTGGCTTACTGGTGCTTTGTATCTAGACCTCGTTTTATGTGGGTGTCTAGCTAATGTGTGACCATAGACCACGTTCTCTCCACTAACAGTCTGTGTGTGGGTGTACAGAACATTGTGTCTGTGTTGGTGGTATGGTCTTCTGTGGTTGCCGTTAGTGTCACATTGTGTTGTCGGTTCTACAAGAACCTGGGTGATGGGTGTCTGAACATCTTGTGATTTTCAGAGGAAAATTCAAACTTAACACTAAGTTCCAACTTGGAAGTCACTTTGTTTAGATTCAAGGTCTGTGTTCTACTCTGGACCTTTATTTGACTTATTTGTAAAACCTTATAGATTGGGTTAGGAGTCTTTCCTGGCCATGTGACATGCGCAGGAAAAAACCCTGGTTCTTCTATTACAATATGCGTTAGTTCCTCTAGAAAATAACAGGTGCAAACATTTTGTCGAGTACAAATTAAGTCAGTCTGGCCAAACCAGACGTTATTCTTTCTTTTTCCACATATCCATTCCCCTTTGTGGTTCGTAACAGCTTAGCGCTACAGTGGAACACACAAGGTTACATATGCTACCCCCCAATACAGGCTACTTATGTTCCCAGGACCACATTTTGCCCTGAAGTTGGGGTTCAGGTCCAACCCACATTGCATTAAAAATGAAGATGCATACACCTTTTTCTGTTCCCAGATAGAATAGCAACGGTTCACAGTACAGTAGAAATATTCGTAAACTGCCCTCACAGATATTGGCCTACTAGTTTTTAGAGTAAGACGTGTGTTTGTGTATACACAGGTAGTAGTTATGTTAATAACAAAGATAAAGTACAAGATTCGGTTTGATTTAAATCTGGTCTTAATTACATACCGGCAGCACATCAAAGAATAACAATCAATGCTGTTTTGGCTACTCACGGTGGAGCTGCAATGCATAGACATACAGCAACAAGTTACCAAGAGTGAAACTTTTTCAATTGAAACCTACCGGTTTACTACTATAAGACACAACTTATTAACAACTTATGACGACCACCATTCTTATAATGTATCTTTATATAACGATTGGTGAGTTCATCTGAGAAAGACAAAAGTGATGTGAACTGACAATATTTTAATGGGGGGGATAAAGGGCTGTAAGTGATCAATGGGGGCGGTGTCCGAGTGATTCCCGGGGGACGGCTTTGAAGTGGGCATCCTCTGAGAGACATCGAGCACAATGCCCTCTTTGACGGGCAGGGAGAATGGCAGACGCTCCTCTCTCTCTTCTCACTGTCCCTCCCCCATCTCTCTGTCCTCTGCTCTGTCCCTCCCCCCTCTCTCTTTCTCTCATCTCTCTGTCCATGTTCTCTCTCTCTCTCTTTCTTCCTCTCATCTCTCCGTCCCCGTCTCCCTGTCTTCCCTATCTCTCTGTCACTGATACCCCGCTTTGCTCAGCCCTTTCACAACATTAACTCTCTCACACAGACATAGCTCCACAACTAACTCTCTCCCTCCAATGTTAATGAATTCAAACACCCCCCTCCTTGCCTCCAAGCTCCATCACTCCACCCCCTCCCTCCTGCCTCCCTCTTCCCCCCTTTTCACAGAACCAAACCTCTTTGTAATTTCCAGCCTTGGCAAGTTGCACTCGATTTGCTGTCACAGTTTTTAATGAATTCAGCTGTTTGTGCATTGGCCATGGGAGCATCTCTCCTCCCTCCCCCACTCTCGCCCCTCCTCCACCTCGCTGGTGTTTCCCGAGGGACTCTATATATACTCCAGACCACTCTACTCCTTCCTATTGTTCCTCTAAGGAAACTTGCAGACAGATGCCCCGCGGCAGCACAGTGTGTGTGGGAGAGTGCAGAGAGACAGCCACGACAGAGACGAGACTCAAGACAATAGCTGGTGCTGCTGGACAGAGACTTTTACTACTACTACTAGCCCATTTCTTCTTCTGTGTTTTTTTGTTCGTTTTTTTTGTTGTTGTGATATTTCTTTCTCCACCGCTGAGTGGTGATCTGACGGCATGTTGCTGGTGTCACTGCTGCTGATGGCGATGGACTGCTGCCTTGGCGCTCCAGCCGGGAGAGAGGTGTACAGGATGCCTCAGAGTGCTCTGAAAGGTAAAAGGCCATGTCTGCGTGTCATTTAGACAGTGTCTCTTCGTGTCATGCCTTTTTTGCACACGGCGAGGGTTAAGTTTCTCATGTCAATTTCTTGGCTATTCACTGAATAACATGTCACCTAGTGTGGATGATATAGACCAGGGTTTCCCAAACACAGTCCTAGGGTCTCCCCCCCCCCCCCCCCCCCCCAGGTGCACGTTTTGGTTTTTGCCCTAGCACTACACAGCTGACTCAAATAATCAACTAATCATCCAGCTTTGATCATTTGAATCATCTGGAGCGATTCTGGGGAAACACTGATGTAGAGAGTACATGTACTGTATACGCATATTAGTGGTAGTGCTGACTTTTTCACTTTAATGATGCTTGGTTTTGTCATTCACACTGCACACCGAGTCTGCTGCACTATCCAAGTCTACCGTCGCCACAAGTTGGTGTCACCACAGTTCAGAGAAGCTCGCCTTTATCTGTCTGATCTTGCGCTTGTCACTCGAAGTAAAGCACGATTGTCTTGGTAGTGCGAGGGGGATCTATTCTATTTAGTATTTTGATCAGACATTCTCTCTGTCCTTGTGAAGGCACGGTTAACTATAGGCCTGTGCAGCAATTTCTCTGAGGTCAAAAGCCTAACCGGTACGGATTGGTAAACTGGGTTCACGCGGTGAACAGACACTGCTGTATAACATGGTGACATGTTCCAGACGTTAGTGACCGTAGTAAGTCGTTTGGTGTCGGTGTTTTAAAATAATAAATAACATATGCCATTTAGCAGACACTTTTATCCAAAGTGACTTAGTCATGTGTGCATACATTTCAAGTAGGGGTGGTCAGACACTGGAGCCATGCGGCATTGGAAAGCACAAGCGTTACAATTACCCGCATCAGTAGGGGTTTGATAGCAGAATAAGCATAGGATAGATACAACAGTTTGTCGAAGCAGGCTTCTCTAATCCTGTTCACTGCAGAGGTAATCTTAACATCTACATAACGGTGAGTGAATTAGGGGTTTACCGTTGTATCACAGTCAAATGGACCTTGCACATGCAGGCACATATCCAACCAAATCTCATCTTGATGAGTGCAATCACTTACAATACCTCCTTAAAAGGAATGGATTGGTAACCTTGCTCTCTTCCCTGAGCTTTCCCAGGGCTGTTACAGCAGCTACACTGATCGGCATGAAACCTAAGAGTAGAGATCCCTAGATCTCTTTGGAGGCTGAGTACAGCAAAGCGATGATGATGGCGGCGCACAGTGCTGAGTGTTTGTAGCGGTTCGAAACAAGGGTTCCAAGAGTGCAGGGTATCTGCCGCCCCTGTCCTGCCAGCCCGTGTCCCCTTTCCTCCATGCTTCGGGCTGTCTCTGCCATCTAATTAAGTCTTCTAATCAGCATTGTCGTTGTTAGCTAGCGGCCTGCCCTGTGATGTGGCGCGCACAGAGGAGGGGCGCGGGGGGCGGCGGCACAATTGAAGTGCGTCCGCACAGCCCACGTCAGCGTGTTTGTGCGTGAGCTCGCTCCACTAACGCGCTGCCAAAGGGCTCAAAAGAGCATCATGAGAAAAATGGGGCTCCGCACAGTGACACACACACACACACATAAACGCACTCTGTACTCGCTCTTGCAAGCACACACACAAACACAGAGTGCGGTCAACTACTCCGACTTTCCCACACTCAAGGAATGTGTCAGTCGTGTGCACGTCCTCCGAATGTGCTTCTTCTAATTATGTCTCCTCCGAGAGTGCCAAGACAGTGCCATGCACGTTGTCTGAATGACATACAAACCTGTCGTAATGCCCTAACAGTATAAGACCATGTAAATGCAGTCTCAACTGTTCTGAGTAGTCTAAAGATATGCATTTATGTGTCCTAGTGCTGAGAGTCACATTGCTGACTTTCTACTGTTCATTTCAGCACTGACCGTTTGCTGTTGGTCGTACTGTTCTTCAAGTTTACCCAGCTCACATATCCCTTTCTCGCTCCATCTCTCTTCTCTTGTCTCTCTCTCTGTAGCTCTATCGGACCGGGGTACTGTGGTTCTGGAGGCAGCGTTGACAAGTGCTCTGTCGGCTCTGGAGCTGGCAACGTCGGAGCGGAGTCAGGCCGAGGCAGTCTGTAGAGACTGTGTACCCTGTCTCTTTCAGGACTGCGGACAGCGCTCCGGACCCTGCTGTAAGGAAACATCCATAGCTTTTATCTCTCTCTTCCCATCCCCCATGTGACAACATGAGGCTAGGTCTTAAGAGTGTTTTAATGTCTTGTTGTACTGATTTTGTGTAAGTGGATACAGAACGTTTGATGGCGTTTAAAGAAGTTCATAACAATCACACAAGATGAGAATAAGTGTTCGTACATGGTGCCATTTAATCATTGTGGTTATAATCGTGGCCTCATCTCTACTTCCTCTTTACAGCCTCTCTGGATGGCACATTGGCTGAGCCCAGCTGTGATGTCATTACCAAGGCTCAGAAAGTCCTGGAGGAGGGCGAGCGGAGCTGGGCGCTGAGCCAGGCATGTGGGTACTACCGGCGGCGGTGCCCGTCGGGCGAAACGGAGAAGGAGGCTTGTGTGAGGATCATGGGCGAGAGCTGCAGTGCCCGCGTGCTCCAGTGTAGCCTCCTGAACACCATGCAGAACCTGGAGCCTGCCACACAGACACGCACACAGGGTGGGTGAGCAACACACACAATTTGCACTCTATTGGGTTGTATTCATTAGGGCACACCGTAGCAAAACGTTTTGCAATGTAAAATGAAACATAAGTGTTTCTTATTGGACAAGTTCCAGTAGTAGTACATCTCTGTTTCAGTGGGTTTTCTTTGGTTTGGTGCCTAATGAATATGAACCTGAGTTCTGTATTACTTTCTGCTGATTGAAAATGTGGAACTCTTCGGAACCCCCCTAACTCTCCCCCCTCTTTCCCAGCAGCAGTGTGTGGCCAGAGGCTGTCGGCGGTGCAGAACGTGACCCAGCCCCGCTCCCGTATTGTGGGGGGTTCCCCGGCCCCCCCTGGCAGCTGGCCCTGGCTGGTCAACCTGCAGCTGGACGGAGGGCTGATGTGTGGAGGGGTGCTGGTGGACAGCTCCTGGGTGGTGACCGCCGCCCACTGCTTCGCTGGGTAAGTGTGTAAGTGTGGGTCCTTTTTGTACTGGTTGTTTGGTACTGGTTGTTAAATGGAGAGAGTGTGACACATCTCTTCTAATTTTGTCTCTCTGAATGTTTTCCCTCAGAGTAAAAAGTTCTGCATAATTGACCTTATCCCTCTCTCGCTCTCGCTCTCTCTCTCTCTCTGTGTTTCTCTACTGTAGCAGTCGCAGTGATAGCTCCTGGACGGCTGTGGTGGGAGAGTTTGATATCACCAAGACCGACCCTGACGAGCAGGTGCTCAAGGTCAACCGCATCATCTCCCATCCCAAGGTGTGTGTTTCTCATACGTGTTTTCTTACTGTGCATCCTGCCTTCAGAGCTGCGTCTATACTACAGTGTGAGTGTTGCGGCACCGCCTTGTTCTCCGAAGATCACATGTTCCCGGCTAGAGCGATGTCAAACGCGTTAGTCAATCAACTTAATCAATCCTCCCTCCACCTCTGTGCAGTTCAACCCCAAGACGTTTAACAACGACATAGCGCTGGTGGAGCTGACGTCTCCGGCGGTCCTGTCGGACCACGTGACCCCTGTGTGTCTGCCGTCAGGTCTGGAACCGCCTACTGGCAGCCCCTGTCTGGTGGCCGGCTGGGGCTCCCTCTACGAAGGTACAGCTATTATTTTAACCGTCATTAATATATGATTAATTCGCCAAAGACGTGTGGTGGGATCTTAAGATGAATGCACTATAACTGTAAGTCGCTCTGGATAAGTAAATGTGACCTACAATACAACTCTATATATCATACTGTGTTAAAGTTGTCTGTTTCTCAAGTAACTTTCTTGGGCCAGGTTATTTACATGCGTAGGGTTATAGACCTCATTTGTATAGAGAAGCAAATGCATTGACTTAAGGAAGTGACTAAATGGAACTTTGTTTGAAGTCATCACACACAGTATGAGATGTACTCATTGAACTACTTCCTGTCTATCACCTCAGATGGTCCTTCAGCTGACGTGGTGATGGAGGCTAAGGTTCCTCTGCTGCCACAGAGCACCTGTAAGAGCTCCCTGGGCAAGGAGCTGGTCACCAACACCATGCTGTGTGCCGGATACCTCTCTGGGGGCATCGACTCCTGCCAGGTGGGTGGTACTGCCGTATCAATGGACTGAGATTAAGATCATGTCATGCCCAGGTCCTGGACTGACTCGGAGGAATGAGATTTATGATTTAAGATTGTCTTTGCGTTTGTTTAAATGTATTCAAAATGTCCTCCAGAGCTTTGCTCCTGTGGATTTATATTGTGATGAGTGAGGTCCTCTGGTGTTCAGTTGGTAGAGAGCATAGCGCTTACAATGACAGGATAGTGGGTTCGATTCCCGGGACCACCCATATGTGAAAAATGTATGCACGGCATGCATGACTGTTAAGGTGTCAGCATGCTTCAGTTCGGCTGGCGCCTAATGGAACTCGTCTATGCGAACCAAACGAGTGTGCTGAGGAAGTGTATTATCTAAGAAATCTGTCATTCATTTTTACCGAGGAGATGTGAGTTGTGCAACTTTCCATCTAAGATGTTTGGTGCAAAATCAAAATGTTGCATGAAAACGGGGCGTCTCTCGTTGAATGACAACAAAGACTTATTGAAGAATCCCTACTGTTGACCAATCACTGACGAAGGGGCGTAGACTTCATCTACTGTCTCCGGCTTGCCTCCCCCAAAAAATGTTGTGTGCTCGAACAGCCGGAAAAGTCCAAAACGAACAAAAACATCACAAAATGTCGTCATAATATATGCACAAACTCTTCCGAACTGTTTTGTCTGGGAAACATGCGGACGCCTTAAATTGCTTTGGATCAAAGTGCCTGCTGAATGGCATATTTATGAGTTCATAGCGGGTGTACTTCATAGCTGTAATACTGTCTGTGTCCTGTAGGGGGATTCTGGAGGCCCTCTGATCTACCAGGACCGTATGTCAGGTCGCTTCCAGCTGCACGGCATCACGTCCTGGGGAGACGGCTGTGGGGAAAAGGGCAAACCTGGGGTCTACACACGGGTCAGCGCCTTCTCCGATTGGATACTCGCTGAGATACAAAGTAACTCATTTTTTTTGAAGCATCATCATTTTTTGAAGACACTATGCTTTGCCATGCATTTAAATTATTGGTTCTAAAGCTTTTTGAAGTGAAACATTTTAAAACATATTACGTATCCTGATGTGAATCGTGATACAGTACTGAGCCAGCAATCTAACATTCACTCCCTGGTTTACCCAGAGTCCTTTGGGAGTCGGGAGCCGACGTGTCCTGAGCTGCTGAAGACATCGGAGCTGTCGGAGGAGCAGCAGAGGTCGGAGTTCGTCTCTCTGTGTCGCTTCTACGCCCAGACCTGCCCCCCCAGCCAGGGGGCTGCCGCCTGCAACCGCCTCGTCGAGGAGAAATGTCGCAGCCGCTTCAAGAAGTGCCGTAAGTGTTAGACTTGTAACGTTCACAGCCATTTTTTGCTGTGAAGTGAGCATGAGGACCATGAACTCTCAACTGCCCTATGTTTAGTGCATTAAAAATGAACCAACCCCTATCTTGCAGGGTTATTCAACCGGGGATCTGTGTAAATGTATGTGTATATGTATGTATATATACAGTACTGTGCAAAAGTTTTAGGCAGGTGTGAAAAAATGCTGTGAAGTAAGAATGCTTTCAAAAATAGATATGTTAATAGGTTATATTTATCAAAAAAACGAAATGTAAAGTGAGTGAAGAGAAGAAAAATCTATATCAAATCATTATTTGGTGTGACCACCCTTTGCCTTCAAACCAGCATCAATTCTTCTAGGTACAGTTTTTGAAGGAACTCGGCAGGTAGGTTTGCCCAAACATCTTGGAGAACTAACCACAGTTATTCTGTGGATTCAGGCAGCCTCAAGTGCTTCATGTAATCCCAGACAGACTCGATGATGTTGAGATCAGGGCTCTGTGGGGGCCATACCATCACTTCCAGGACTCCTTGTTCTTCTTTACGCTGAAGATAGTTCTTAATGACTTTCGCTGTATGTTTGGAGTCGTTGTCATGCTGCAGAATACATTTGGGGCCAATCAGATGCCTCCCTGATGATATTGCATGATGGATAAGTATCTGCCTGTACTTCTCAGCATTGAATTGATGATCATTTCTTAATTCTGACCAAATCCCCAACTCCCATTTGCAGAAATGCAGCCCCAAACTTGCAAGGAACCTCCACCATGCTTCACTGTTGCCTGCAGACACTCATTTGTGTTCCGCTTTCCAGCCCTTCGGCGAACAAACTACCTTCTGCTACAGCCAAATATTTCAAAGCACCTGCTGCCATTTTTCTGCACCCCAGTTCCTGTGTGTTCGTGCATATTTGAGTCGCTTGGCCTTGTTTCCACGTCAGAGGTATGGCTATTTGGCCGCAAGTCTTCCATGAAGGCCACTTCTGACCAGACTTATCAGGACAGTAGATGGGTGTACCAGGGTCCCACTGTTTTCATGTCAATTCTGAGCTGATGGCACTGATGGACATCTTCCGGTTGCGAAGGGAAGTTAGCATGGTGTGTCTTTCATCTGCTGCAGTAAGTTTCCTTGGCCGACCACTGCATCTACGGTCCTCAACGTTGCCCGTTTCTTTGTGCTTCTTCAAAAGAGCTTGGACAGCACATCTGGAAACCCCTGTCTGCCTTGACATTTCTGCCTGGGAGAGACCTTGCTGATGCAGTATAACTACCCTGTGTCTTGTTGCTGTGCTCAGTCTTGCCATGGTTTACTGTCAAAAGTCATACAACGTCTTCAGCAACCTCGCCTTGTTAGCTGAGTTTGGCAGTTCCTCGCCCAGTTTTATCCCTCCTACACAGCTGTTTCTGTTTCAGTTAATGATTGTGTCTCAACCTACATATTGAATTGATGATCATTAGGACCTGTTTGGTATAATTGTTTAATCATACACCTGACGGTATGCCTACAAAATCCCTGACTTTGTGCAAGTATACCTACAAGAATTGATGGCCAAGGGTGGTCACACAATATGGATTTGATTTCGATATTTCTTCTGTTCACTCACTTTGCATTTAGTTAATTGATAAATATAATCTATTAACATGTCTATTTTTGAAAGCATTCTTACTTTACAGAATTGTTTCACACCTGCCTAAAATCTTTGCACGGTACTGTGTGTATACAGTGCATTCAGAAAGTATTCAGACCCCTTGACTATGTTAGAGAGTCTGGCCACTACCATAGAGGCCTGATTTGGTGGAGTGCTGCGGAGATGGTTGTCCTTCTGGAAGGTTCTCCCATCCCCACAGAGAAACTTTGGAGCTTTGTCAGTGAGAATCGGTTCTTGGTCACCTCCCTGACCAAGGCCCTTCTCCCCCGATTGCTGAGTTTGGCCGGGTGGCCAGCTCTAGGAAAAGTCTTGGTGGTGCCAAACTTCTTCCATTTAAGAATGATGGAGGCCACTGTGTTCTTGCGGACCTTCAATGCTGCAGACATTTTTTGGTACCTTTCCCCAGATCTGTGCCTCAATACAATCCTGTCCTTCGATCTCTACGGAGAATTCCTTCAAACTCATGGCTTGGTTTTTGCTCTGACATGCACTGTCCAATTGTGGGACCTTATATAGACAGGTGTGTGCCTTTCCAAATCATATCCAATCAATTGAATTTACCACAAGTGGACTCCCAACAAGTTGTAGAAACATCTCAAGGATGATCAATGGTAACAGGATGCACCTGAGCTCAATTTCAAGTCTCATAGCAAAAGGTCTGAATACTTATGTAAATAAGTTATTTTTCTTTTTTCTTTTTTAACAATTTGCAAAAAAAAAATCTAGAAACCTGTTTTTGCTTTGTCATCATGGCGTATTGTGGGTATTTATTTTTATTTATTTTTTTAAATCAATGTTAGAATTAGGCTGTAACGTAACAAAATGTGGAAAAAGGAAACGGGTCTGAATACTTTTCGAATGCACTGTATGTACAGTACCAGTCAAGTTTGGACACACCTACTCATTCAAGGGTTTTCCTTTATTTTTAATAATTTCTACATTGTAGAATAATAGTGAAGACATAAAAACTATGAAATAACACATATGGAAACATGTAGTAACCAAAAAAGTGTTTAAAATTGAGATTCTTCAAAGTAGCCACCCTTTGCACACTAGGCATCCTCTCAACCAGCTTCACTTGGAATGCTTTTCCAACAGAGTTCCCACATATGCTGAGCACTTGTTGGCTGCTTTTTCTTTACTCTGCGGTCAAACTCATCCCAAACCATCTCAATTGGGTTGTGGTCGGGTGATTGCGGAGGCCAGGTCATCTGATGCATCACTCTCCTTCTTGGTCTAATAGCCCTTACCCAACCTGGAGGTGTTTTGGGTCATTGTCCTGTTGAAAAACAAATGATAGTCCCACTAAGCGCAAACCAGATGGGATGACGTATCGCTGCAGAATTCTGTGGTAGCCATGCTGGTTAAGTGTGCCTTGAATCCGAAATAAATCACTGACAGTGTCACCAGCAAAGCACCGTCACACCTCCTCCATGCTTCATGGTGGGAACCACACATGCGGAGATCATCTGTTCACCAACTCTGCGTCTCACAACGAAGCGGCGGTTGCAACCAAAAATCTAATTTGGACTCATCAGACCAAAGGACAGATTTCCACTGGTCTAATGTCCATTGCTCGTGTTTCTTGGCCCAAGCAAGTCTCTTCTTCTTATTGGTGTCCTTTAGTAGTAGTTTCTTTGCAGCGGTCTCTTCTGAACAGTTGATGTTGAGATGTGTCTGTTTGTTGAGCTCTGTGAAACATTTATTTGGGCTGCAATTTCTGAGGGTGGTAACTCTAATGAACGTATCCTCTGCAGCAGAGGTAACTCTGGGTCTTTCCTGTGGCGGTCCTCATGAGAGCCAGTTTCATCATAGCGCTTGATGGTTTTTGGGACTGCACTTGAAGAAACTTTCAAAGTTCTTGAAATTTTCCGCACTGACTGACCTCCATGTCTTAAAGTAATGATGGACTGTCATTTCTATTTGCCTATATGAGCTGTTCTTGCCATAATATGGACTTGGTATTTTACCAAATAGGGCTGTCTTCTGTTAACCACCCCTACCTTGTCACAACACAACTGACTGGCTCAAACACATTAAGAAGGAAAGAAATTACACAAATTTAACTTTTAACAAGACACACCTGTTATTTGAAATGCATTCCAGGTGACTACCTCCATGAAGCTAGTTGAGAGAATGCCAAGTGTGTGCAAAGCTGTCATCAAGGCAAAGGGTGGCTACTTTGAAGAATTTCAAATATAAAATGTATTTTTATTTAACACTTTTTTGGTTACTACATGATTCCATGTGTGTTATTTCATAGTTTTGATGTCTTCACTATCATTCTACAATGTAGAAAATAGGCTTTGAAAAAGCACCCGCGAATAGGCTACCAGTGCAGCAAGTGCTGAAAAGCTTTGAAAATAATTTGAATTTCAGTATACATCCGGAATTGACTGGGATTTCAATGGAATTGACCCCAACCCTGTGGCTAACCTTTGTGTAAACAGCTGCTCTTAGCGATACAATTTAGC
Organism: Salvelinus namaycush; assembly: GCF_016432855.1. NCBI lineage: Eukaryota > Metazoa > Chordata > Actinopteri > Salmoniformes > Salmonidae > Salvelinus > Salvelinus namaycush. The sequence continues at coordinate 3,078,284 of NC_052331.1, forward strand.
GTACCTTTCTAGCTAATAGGCTATGTTAGAGTTTACTCTTCCTCTTTCAATTGTAATGTTGGGATGTCAAAATAATGAACTATCTACCAAATCTATTCATTTGTAAATGTTGCTTCTCCTTGCCATTATCATTCACCTGATACGACCAGATGTGAGATTTTTTTATTTATTTTTGCTAACGTATGATGGTGGGTTGCCAGTTTGCCTGGGATGGGGTCCGTGGGCAAGAACAGTTTGAAGACCTATTGTATAAAGCAATAATGGAGATACTGTTGTTACAGTGGAGATGGATATTGGATCTTGTAATGAGCTAATCCTCAGCGGATTTCTCAGATGACTCATGTCTCTCGCTGGTCTTTACATAATGTATCCTTGATTTCTCCTCTCTTCAGAGTTGCGTTCGTTCCTGCAGACCCTGCTGGACTTGCTCCAGAGAGCAGAGGACTATATCAGAGACAAGGTAGACCTGACCTTCTTCACCCAGACCCTGCCTCAACTGGTGGAACACATCTACAGTACAGCCTTTACCGCCAAGGAGAGGGAGAGGAGGGAGATCCCACAGGAAACAGGTACAACACAGGCAGCCCACTACTGTACTCTTTCTAGCCCCCTCGTACCCTCCATTCTTCCCCGTTCTGTTAATCACCTACATTCATATTATCCCCTACCTCCACACACCCTACTACTCCACATCACAGTACTGTAAGCCCCTACACCCCTGCTACCCCCACAACAACCCCATTCCTACTCAAAACCATGTCCAAAAACACAATCTTACCCACACAGCCTACCTTAGCATTACTACCTATAGAAAAAGCTAAAAAGCTATTTATTAACAGTATGTATGTATTATATTATTCATACAGAAGTGTGTGTCACATGGCCATTGTATGTGTCTAACAGGGGTATTATTTATTAAAGAACAGGTATGGGGTGCTGTCCGGTCAGGGTCAGAGGAAACTGGTCCTGAGTTGTTCCAGAAGGTAGGCCCCCTGGTGGCTGACTGGGAGAACTACCTCAGGGGCATCGCTGTGGAGTTGGACACACAGACACACGGACAGACAGACGGCTCCAAACCCCTGAGCCAAGAAGAGAGTCTTTTCCTCCAGGTAGGCCATAGTGAACTCAACTCTTCAACACTTTGTAAAGGTCATTTTCAGTCACTTTGTCTATCTTGGGAACTATCTTTATGATCGTCTCCCATGTTGACCACTGGCTTATGAGACTGTGTTGTACTCTTACTTTATATTCAGTAGCTATATCAACACTATCAACAGTACACTTTACTGGTGTACTGTGCTATACTGTTGCTGTACGTTAATGTTAGTCTGTGCTTTACTATACCCTTTTTTAACCCTCTTTATGATGTCATTTCCAGGCAGAGGACCCCTCTCTGCATCAGCTAAAGGGGAAGTACCAGACCATCATCTCAGCCTTACACTCCAAACTGGACTCCAGACCTGCTCCTCCAATCCTGCACCTGAATACAGCCCTCCTCCAGGAAAACTCTCCCAACATTCATGCTGTTCCCACTGAAGAGTCGCCCTCCTCATTCCCCCTTCAGGGGTCAGAGTCGCTCACAGCCCTCATCAGTGAAATCCGGAAATTTGGGACACAGAATGAAATGGCGACAGAAGATGCAGAAATTAGTGTAACATCTTTTGAAGAGGACACATTTTCTGATCCAACACCAGTCAGTTCTATAGAGACTACAGATTGGCTTAACAGAGCTGTGACCGAGCAGACATCCTTACAGCGCCTGTTCCCGTCTCTGTCCACCATCGGCAGCACCATGTCTCCCGTAGCAACGACCTTTGACTCCAGACAGACTCTACTTCCTGGTTCTCCCTCCCTCCAGCTGTCCCTCGACCACCGGAAACGCAGGAGTCTCCGCAAGAGGCAGATCCCTGGGGTTAAAGGTACGTGTCACAGCTAGTACTGTATGTCTGTACTGTATGTGTCTGTGATGGTAAGATGGAACAACTCAGTAATCAACAGTGTCACATTATTACGACCCTGATTTTGTTTTTTATTTTTCTGACCATGTGACATGACTAGGAAACACTCTGGGTCCTAGATAGACTAAACATAAGGCTTGGAGTTTTTCCTGGTCAGGTCACGTGGGCAGGAGAAACCCCTAGCCCAACTCATAGCATGTGTATATGTTAACATTATCAGTGTTGGATATTAGCAACATAATAATAGGTTGTGGGTGTTTGACAGCTTGTCCAGGAGTAGCAGAGTCCACCCAGCAAGTCAGTGGTATCAGAGACACATACAAGTGGATCCTGGGCATCCCCACCAAGAACCTCCACATGAACTTCCAGGAGGTGAGTTTATCTCTGCACAGCAATATTTACAAGGTCTATTAATAAGGGATATAGTTATGTAGATATTGGGATTGTGCATGTTATGTCAGACAAGTCAACTCAAACCAATCAGACTTTTTCCATCACTTTTTCTCTATTCAAGTAATGTGTTACTGTGTTACTGTCATCATGTCCTGTGTTGTTGACCAACGTCCCTCTCTCTCACACTCTCTTTCTCCTCCTCCTCCTCAGTTGCTGGTGGACCTGAGCTCTAAGAACGATCGGGGTCTGTACGAGGCTCGGGTCAGGGCGGTGGTGGGGGGTCGACCTCTGACCTTCTACAGCCTGGTGGGTCTGGAGAATGAGTCCTTCTACCGTAGCATGCCGCGCATCATTGCTCTGGCTCTGGATGCTCTCAAAACGTAAACGACATCAACTTCAACAAAAACGAACACGCGTCAAAGACTCGGTGGCTCAGCGAAGGTCGAGTCAGCTGGTGGTGGCAGAGACCAGAGAGGGGGAACGAACCCAATGGGACCTTGAAACTGGCGACTACTCATTCAGATGGGAGGCGAAAGGACAGGCACTGGGCATTCTAGGAGACCTAAACATTAGGAATGTAACAACTCACCAATACACATCAGATCCGGTTCAAATGTTGTAAGATGCGAGTGCGTCAAGTTTATTGGTGGGCGGGAGCTCAAACTGATCCAAATGACGTATGCGTCGGTCAGAAAACCCATTTTAAAATGTTCCAAATTGACAGTGAACTGTTTTTGACTTTATATAGTGTTATTCCGGGGGGAAAACACTGATTGATGCGTCCTCCTTCAGTTCAGTAGCCTATCAAACTTGTTTTATGACGTAACTGCATATGAGTGTGAGATAGCAACTGTGCGTACAGTGCTGGAGACGGCTGCTCGCGCCAACGAGAGGTTGTTCTAATGGGCTATTCGTACATCTGCATTCAGATGCTTGTAATGGCTTTCACAATGTCAAATCCTAGGCTTTATTAGTTGAGTGACAACAAATGTAATTTGGGTCATTTCGGGTCACTGTTACCAAATGAGCTGTAGAAAGTAGTTTTTTTAAGTTTTTTTACTCGAGTTGTGTCGCCTACCGGAATGGATGCAACTCACATCCAACTGCAGATTTTGGGTTTTCAATCATTCAGATTTCATTTAATAGTTCAGGTTCACTATAAGAAATAGTTTTGGTAGTTTTGCTTCAAACAGTCGGTGTATTTGGTCATTTCAACATGAACAGGGTATGTTCATTAAGGACGGAAATACGTTTTGCCAGCTGCGCATGGTTGCGTTCATTCATTGGTCGGAATGGAGAAGCTCTCCCATAAAACTCCAAATGGTCTAAACCATTCCCTTTTGAGACGGGGTAAAATCCAAACCTGCATTATATTAATTGGCTAAATGCCATGCTAATTTCTAAAGAGAAATATTGACATAGTACTAGCTCGAAACATGTTTAATCTGCAAAAAATGACAAGTTAATCAGTGGGCGATGGTGATGTCAGAGAAAAAGTGGTGGGAGAAAAAGCATACATTTCCCCACTTCTAATCTGATAGTGGGGTGGTAGATGCTCAGTCTGCTCACGTGTCTACACACACACACACACACACACACACACTGAGGGCCACTCAGCTTAGAGAAGTCATCTCAGAGAGGCCCAGCTTCCCATCAGCAGCAGTTATTAATTAAAAATGGAAAATTAATGTGTTCAATGCAACAGCGAAAAAAGTGCATTGAACCGAATTGCATCAATTAGTTTCCCTAATCAAACCAAACGTATCGTTCCTGTATTGTACTGGGGCCAATGTGTCCAAATGCGTATCAAATCGTCCGCGCAAATGGGCGCAAGTGTACACGCGCACGCACACACAGTGTGTGACTCTGCTGGCAAACGCTGAAGAACAGAGACAGGAGAGTGACATTACAATATGACATCATGTCAACCCACCTGAGAGCCTGACCTCTATATGTACACACAGCCCTGAATGTATTGGACCATCCTGCTTAGCAACCATTCATGGAGATGAGTTGTTTTTTTACATGGCTGGCGTATCGCAGTGAGACAGCCATAGAAGTAGATAGAGAACTCATTTTTGTATCTGTGCCATTAAAATGGTGGAAGCCCACAGTGGCGATGGCCATGCTAAAACGGGTTATATCCATGTGTCTATCTCTATGGACGCAACCCTTTGTAATTTTTGAGCCTGTATAAATAAATAAGTTATTCAAAATGTTTGTTTTTCTGCAAAAGGTTGAGCCTCTTGTGAAGCAAGCAGACTGTAGGCCCCTTCATACTGTACATTGGTATATTATTTTTCGTTGCTATATTTATTTGTATAGAGAACTGCTTTGTATTTTTCTAATAAAATATCAATAAAATTGTTATTATTCTATCTGTAGTGCTTGGTTAGATATTCTATGTCTGGTGAAGTGCACAGAGAATCCTTGTCCTCATTTCAACTCGGATTCATTCATTTGTAAAAAAATATATATATATTTTTGAATATATGAATATGAATGGCTCAGACTCGCTTTTGTGAGGACGTTGCCTCGAGTCAAAATGGATGTTGAGCAATTCAAGATTCAATTACTAATCATTATGAACACCAGAACTAGTTGATGGGTTGAAACAAAAGCCTGCACAGAGGGACAGCAAAAGAGGTTTGGGGCTCCTAAATCAAATCAAGTTTATTTGTCATATGCACAGGATACACAAGGTGTACACAGTACAATGAAATGCTTACTTACAGGAACACCTCTCAACTTTGCGACAGCTAAAACAGAGCTGGCAAGGAGCATAGGCAACAGCTGTATCAACATACTGTAGGCCTATAGCTCTGTACCCCCACATGAAGGTATAAACGCTGGTAAGAATGTTAGCGTCTAATTTTCCTGTTGGCACGGCTGTTAATTGGAGGAAATTCAGTTGGTATTTGGGAGGAATGTCAAGGTGTGGATCAGTAGCCTATAGATTTTCTGAGAGTGTGGCAGACGCGTTATGTAATAACAATGCGTTAAACGAAGCTTCAAAAATATTGCTTTCAGACACGTTTTGCTCAGTTCAAAGTGAATTAATAGACAAATACTTAGAATGAAAAGAGCAATGTGCGCTACAGTGTGTTGCCCTCAGGGAATCTGTATTTTGAAATGAATGTTTTTGTTTTTCATGGGGGGGTAGCTGTTTTTTGGGGGGGAATACAGTATACATTAATAGATCATTTTAGTTCTGTGTATATTTCTATACCATTGGGGAAAGTATCCAAAGTATTTTTGCTTTAGCTGACAAATCAAAGCCAGTGTGTTTACCTATTGGAAGTGTGAAAGGTCCAATGCAGCTATTTTTATTTCAATATCAAATCATTTCTGGGTAACAATTAAGTATCTTAATGTGATTGTTTTCAATTAAAATGCCATCTACCGAAGTGCCCGCTCCATCATCGTCAACTACTTCCTCTTCGACTGGCAGAATTTCACCATGTTCTTCCGGTGTGGGAATCATACACACTCCCAATCAAAAAACCCAAAACATCCCCTTAGCCAAGACATACCCCCAACCTCTTCAGTGATTTGAGGCGTCGGGTTACTACCTGTAAAAGCCTCGGGGTCGATCACCACCCACTCCACAAGCTGGTTGTCCTCCTCTGTGAGAACTAGTTCTATCTCGTTAACGTTGTAGGTCTGGGAACTGAACACAGGGGAGACACAGTCATCCATTACTGTTTACAAGACAGCATGCTGAAAGGAGACATTAGCATGTTTGTTAGGAGTATTGTCCCTGGCCTGGCTGACAGGGAGAGATTGAAGAAAGACCGTGAATAAATCTGAATATTAAAGTACCTTCCTTTCTTAAACTGTTATTTTCTTGGACTGTTTAAAAAAAATTAGGATCAGGTGGATGAATGCAAAAACACAGACCTTACATATCAGTAAGCTGTCTATCATGTTGACCAACTTGGTCTTCTTCATATTTGTTGTTTAAATTACTGTGTGCTCATTGGCAGGCCAGGTGGAGGCATTATCCGTATCCTCTATATATTCCATTAAAAAAAATAAAAAGTTCTCTCAACATCCATTGCTCTCTCGTTCTCTCTCTTTTTCTCTCTTTTTCTAGCCAGAATTGGATATTGTTCTAAGCAGCATATCTGGAAGTCATGACACTATTCATATTAACTCTAGCTCTCTACTGTTGCCAGAGAATGGGGAGTGGAACATCAAGCACAGGCCTGCTAAGAAGCTGATCAACCAGCTCTACACTAAAATAAGTTAGAGTAGGGTTACTAGGATATTTTCCAGGGGAATATGGGGAATTGATGGGAATTTTTGGTTACACTGTACCTACCCTGCACTTACAGTTAAGGGTTGAACAAGGATGTTGACATGACGCTAAGGTTAGGGTTAAGGTTAAGGTTAGATCTAGGGTTAGGGCTACTGCTGTCAGTACAGTACAGTGTTACAATGAGCAGTGGCGGACTGTCCGTCGGGAGCACTGGCCTGAGGGTCGTTTTTGCCTGCCATGAATAGTCAACTTGACCAGCGATAATATATCAAGCAGGAATGAGTTGACAGAGAATCCACACATCAGGCGTGACTCTCTCGCTGCAGTGTCCCCGCGCGAGGGTGCGCGCGCCAAAAATGACATCAGGTCTCTCCGCGACGCACATAGCAACCGTCTACCTGCTTCTCTAGCGATAACATTTTAAACAAGTCGCACGGCAAAATGGACGGTCAGAAAAGGAAAGGTGGAGCAGAGAGAGAGAGAATAAAAAAGAGAAAGGCCCTTGCCACAGACGCTGCTAAATGCTGCAAAATAAGCGACATATTCGCCAGTAAGGGACCAGGTCAGTCAAAAACACACACACGACACCCAGAATGGCTAGCTAAGTAGCCTAGCTAATAATAGTGACACAGCGGCCGGTAGGCTAAACAGTTTGCACGTCTTACGTCTTCGTGGAGGAATTATATCATAGCAATGAGTGCAACATAGCGATCATAATATGACATTGAAGGCAATATGTTTCAACTAGTAAAAAATAGTAAACCTAGACTATGGACTTCCCAGCATTCGGTCATGACTCATGCCACATAAGCTGGGGAAAGTGCACATACACTGTACAGCGAAACAGGCTACAGTAACGTAACCATAATACATCCATGAATGTAACACAGTAGCCTGTGTGACACAGCACAGGCAATGACAAAGATCATTAGCGCCATTAGTACCAGCCTTACTACAATAATATACAGCTCTGGGAAAAGTTAAGAGGCCACTCTAAATTAAGAGACAACTCTTAATTTTTTACAGAGCTGTATTAATGTAGCCTACTGATACACTAATGATAGTGAGTACAATAATAGTATTTTCTTTGCAAAGGTGGAGAAGGAAGCAGCAGCAGCCCTAGAAAGGTGGAGAAGGAAGCAGCAGCAGCACTAGAAAGGTGGAGAAGGAAGCAGCAGCAGCCCTAGAAAGGTGGAGAAGGAAGCAGCAGCAGCATTAGAAAGGTGGAGAAGGAAGCAGCAGCAGCCCTAGAAAGGTGGAGAAGGAAGCAGCAGCAGCATTAGAAAGGTGGAGAAGGAAGCAGCAGCAGCCCTAGAAAGGTGGAGAAGGAAGCAGCAGCAGCACTAGAAAAGTGGAGAAGGGAGCAGCAGCAGCACTAGAAAGGTGGTGAAGGAAGCAGCAGCAGCACTAGAAATGTGGAGAAGGAAGCAGCAGCAGACTAGAAAGGTGGAGAAGGAAGCAGCAGCAGCACTAGAAAGGTGGAGAAGGAAGCAGCAGCAGCACTAGAAAGGTGGAGAAGGAAGCAGCAGCAGCACTAGAAAGGTGGAGAAGGAAGCAGCAGCAGCACTAGAAAGGTGGAGAAGGAAGCAGCAGCAGCACTAGAAAGGTGGAGAAGGAAGCAGCAGCAGCCCTAGAAAGGTGGAGAAGGAAGCAGCAGCAGCACTAGAAAGGTGGAGAAGGAAGCAGCAGCAGCACTAGAAAGGTGGAGAAGGAAGCAGCAGCAGCCCTAGAAAGGTGGAGAAGGAAGCAGCAGCAGCACTAGAAAGGTGGAGAAGGAAGCAGCAGCAGCACTAGAAAGGTGGAGAAGGAAGCAGCAGCAGCACTAGAAAGGTGGAGATGGAAGCAGCAGCAGCACTAGAAAGGTGGAGAAGGAAGCAGCAGCAGCACTAGAGCTTCAGGTGCCCCTGCAGAACTGGAGATGGTGGTCAGTTCAGAGTCAGACTCAGAGCAGGAACCTTCAGGTACAACTTCAGAGCACAAACCTAAACATGGAGGCTATGATTTTAGAATAAAAAGTGCTTTATTTATGAGATTATCAGTAGGACTGTAATCGGGGGGGCATACAATCGATGACTGCACAAGTAATACAAGTTTAAGTTTAGGTTATTTACAATGTTAATCTCATTCTGCAGAGCAACCAGATGTTGAGAGAGAGAGAGGTTCAGAGCCTAGTACAGAGAAAATAGAAAGGGACAGCGAAAGCACTGAAAATCCATTTGATTATTTTGCCCGTCCTCAGTCCAAGGATTTTGACTTGTTTTTTCAGTACCACCCAAAACAAACCGCTCAAAGTGTACTTCCCAATGTATTCCACTCCAAAGATGGCACAAACAGAAAATGGCTGACATACAATGAAGTAACTCACTCCTTGTTCTGCTCAGTATGTCTTGCATTCGCAAAACCTTCAGCCAGTGATAGTGCATTTGTCAAAGGAGGCCTGGAAACATGCCCATCAGAGAGTACAGGAACATGAGAGAAGTAAGACCCATAGAGAAAATGCAGAAGCCTTTTTCCTCAGAGCCAGCAAAGCAGACATCCGTACCCTTCTGTGTGATAAGCAAATGTCAGTTCAATGAGACCAGGTCAGAAAGAGGAGGCAGGTCATGGCACGTGTGATTGGTAAATGTGAAGTTATTGGTAAATGTTTGGCTTAGCTACAGAGGACACAGACACGAAGCTGCATATAACTTGGAAAAGACGGCCGTCGATCATGGCAAGTTTCTTGAGCTTATATTGTTGCTAAGCAAATATGATGTCTGCCTACAAGAGCATGTTAGTGATCGCATTGAGAAGAGCAAGAAGCAGTTGGGAAGTAAAGGAAGAGGGTTCTTGGTAACTTTGATGTCCAAAACAACAGCAAATAAAGTAATTGAAGTCATCAGAATGTTGATTCAGCAGGCAATTGCTGTTGAAGTGAGAAAGGCAGGGATGTTCTCAGTACAAATGGACACAACACAGGATTTAACATCCAAAGACCAGTGTGCAGTAGTTCTGCAATATGTCACTGATGTTGTCCACCAGAGACTCATTGCGGTCATCGACTGGACAGTACTTTGTGGACCTGGTGAAACAGACCCTTGAGAAGATTGACATAAATATCAAACAGAGTGTGTTGGTAATGCAACAGACGGAGCAGCTAATATGCAGGGACAATACAGGGGCTTCTCTGCATCGCTCACAGGAGAGTCTCCTAACCAAGTACACATATGGTGTCACTCACATGTCCTCAACCTTGTGCTAACTGACACCACTGGGGTTGTTGTGGCAAGTGAATCCCTTTTCTCACTACTGAATGACATTGCAGTGTTCGTTCGAGATTCCTACAAGCGCATGAAGCTATGGGAGGAAACCAGTGAGGACAGGAGACACGGACGGCTTGATGTAATTGGTGAAACACGCTGGTGGGCCAAAGACGAGGCGTTGAGGAAAGTATTTGGAATCTTTGCAAAGCCTGACCGTACACTTTACACGGATGTGGTCATCACTATGGAAAGAATTGAAAAGGATGCGACCGTAAAACCTGCCATCCGAAGCAAGGCCCAAGGGTACAAGGATGCTCTCCTAAAGTATGAAACCATACTTACAGCTGAGGTTTTTCTCAGAATTTTTGAGCAGACGTCCCCTCTCTCTAAATACTTGCAAACAAGTGGCATGGATATCGTAACAGCACAGCACTTGGTAGGATAAACTGAGAAAGTGTGCCCGAGACTTTGAGGGTGTGAAGAGGGCAGCAGACGACTTTGTTGAGTGGGCCAATGGCATTCTGGAGGAGCAGCAGGACTGTGATGCCGAAGCTCAGACTGCTCTCCCAGAGAAGAGAACAAAAAAAAGAAGAGAAAACCAGGCGAGTTGGCAGAAGACGAGCCCATTGCTAATGCAAACATGGATTACAAAATCAAGATCCACAATCTGGTACTGGACACTGTTGTTGAAAGTATTCACCGCCGTTATGAGGCAAATGCCGTGCTGTGTGCAGATGTCTCCTGCATGAATCCCAGGCCTTTCCCTGAGATCAGAGAAAAGGGCCTTCCAAAGACAGCCATGAAGGAGCTCAGCAAATGCTTACTGGAATTTGATGAACATTCCGCTGTTGCGGCATTGCAGGCTGAACTGATCAGCCATGCACAACAGTGGGAAAGACTGAAACAGTCAGCATTGGAGGAGTACAACCCCAGGGCCACCGCCGCCAGTGATAAATCAGGGGAAGGCTTTGAGGATCCTGATGAAAGGGTGGAGTTGGTGAGCAGAAGTTGTTCCACATGTTAAAACCGCCCCCAATATGTTGCTATCTTCTCCTGTCTCAGTACAATCTGCTCACGGATGCGTATCACATCATTGGTTTGAGCTACAAGTTCCTCCTCACCCTATCCATCACTCAGGTGGCTTGTGAGAGGACCTTCTCCACCCTGAAATTCGTGAAGAACCGCCTAAGAACCTCCCTTACTCAAGAGAACCTTGAAGCGTTCCTTTTGATGGCAACAGAGAAGGAGATTCTTATGGGACTTGACAAAGATGACATCATTGACAAGATGGCGGAGAGCAGTGAGTTAGTGCGCCACCTACTGGTTTACTAGTGGTAATTACTTACTGGTTACTCGTAGCTATGCTACGACTCTTCCTTAACAGGCTGACAAGGGTGAAAGAAAATTTGCTGTGAGTTAAAGCTTTTGTACAGAGGCACGTTTTTTGGACTTTCGTATCATACTTGCAGTTATGTAGCCAACGTTCAATTTCATTGACTCAGTGTATAGATGTGTTTATTTTTGTGTTGTTTGCTTTATGGACACCAGTGAGTGAACATTGTAATCTGAAAAAAATTGTAGAGGAGTGCTTTTTTGACTTTTGTATTATACTTACTTACATCGTTGTAGCTTATGTTCAAGTTCAGTGAATGTGTGAAGTTTGTTGATACTTTTGATATGCTTGATGCTTGAATATGAAGATAATCATTTGAACATTTGAGCTAACTCTGTATATCTCATTCTTTTTTTAAGAAGTGTAGGCTAATTGTTTTGTGCGTCTAGCCTTGTACATTTGCATGTGCTGTGATTGGTGTATTCCTAGTGAGTTTTTGAGGTTGCACCCATAGCCATAGCATACCTTGAAAACTCAGTGTTCAGATAGGCTACATGTTGGTCAGTCCCAAATGTTTGTATTTTGTAATGTGGATAACTTTCTCCCCAGATGAACATAGTGGCCAAATGTATAACTACTTTTGTACCCGTTACATCAACAAATAGGGTTAGCCTACAAAATGAGCGGTCTGGTGGTTTGCGTGAACAGGGTGGCTTGGGATGGAGTCAAATTCCGGGCCTGAACTATTGTTTCAGTCAGCCCCTGACAATGAGTACTTACAATACTTGTTGCAATGTACTGACAGGAATAATTACACATTAATAAGGACAGTGTAATGTAAAATGTTACCAAATTTTCTAAAAAATTGTATCGGTTGATTCCTTTGAATCGGTTGATCACTATAGCTCTCTGTTTGACATTTGACCCTAGATATCGGTCTGGAGGGGGGTACGACCCAATAATTGGGGGCTATCCTGGCCTAGGCTTCACCGGAGGTGGGCCAGTGTTTGGCATCCTACAAACATATCGCTGAGAGTGCCCGGCAACAAAATTACTTAGAGAGTGTGAGTCTCCCAAAGTGTTGCGCCCACCTGGGTGATGCACGGCTACTATTTTGTGCCAGAAGATGTGGTTCCTGGTTGGACGGGTGATTGACAGGGTGTGCTTCATCACCATGGCGCTGTCGTTCCTCATGGGTACCATTGGAATCTTCCTGACGGGGCATTTAAACCGGCCGCCCTCCGTGTCTTTCCCTGGTGATACCAGGAAGTGCCTTCCTCCAATAGGGAATAACATCACCAATCCCTCTAGGAATGAAACTGGAGCAAATCTACTGGGGTAACACTATATGAAAGGGCATGACATATCCATTAACAAGGAGGCATGTCATGAATGGGGTTTAGCACAGGTTTTTGTGGCTAGAGAATGCTTTGAAAGATCTATGGTTATGTATGCACTGGGGGTCTGAGACTGAAACTAAACCATGTGGGTCTGTCACAGGTTTTGCAGTCTATGAGTTTGCTCATTCACTGAGATGAGAAGGGTTTTGGCAGTAGATATCCGTGCTGTATACAGAGGGCTTGACCATAGGTGTGGATGCCTTATATGCTAGAAGCATGATATGTGTGATTCAGAGCAATGGTTGAAGGTGTTTTTTAACAGAGATATTACCACTGAGTAATATGCAAAAATTGTATCACACTGTTAACAATTCCAAGATGGCGTAGCAGTCGGACATGTGTTTGTCTTGTCCCATGTAAATAGTCTGTTTCTTCTGGGGGGGTTTTTGTATATATTTTAATCTCACTTTCCATCTACGATCTAAATATACAGTACTTTCCTGCAACCCGCCTCACCCAATGTGGTACGGATCTGCTATTTTTATACTTTATTACTGGAACCTCCATCAGCAGCTAGCCAGCTAACTAGCTACTAGCTACTAGTCATTGTTAGTCACTGCTAGCGGTCTTCACCTTTAGCTCGGACACCAGCCAGCCTCAGCTCGGTCAATAACTGCCAGTTTCCACAGCGCGATATCAACCCAGAGCATATCGGACTGCTTTTCTCTACCACATCACCGGATTCCTGCCGCAAGCTCTGGACCATTACACTGGATCATCGCAGCTAGCTAGCTGCAACCGAGTGACTATTGTTGGCTAACGCCTCTGTCCCGAAGCAAGCACCAGTTAGCCTTGAGCTAGCCTCGAGCTTGGCCCATCTCCCGGCTAGCCGACGAGTATACCAGCTAATTCTTGGGCTACAATACCTCTTTTGCCAATTGGCCTGGACCCTTTATTGTCGACATGGAGCCTCGTCGATCCATCACGACTCGTCTGCCGACGTAATCGTCATATGTGGTTTCAACAGGCTTTTCCATTGCGATGTTGCCGAAGACCCATCTGCTAGCCCCGGCCCGATAGCTTTCTGAACGCCGTGTCTCCCGCTCGCCTAGCATAGTAGCAACTACCGAACGGCTCCCTGACTCACCTATTGCTGCTCATTGGACCCTATGATCACTCAGCTACACAGCTGATGCCTGCTGGACTGTTCACTAACAAGGTACATAATTTTGTTTATATGTGGGACCTCGAACTCAGGTCCTGTGTGTACCTAACTGACCCGCTCTGCCCATTCATCGTCATTTACCCATTGTTGTCTTAGCTCTCCTGATCACCTCCCGTGATTGCTTTATGCCTCTCTCTAATGTCAATGTGCCTTGTCTACTGCTGTTTCAGTTAGTTCCTATTGTTTTATTTCAGTGTAAAGCACTGCTTTGCTTTATCTTGGCCAGGTCGAGTTGTAAATGAGAACTTGTTCTCAACTGGCCTACCTGGTTAAATAAAGGTGAAATAAAAAATAAATATGTACTTACTTAAAGGCAACCATCATTCTTCAATGTTTTTTGTAAAATGGTTGACTTTATGATTTTTATTTTACTTGAAATCTAGTGTGTTGAACATGCAGTGTTTTTGTTCAAATATGAACTTTTTCTTATTAAAGGTAATGGTATAACAACTTGTTCTTATTAAAGGTAATGGTATAACAACTCTTTGTGATTGTCACGAATCCCGCTTCCTGAGTCTGGGTTTGCCTGTGTGTCTGTCCTGGAGTGTGTTTCAGGTGTCCTGGAACGCACCCTGTCTGGTTGCCGGGCGAATTAGCTCATTGGGAGATTGATTTCACCCGCACCTGTTTCCCGTCAGTAATCTGCACACCTGTCCTGATCATCATCTCTACCCTTCAAAAGCTCTGACCTGACTTCCATTCCCTGCCGGATCGTTAGCCATGAACAGTATGTTGTGCCTGAGTACCAGACTCCAGTTGGATAGAATTTGTTTTGTTGTTTTCATTTACGTATTGCTTGCCTTGAACTTACCTCCGTTTGTTTTGTCTTCAGTTACTCACCTGGATCATTCACTCCATTCCCGCCTGGTTGACAGAGGATTCTGCTACTACATTGGATTCACCTATTTCCTCTCATCTACTCACCACCGCTGCCCGCTACGCCATCTGGATATATCTACCTTTTCACATTTCACTGTAAATAAATACTCACCTTCTTCCTACGCTCCTTGTCCTGGTCTGCTTCTGGGTTCGATCTTGAAAGATCGTGACAGAACGATCCGGCCAGTAATGAACCCAGCGGACCTGGACTCCGTTTGCCATGCCATTACCCTGCAGGAGAAGAAATTGGGACAACACAATACGGCGCTACAGGAGATAGCGAGTTCGATCCAGAATTTATCTGCTAGCTTGACACAAGTCCAGGATCAGCTCAGTTTGCAGGTGATTCATTCACCACCGGTTTCACCCATCTCACCTGCCGTGTCTGAAGCGGTTCCATTTCGTGAACCCAAGGTACCGACGCCTGATAAATATGAAGGGGATTTGGGAAAATGCCGTTCGTTTCTTATGCAGTGTGGGTTAGTGTTTGATCTACAGCCCCATTCTTACGCCACTGACAAGGCTAGGATAGCCTTGGTTATTGAACTGTTGCGTGGAAGAGCTCTGGAATGGGCTTCAGCCGTTTGGGAACGACAGGGAACCTGCACGGCTTCATATCAGGAGTTCACGGGAGAGATGAGGAAGCTTTTTGATCATCCAGTCCGAGGTAAGGACGCAGCTAAACGTTTGTTCTCTCTTCGCCAAGGAGATCGCAGTGTGGCAGATTTTATGATTGAGTTCAGGACATTGGCTGTGGAGAGTGGTTGGAATGAGGAGTCACTACAAGCGGTTTTTTACAAGGGGTTGTCAGATGAACTTAAGGATGAGCTGATTTCTTATCCAGAGCCTAGTGACTTAGACAGCTTGGTCGCTTTATCTATTCGGGTTGATAATAGAGTCCGAGAGAGAAGGAGGGAGAAGCAGTGGGGTCTATCCAATCAATCTGTAACTCGGTTACCATTCGGTTCAGGAGGTGAACCAGGACGTATTGATCGTTATTCTCCACACGGGATTAGTGGAGGAGTCTTGCCACCAGATTCTGAACCAATGCAAGTGGGGCGACACGGGCTAACTAAGGAGGAGCGCCAACGTAGACGTGAGACCAATAGCTCTTTCTACTGTGGTAGATCGGGACATTACAACTCCGCTTGTCCACAGCGCCCGTTAAACTGCCCGGCTCGCTAAATTTGGGAGGAATTTTAGCGAGCCAGTTTCAATCTCTCAAGGATCTTGTCAGACCCCGTTTTCCTGCGACCCTTATGAATAAGGATCAGAGTTTTGACCTGAACGCTTTTATCGATTCAGGTGCCGATGGCAACTTTATGGATGCCGACTTGGTGGAACAGCTGGGGCTTTCCAAGGAGCAATTGCCGGAAGCCATTGAAGCAACCACTCTGAACGGCAGTAGTCTGGCACGGATCACTATGAGGACTGAACCGGTTAAGATGTTGGTGTCGGGAAATCATTCAGAGTTTATCTCTTTCTTCATTTTGTCCTCGCCCCATGTTCCTCTGGTTCTTGGTTACCCCTGGCTGAAGGAACACAATCCCTCGTTTGATTGGGTGACAGGGAAGGTAACTAGTTGGAACATTGAGTGTCATGCTAACTGCCTTAGGACTGCCTGTTCTCCTGCTGTTTCCAGTCAGGTCAGTGACTCTGCTCCTCCTGATTTGTCCCTGGTTCCAGAAACATATCACGAGTTTGGTGAGGTATTCAGTAAACAGAAGGCTCTGTCTCTTCCTCCCCACCGACCTTATGATTGTGCGATTAATCTGTTTCCTGGATCTGCCTTTCCCAAGGGACGGTTATACAGTATCTCTCGACCGGAACGTGAGGCCTTGGAGACCTACATCAAGGAGTCTCTAGCTACAGGTCTCATTCGGCCATCGTCATCACCTTTGGGAGCAGGATTTTTTTTTGTGAGCAAGAAGGATGGTTCTCTTCGACCGTGTATTGATTATCGGGGTTTGAATGAGATTACGGTTAAGAACAAGTATCCCCTGCCCTTGATGAGCTCGGCTTTCGATTCCTTACAGGGTGCTACGGTTTTTACGAAGCTTGATTTACGTAATGCTTATCATTTGGTTCGGATCAAGGAGGGGGACGAGTGGTTGACTGGGTTCAATACTCCGATGGGACATTTTGAGTACCAGGTGATGCCGTTTGGACTGACCAACGCTCCGGCGGTGTTCCAAAGTATGGTGAATGACGTTTTGAGAGATATGATTGGTATTTTTGTGTTCGTTTACCTGGATGATATCCTCATCTTCTCAAAGGAGCTTTCTAGCCACGTTCTGCATGTCAAGCAGGTCCTGCAGCGGTTATTGGAGAACCGTCTGTTCGTGAAGGCGGAGAAGTGTGATTTTCACGCCCATACAACGTCCTTCCTCGGGTACATCATATCCAGGGGAGAGATCAAGATGGACCAAGAGAAGGTTCGGGCGGTTCGGGATTGGGTCCAGCCCGGTACAAGATTGCAGCTCCAGAGATTCCTGGGGTTTGCGAATTTTTATCGGAGGTTTATCCGTGACTACAGCCGGGTGGCTGCACCTTTAACTGCCCTGACGTCTTGCACCAGAAAGTTCTGTTGGACTCCTGAGGCAGACCGAGCATTTCTGGACTTGAAGAGCCGATTCACCAACGCCCCGATTCTCTCTCAACCTGACACTTCCCGTCAGTTCGTTGTGGAAGTGGATGCTTCTGATGTGGGTGTGGGCGCCATCCTGTCCCAGCGTAGCTCCACTGACGGTAAACTCCATCCCTGCGCTTTCTACTCTGGTCGTCTTTCTCCAGCTGAAAGAAACTACGATGTGGGTAACCGGGAGCTTCTCGCTGTGAAGCTTGCCTTGGAGGAGTGGCGGCACTGGTTGGAGGGAGCGGAGCAACCGTTTGTGGTCTGGACTGACCACAAGAATCTGGCTTACGTACAATCGGCTAAACGTCTCAACGCCCGTCAGGCTAGGTGGGCCTTGTTTTTTGGACGTTTCAATTTTTCCCTGACGTTCCGACCTGGGTCTAAGAACGGGAAGGCGGACGCCCTGTCCCGGATGTTCTCTAAGACGGAGGAGAGTGGGGTCAAGACTGAGACGATTCTTCCCCAGAATGTTGTCGTGGGAGCCGTTACATGGAGGATAGAGGAGGATGTGATGGCGGCCCTTCGGACGCAGCCCGGCCCCGGTAACGGTCCACCCGGTCGGTTGTTCGTACCCGAGTCGGTCCGTTCTGCTGTCCTTCAGTGGTCCCACGCCAGCAAGATAGCTTGTCACCCTGGCATTGCTCGGACTATGGCACTACTGCGCAGACGTTTTTGGTGGCCTGCCATGGGAGAAGATACCCGGAGGTTTGTTGCCGCATGTCCTGTTTGTGCCCAGAACAAGAGTACCAATCGGCCCAGCTCTGGGCTTCTTCACCCCCTACCTATTCCTCGGCGACCTTGGTCGCATCTGGCCCTGGATTTTGTCACGGGATTGCCCCCTTCTGTTGGGAACACGGTCATTCTGACCATTGTGGACAGATTCAGCAAGTTTGCTCATTTTGTTCCTCTCTCCAAGCTTCCATCGGCTACGGAGACGTCCGAGATCCTGGTCAGGGAGGTTTTCAGGGTTCACGGATTGCCCAGTGACATTGTGTCTGACCGTGGTCCTCAGTTTACCTCTGCTGTCTGGAAATCCTTCTGTTTGGCCATTGGAGCTACAGTCAGTCTCACTTCTGGATTTCACCCACAATCTAATGGTCAAGCGGAGAGAGCCAACCAGAAGATGGAGTCCACGCTGCGTTGTCTTGTCTCCTCTGATCCCACCTCTTGGTCATCTCAATTACCCTGGGTTGAGTATGCCCATAATACCCTTCCTTCATCTGCCACTGGGATGTCTCCCTTCCAATGCCTTTACGGATACCAACCTCCTTTGTTTCCTTCTCAGGAGAGGGATCTCTCGGTTCCCTCTGTCCAGACCCATATTCGTCGTTGCCACCAGACCTGGCATCGGGCCAGGAAGGCTCTCCTTAGAGTTTCTGACCGGTATCAGATACAGGCGAACCGTCGCCGTATTCCTGCCCCAGCTTATACGGTTGGAGATAAGGTTTGGTTGGCTACACGGGATCTTCCTCTACGGACGGAGTCAAGGAAGTTGTCACCTAAGTTCATTGGTCCGTTTGTAGTGGAGAGAATCATAAATCCTGTGGTGGTTCGACTCAAGTTGCCTGCAACACTTAGAGTGCATCCCACTTTTCATGTCTCCTGTCTCAAGCCGGTTCACCTCAGTCCTCTGTTGCCTCCTCCTCCTCGTCCTCCTCCTCCTCGGCTGATCGGAGGTGGTCCTGTCTACACGGTGCGCCGCATCATGGACTCCAGACGGCGGGGTCGAGGGTACCAGTTTCTAGTGGACTGGGAAGGATATGGTCCAGAGGAGAGGAGTTGGATTCCTCGGCGACAGATTCTGGATGACGACCTGATTCGTGACTTCTACCGCCTCCATCCTGGCGCTCCAGGTAGTCCGCCCGGTGGCGTTCGTCGGAGGGGGGGTACTGTCACGAATCCCGCTTCCTGAGTCTGGGTTTGCCTGTGTGTCTGTCCTGGAGTGTGTTTCAGGTGTCCTGGAACGCACCCTGTCTGGTTGCCGGGCGAATTAGCTCATTGGGAGATTGATTTCACCCGCACCTGTTTCCCGTCAGTAATCTGCACACCTGTCCTGATCATCATCTCTACCCTTCAAAAGCTCTGACCTGACTTCCATTCCCTGCCGGATCGTTAGCCATGAACAGTATGTTGTGCCTGAGTACCAGACTCCAGTTGGATAGAATTTGTTTTGTTGTTTTCATTTACGTATTGCTTGCCTTGAACTTACCTCCGTTTGTTTTGTCTTCAGTTACTCACCTGGATCATTCACTCCATTCCCGCCTGGTTGACAGAGGATTCTGCTACTACATTGGATTCACCTATTTCCTCTCATCTACTCACCACCGCTGCCCGCTACGCCATCTGGATATATCTACCTTTTCACATTTCACTGTAAATAAATACTCACCTTCTTCCTACGCTCCTTGTCCTGGTCTGCTTCTGGGTTCGATCTTGAAAGATCGTGACAGTGATAGGAGCCATGTTCACACTTTCAACAACATCATTTCTAGAAATCAGCCAAACCTCCATGTAAGGATCAATGCAGTTCATCATTTGGGTTGTACAAATTCCGGAGGCATGGAGAGAGATGGGGGGTGTCTCCCTATACGCCCTCTCTCACACAGCCATCCCCCGATTCTCTCCTGCCCCCCTCACCCCCACCACCCACCCCCTCTCCCAGAAGCAGGATCTCAATTACATGGGTGAGTGGTGCCTTTCTGGCCCAACAAAAGAAAAATCCGGCTGGTTGGGATGGAAACTGGATGGGGGGAGACAGAGTCAGAGAAACCAGTGGGTTGAGAACCCCCCCCACCCACCCACCCCTCCATAACACTCATCCTCGCAAACACACACACATACACACACCCACACACACTTGAATGCTAGATAGAAGCCTACTTCACCCATCCTTTTTTCAAAAACCCAGATGCTTGCCTACGAGACACTAGACACTTCAATCAAGAGATACCAGGGAGTGGACCTTAGACGGTAAGAGCTTGAGAAATGGCAACATTTGTTTAAAAAAAACCTACTCACTTACTTCCATCTATATTCATTGTAAACCACCAACACTGTACATACTTTGCTGTTATGTAACTTATCATGAAAATAATGTTGTGGAGAATTTTTGATTTATTTGACCATATGAGGAGAAAGACAGACATGGAGAGGTTGTTTCGCACGCCATTGAGTAGCGTTGGAACACTTGTTGCTTCTGGAGCGGAGTACACAGAGCATTCAAATAGAGCGTGTCACCACTACTGTTAAAGGAACAACTGTGCAATATGCTACACTTTGCTGTGAGTCCATGGAGTCAGACTATGTGCAGTAGGTTTCAGACACGGGTTAGATACACGGTAAATGGCTCTTATACCTCTGTAGTTACACTAATTACTCAAGTAGCAACAGAAGCAATACCTTAATACAATGTTGTTACTCGAGTAACTACGGTGTAACTACAGAGGTTTGAGAAACACGGAGTGTGAAGAGCAACTTAAAGTGTCACCAAATACGAATCAACGGTGACATATTACCGTAGAGTTGAGTGTCTGAACCAGAGGTATTGTAGATTGCGACAGGTTTTCAATAGGAGATGGATGTAGTGGTTTCAGTGATGCTGTGGCGTGAATATGAAATAGCCAGGAGCTGGCCACTGTGTTGCTTCCACTCCGTCTTCAGAGAGCTGAGATTGTCCCGGTGCCAGGGATGTGTTGACTGTGGAGCAAGAGGCAGATGCATGTATAAAGACATTTGTTTTTTTGTTAATTTTGGGGTCTAATCCTTTGGATTGTTTGAGAACCTGATGTAATTTGCAGATTATTGGGGTTAATAGTGTGATGATATTGGGATAAAGTGAGTGATAGACAATTCCATCTCAATTCCACTCCGTCTTCAGATTCCAATTCCAATATTTCCTCATTGAAGAGCATTGATGACAATTGGAATTGGAATTTCAGTGTACTTCCTGAATTGAGAATAGACTGAATTCAAATGTAATTGACTCATAGAGAATGATAGAGGACTCTGTCCCATTTTGGCGTCTGTGTGCGCAGAGTCCTCTATTTATATCTATAAATTAGCCCCAACCTTGAACAGTAATTCCTGTCATTGCTTCCTGCATCCTGTCCCAGACTATGTCAGCAGTGACCGCCCAGCCCCTCCCCTTCGGCCGTCTGGAGAGAGAGAAGCACATCGAGAGGTTCTTCAGAGCCTTCCACAGTCGAAGAAGGCTCTCCGCCGATCCCCAGAGTTTGCCTTGCTCCATACCCCACCACGGGCCACCTGACCTGGGCTCAGAGGACCAGCAGCTGGGCCTCGGCTCTGGAGGTCCGGGGGGTCAAGAGGAGAATGGCCACGTGAGGCCCAGGGCTTCTGGAGGGCCAGAGATAGCAGGGGAGCATTGGTTGAATGGTGCGGGTGGACAGGAGGGTCTGGCTCTCCTGGACGCAGTCAGCCAACTACGTATCACAGCTAGGCCAGAGCTGCAAGGTTTGTGCAACTTCATGTATGAAATATACAGTTACATCAGAGTAAAGAATGATTTTCTGCCAACAATTTGCCTATTGATTCTATGAGACACGGTATGATGTGTGTATTAGTGATAGTCCCTCTGACCTGGTCATGTCATGCTGCTGTGTTCCAGGTCCACAATGTGTGTCCCGCAGGACCTACAGCATTGCCACCGGGGACAGCAGTGAGCAGCTCTTCGTGGCTGTAGAAGGTACAATAATAACAGTAACATACAGCCATTACACTTATAGATCCTGAATGTGTCTGCAGACAGACAGAGCTGTGGCCATAGAATAGAATAGTATTTATAGAATAGAATATAATTTTATTGCCCATCTGGGATGGACATTTTTCTGGTTACCATTTCATTATTGAACTGGGCCCTCTGTGTTTCTCCTTCTCAGAGAGTTCCTGTATGTGTCTGCAGTGCTGCGGCCCGGCCCGGTCCTGCTCCCTACAAGGTTTTGACCGCCAGGCCCGCCAGGTCTTCCTGTTTGAAAGACCCCTCAGGGTGGACGCGTGCTGCCTTGGCTGCTGCTTGATGGAAATGAGGGTCTACACCCCCCAACGGCAGCTCTTAGGGAGCGTACGGCAGAGGTATGTCTATCCTGAAATCAACCTCCAACCTCTACCTCTCTCCCAGAATATTTCTCACATTTATCCCTACCCCCACTCACTCCAGAATCAAAACGCTGTGCAACGGACTACGAAAAGAGTGTTTGTTAATGTTCAGATAGTCCCTCCATTTCAGACTGTTTCTTCTTTTTGAGGCTTGATGAATACGACCCAGGACTGTAAATAGAATGGGTGGTGCTCCTCTCTCCTCACTCCCCACTCCCGCCCAGTCTCCAGGGAGGCTAAACTGGGGGGAGTTAGTGCATAGCACAGCTGTCTGAATGGATGGAGCCAGGCTAACCTAGGTTGCTGGTGTCCTGGGTGGGGAGGAATGTGGCTTCATTCCTACTAGGAAAAACAGCTTTGTGTCTGGCGGCTGCGCCTCTTGTTTTCCCTCATTACATCACCGTTTCCACACCACTCAATCAAAATGGTGGCTAATTTAGTGGAAAAAATGGAAAAGACTAGGCCTAGTTATTTTTGACCAAATGCCCAACCTCTCTCTATCGTTTCCTCTATTTCTCTCTCTCGCTCTCTCTGAAATGCCCAAACTCTCTCTTGCGTTCCCTCTCTTTCCCTCGCTCTCTCTGAAATGCCCAACCTCTCTCTTGCGTTCCCTCTCTCTTTCCCTCGCTCTCTCTCTGAAATGCTGAACCTCTCTCTCCCAAGTATTTCTCTAGGGTTAGAAGAGGTCTCCTTTGTGTGTTTATTTAGTAGAGCTTGCAGACAAGGCCACCAGAATCACTGTATCCAATTAACAGAGCTCAGAGCAAAGTAGAAGTTTGAATTAGATCTGTGTTGTATCTCTATTCTACAGTATGGAGGGGTCACCCCGGTAGACCTCTTATGACACCAAGTGGACAATGGCCTCAGTGGTGCAATGCAATAAAAAACTGACCAGCTGAAACCTTGATCATCCATCCGACCATGCAACCAATCAACCCACGCTAGGAAATACAAAAAAACAAGAACAATCACCACCCAGGATTGGTCTCTTATCAGCGTCTGTGAGTGGGTGCAGGAGGGGTTGTGTGTTCACCAGTTGTACCTGTTAACAGATGGAGTATGTTCACCCCTCTCCTGGAAGTGTGTGATTCCGATGGAACCGCCACTGTAAGAATCCAGGGATCGTGCTGCCCCTACCGATGCCTCTCTAACCAAGAATTCCAGGTCATTATCATTTCAGGCCATTACCAGCCATTATCTGATTGACTTTGATTGGTCGGATATTTGGTTGATTATCATATTATTTAATTCATTTTCGAATAATTATTTCAGTAGATAATTTATGCCATATGCAAATATCTGTTTCACCACTTCCATTCTACTGTATGCATTTTTATCTCTTTGTCAAACATCAGGTGGTCTCAGCCATCGGTGAGAAAATTGGCTCCATATGGAAGAAATGGCCTGGGTTTAACGAAGAATGCAACATGGATCATGAATACTTTGGGTTAGAGGGTGAGCTTTCCTTCGTTTACACCCGAAGCCATATAGCTAAACCTTGGCTTAATAGCTTTACCTTCAAAACAAATAGAAGTATCTACTGTTCGAGAATAGTGCAAAACCCCCCCTCCTCCTAAAACCTCTTAATCCTGCAGTTCCACAGGATATGACATCACAGACCAAACTTCTTCTGCTGGCGGCCACGTTCCTACTGGTAAGCATGAAGAAAAACTCTCCCACAAAAAACTCCCCAGATAAAATACTGTGGGAATCAATGAATACAACGTGAACCTGACCTGGGGACGCAAACTCTGTACTAGAGGTCGACCGATTAATCGGAATGGCCGATTAATTAGGGCCGATTTCAAGTTTTCATAACAATCGGTAATTCTGGACGCCGATTTTGCCTATTTTTGTAAAAATGTTTACACCATTATTTAACTAGGCAAGTCAGTTAAGAACACATTCTTATTTTCAATGACGGCCTAGGAACGGTGGGTTAACTGTCTTGTTCAGGGGCAGAGCGACAGATTTTTACCTTGTCAGCTCAGCGATTCAATCTTGCAACCTTACGGTTAACTAGTCCAACGCTCTAACCACCTGCCTCACGAGGAGCCTGCCTGTTACGCGAATGCAGTAAGAAGCCAAGGTAAGTTGCTAGCTAGCATTAAACTTATCTTATAAAAAAACAATCAATCAATCAATCATAATCACTAGTTATAACTACACATGGTTGATGATATTACTAGTTTATCTAGCTTGCCTTGCGTTGCATATAATCGATGCAGTGCGCATTCGCGAAAAAGGACTGTCGTTGCTCCAACGTGTACCTAACCATAAATATCAATGCCTTTCTTAAAGTCAATACACAGAAGTATATATTTTTAAACCTGCATATTTAGCTAAAAGAAATCCAGGTTAGCAGGCAATATTAACCAGGTGAAATTGTGTCACTTCTCATGCGTTCATTGCACGCAGAGTCAGGGGATATGCAACAGTTTGGGCCGCCTGGCTCATTGCAAACTAATTTGCCAGAATTTTACGTAATTATGACATAACATTGAAGGTTGTGCAATGTAACAGGAATATTTACACTTATGGATGCCACCTGTTAGATAAAATACGGAACGGTTCCGTATTTCACTGAAAGAATAAACGTTTTGTTTTTGAGATGATAGTTTCCGGATTCGACCATATTAATGACCTAAGGCTTGTATTTCTGTGTGTTATTATGTTATAATTAAGTCTATGATTTGATAGAGCAGTCTGACTGAGCGATGGTAGGCACCAGCAGGCTCATAAGCATTCATTCAGACAGCACTTTCGTGCGTTTTGCCAGCAGCTCTTCGCAATGCTTCAAGCATTGAGCTGTTTATGACTTCATGCCTATCAACTCCCGAGATTAGGCTGGTGTAACCGATGTGAAATGGCTAGCTAGTTAGCGAGGTGTGCGCTAATAGCATTTCAAACGTCACTCGCTCTGAGACTTGGAGTAGTTGTTCCCCTTGCTCTGCATGGGTAACATTGCTTCGAGGGTGGCTGTTGTCAATGTGTTACTGGTTCGAGCCCAGGTAGCGGCGAGGAGAGGGATGGAAGCTATACTGTTACACTGGCAATACTAAAGTGCCTATAAGAACATCCAATATTCAAAGGTATATGAAATACAAATGGTATAGAGAGAAATAGTCCTATAATTCCTATAATAACTACAACCTAAAACTTCTTACCTGGGAATATTGAAGACTCATGTTAAAAGGAACCACCAGCTTTCATATGTTCTCATGTTCTGAGCAAGGAACTTAAACGTTAGCTTTCTTACATGGCACATATTTCACTTTTACTTTCTTCTCCAACACTTTGTTTTAGCATTATTTAAACCAAATTGAACATGTTTCATTATTTATTTGAGGCTAAATTGATTTTATTGATGTAGTATATTAAGTTAAAATAAGTGTTCATTCAGTATTGTTGTAATTGTCATTATTACAAATACATTTAAAAAATCGGCCGATTAATCGGTATCGGCTTTTTTTGGTCTTCCAATAATCGGTATTGGTATCAGTGTTGAAAAATCATAATCGGTCGACCTCTACTCTGTACTCCCTACATTGACCATTCCATCTCTCTCTCTCTCATTCTCTCCCTCTCTCTTTAGAATTATATGTTCTTTGAGATGAGCTG
Source organism: Salvelinus namaycush (assembly GCF_016432855.1). NCBI lineage: Eukaryota > Metazoa > Chordata > Actinopteri > Salmoniformes > Salmonidae > Salvelinus > Salvelinus namaycush. Next base: position 3,104,283 of record NC_052331.1, read on the forward strand.
AACTGGCACCAGACAATCAGAGATGAGAAAATGTAGGTAATCAAAAGTGGACCATGAGAACTGCAGAGGTCAAATGACCATCGGCGAGTTTCACAGCTTCGCCCGATGCCACGCCGCAGCATCATCAGCGATAGAACACATGGACAGTTGTTTGGGGGAGGGGTGCAAATGTTAGCGACACCAAAGATGTACTAGTCTGCATGGCATGACCTCCTTTCCTTTATTTAGTTCTCATTTAGTTGTCCTGGTAGAAGAGATGCATCCAATTAAAATTAATAGATACCTTGCATTGGCTTATGCTCCCATCACAACAATTTGACTGACTGACAATCAGTTCATACTATCTTTGTTTGGAAAGATACATGTTTTCCTCATCATACATATGCCACCGGTGACATCACAGAATATAACACTGAAGCCATTGGTTAGCAGCAGATGCATAATCAACATTTATTGCTATAATCCATCAGGTGTATATCCATCAGACAGTACTTTCCTCGTTTTGACAAGACACCCTTTTTCCAGCACCACCCACCCAATCCTAGGCAGTATATCATCAGGGGGGAGAAGATAGAAGGAGCCCCAAGCTCTGGCCTGGGACCAGTTTCTGTTCTGTAGCACTAAATGGTGAGGGGGTCAGATGAGCTGATTCCAGGTCAGTGTTCAGGGACTCCTTCTACCCGGGGGAAATATCACAGCAGGGCCACCATTCTAGCCTGGTCCCAGATCTGTTTGTGATTTTGACTAACTCCATGATCATTGTCAAGCCAAACTGTTTTGCATGACAATTCCAAAAGGAGTTGGCAAGAGAGCGGAAACAGACTGACACCCAGGCTACCACCATTCCACACTGGAGAGATTATGTTGTCACAGATAACATTGTTACAACATTATTACATTGTTGTTAAAGTTGTAATGTTATGTCCATCTTCACTGTGGGATCTTGAAAGGCATTTTGAATGTTTAATCTGTGTTGGGTCCGTCTCGAGGCCAGGCACAGTGATATAGGCAGCTAGGCAGTCCATTCTAAAGAGGCCTTTTCACGTTACCCGCAGTCCCCCTTTAGGATGGTCCCCATCCTTTGGGTTGAAGACTTCCTGGTCAAAGGTAAAGAATCAAGTTCTCGATTCTCGTTAAGTAAATAGATTTCTCAAAAGGACATATCTTTTTCTAGAAATATATTTTTTGCACGCAATAATATTTCTAGTTTAAATGACTAGAGGCATTGTAGTTAAAATACTGCACTATAATAAAATAACTTCCACCTGCAACCCTGTTTAGTTTCAGAGTAAAAAAAAAAAAGATACATTTTCTCTGCTGTACATTTAAAACTCTACCAGAGGGAACTGTGATTGTGCTACACAATGATGAATATTCTGTATCTACCTATTTATGGGAAGGGTTTGGTTTAATATTCTGTTAGAAGAAGATTCCGTCAACAGTCATTGGCCAAAGTCTCCCTCTGTTGGCAGATCAGGGACAGTGTAGCTCGAAAAAATACACCCACTGAGGTTTCATTCATCTCTGACTGGCAGGCAGATAAAAAATCATTTTTCTTATTTGCTCCAACCAACCGACAACCGGCTTGGTTCCGTGTTCCGTACAGTGGATTTTCTTTTTCAGTTAAGTTCAAATGGGTTTCATGAGCCATAGAAAGGAAGGAATGCTCTTTTGCCACTGTCCCCCCCTCTCTTTATCTCTCTCTCTCTATCTCTCCCTCGCTGTCGCCATGTAAAACAGTACTGATCCTTAAAAAGGTATTATTCCTCCGGATTTCATCCAAAAGACACTACACACAAATCTAGAGATATGAGAGAGAGACAAACATAAACAGAGACAGTTAGGTTATTGAAACACTCAGTTCCTATAATTGACTACTAGCGTACTAATACAGTAGTACTAATAATAGTACTGATCATGACTAGTGTCATGATTTCCATGCACAGAGACACAACAGAAGTAAGAATATGAGGCAAGCCAGTGTGTGCATGTAGGAATATGAATTAAGACATAGCAGCTCCTACCCTTGGCAGAAACTCACAGCTTTGGAGACTAGCGACCACCAACAGCGTTCACCAGACCATGGAAGTCCTCCCAGGCCCTGAGAACAGACAGAACCCCCCCAGGTATCACAGACTGTGTTAGCCTACTGAGCTAAAGCCTAGTAGCTCAGGCATTAGCTCTGTGTTTGTGTGTGTGTGTATTTACTTGATGCTGTCGGTGTGTGTCTTGTACTCCATAATGGTGTTGGGGGGTAGGTTGAGGACCCTACGTAGAGTGTCTCTGATCCGGGTAATGGTGGCCTGGTCACTGGCTGTCTTGTTCCAGATGGAGATTATGTCCTCCTGGAGGAAAGACATGAGGGAAGCATGGTGTTGGCAACACTAGACACTGGAACAGTGAATGTGTGTGTGTGCGTGTGTTTGCACGTCTGGCTCGATGTATGTGTGTACCTGGAAACGTACAGACACCACAGCGCCACAGATCTCCTCCCCCACCATAAACTGTTCCCCCAGCATGGCCAGAATCAGATTCTCCCAGCAACGAGACGCCAGGCCCTTCCTCAGCCGGATGATCCACTTCCCACCTAGCTTATTAGCATCGTCCTAGAGAGACACAGAGAGAAGATAGACATGGGCATTAGGCAGGAAACAAATATGTCATGTTCATTAGGGCACACCAAAACAAAACATTCTGCAATTGAAAAGGAAAATGAGCATTCCTTATTAGTTTAGGCAGTCCCTTCCTGATCCCGTCTGTTTTCTTCTATTTGCTTCCTAATGAATACAACCCTGGTAATGGTATAACAGTATAAACAGGTGAAGACAGTGATCTAAGATCAGCTTGAGTGAGCTCATAAAGGTAAGGATAGATCAAAAGAATACAGGAAGCGAGACATCCCACTCCCCCAATTAAAAGAAAATGAACTAAGTAGACAAGACCCAGCTGCTATCACATTGGTGTCTATGGGAGAGCCACCCACTTAAGTAGACAGAAATGTTCAATGGTAAACGGCCTGAGTGAACTATCTTCATTTATCCACCATCTTTGCTACCCACCTCCCACATGGGTTTAATCCCTTCCTTGAAAAGGTGGAAGTCGCTGTGGCCCGTCAGGTCGCCCGGACGGATCATGTGACTGTAGAAACGCCAGAACTGCTCCACCTGGTGGACCGGAGGACAGATTTAGACTAGAACCCTAGATCCATACTAAACTAGATCAGCTGAGTCTAGAAACTGCAAAGGTGAAAGGCAAAGAACAATGGTTCCCAATAGGGACTGACCGAGGCGAAGCTGCCGATCTGTTTGATGTTGGATTCGTAACTCTGGGTGCTGGCAGGCCGGCCGGGGGTGCGTCTGGAGTACCAGAAGGAGTAGTTATACTGGAGGGGGTGCTCCCCTACCCCTGGAACTGCAATCTGAACAACACAACAGAGCAGAGAAGAGACAAGATACGGTCATTTAGCAGGCACTTTTATCCTAAAGTAACTTATCCTTTATTTAATTAGGCAAGTCAGTTAAGAACAAATTCTTATTTACAATGAAGGCCTACCACGACCAAACCTGGACAATTGTGCACCGCTCTATGGGACTCCGAATCACGGCCGGATGTGGTACAGCCTGGATTCGAACCAGGGACTGTAGAGACGCCTCTTACACTGAGATGCAGAGCCTTAGACCCCTGTGCCACTTATTCACACTTACAGTGCCTTCAGAAAGTATTCACCCCTTGACTTTTTCCATATTTTGTTGTGTTAGAGCCTGAATGTATTAAATATATTTATATATATCACTGACCTACAAACAATATCTCCTTATTGTCAAAGTGGAATTATCTTTTTTGAAAAGTTTGTTAATTAATAAAAAATGAAAAGCTGATATGTCTTGAGTCAATAAGTATTAAACCCCTTTGTTATGGCAAGCCAAAATAAGTAAAAATGTCCTTAACAAGTCACAGAATAAGTTGCATGGATTCACTCTGTGTGCAATAATATCGTTTAACATTCTTTTTTATGACTACCACATCTCTGTACCCCACACATACAGATAATTGTCAGGTCCCTCAGTCGAGCAGTGAATTTCAAATACAGATTCAACCACAAAGACCAGGGAGGCTTTCCATTGCCTCGCAAAGAAGGGCACCTATTGGTAGATGGGGAAAAAAATGGAACAGACATGGAATATCCTTTGCACATGGCGAAGTTATTAATTACACTTTGGATGGTGTATCAGTACACCCAGTCACTAAAAAGATACAGGCGTCCTTCCTAACTCAGTTGCTGGAGAGGAAGGAAACCGCTCAGGGATTTCACCATGAGGCCAATGGTGACTTTAAAACAGTTACAGAGTTTAATGGCTGTGATATGAGAAAGCTGAGACTGGATCAACAACATTGTAGTTACTCCACAATACTAACCCAATTGGCAGAGTGAAAAGAAGGAAGCCTGTACAGAATACACATATTCCAAAACATGCATCTTGTTTGAAACAAGGCACTAAAGGAATCCTGCAAAAACATGGGGCAAATTCAATACAACACATTACTGAGTACCACTCTCCATATTTTCAAGCATAATGGTGGCTGCATCATGTTATGGGTATGTTTGGAGTAAAAAAATAAACGGAATGGAGCTAAGCACAGGCAAAATCCTAGAGTAAAACCTTGTTCAGTCTGCTTTCCACCAGACACAGAGAGATGAATTCATCTTTCAGCAGGAAAATAACCTAAAACACAAGGCCAAATCTTCACTGGAGTTGCTTACCAAGAAGACAGTGAATGTTTCTGAATGGCCCGAGTTACAGTTTTGACTTAAATCAACTTGAAAATCTTTGGCAAGACCAGAAAATTGTTGTCTAGCAATGATCAAGAACCAATTTAACAGAGCTTGAAGAATTTTGAAAAGAATAAAGGGCAAATGTTGCACAATCCAGGTGTGGAATGCTCTTATAGACTTACCCAGAAAGACTCCCAACTGTATTCACTGCCAAAGGTGCTTCTACAAAGTACTGACTCAAGGGCGTGAATACTTATGTAAATTCGATATTTATGTAGTTATTTTCAATAAATTAGCAAAAATGTATAAAAACATGTTTTCACTTTATCATTATGGGGTATTGTGTGCAGATGGGTGAGATAAAAAAAATCTTGAATAGATTTGGAATTCAGGCTGTAACACAACAAAATGTGGAATAAGTCAAGAGGTATGAATACTTTCTGAAGTCATGGTAACTCCTTTATTCAGTACACCATATGAGGCAGGAATTGTACTCATAAAGCTTAAAGTTCAGATATCAACATTGTGCTCCAAACAGGGCCGGGTTACCGAAAGGACATGTGCCCTGGGGCCCACAACCTCCAGGGTCATAAGCAATGGCAAAATGTGTTGAATTGCAGGAAATTTGCTTCAAAACTGTAACATTTTCTCTCAGCCTCATGGCAAAATTAATAAAATAGCAGGAAATTTGCTTTAACATTTTTAGAAAAATAGCATGAGATTAGCTATAAAACAGCAAATGTTTCACTCTGCCCCATGTGTAGAATTGCAGGAAATTTGTTCTAAAATGTAATATTTTCTGTCAGCCTCATGTCAAAATATGTAGAATAGCGTTATAAAACAGCACATTTTCAATGAAAACAACTTTCTGTCCCCCCAAAAAAAATATATATATGTGACTTGTTTCAGGAAACCAAAATAGTTTTTTTTGGCAGACATTCCTTCTAGAACATGTGAACTTTCATGTGCCTTAATAACAAATGTGTATGCCATCTGTAAATATGAAAACAATTGTAAAATTACGAGCCTAGTTTGTTTAGCCACAGAAAAAGTCAGGAACCTTCCAGCTAGCCATGATTGGCTGAGATAATGGAAAGGCTGGACATGCCGAGAGATGAGTTCGGATTGGTCTGCCATGTAGCACGTTTCTGTATATAACATGAGCTGCTCAGCTTTTTAAAAATATATCATGAAGAACTACATAAGTGTTGCTAATGCTCTCCACTTTCTGGAGGATCGAGTTTTGAAATCAGTGGAATACCCGGTGGAAGCAGAGTATGATAGCTAAGGAGATGGAGAAAATTCTGGCGTTTGATTGCAAATAACTGAGGGATTAGAAAATAGAAAAGAAGAATGCGGTTGTATTGCATCTTCAAACTAAGGGCAACCATGGAATCCGTGACAGAGAGGGAGAAGCGTTCATCCATGTATAGCTAGCTACATTTTCAGATATTATACGTTTAAATTTTTTTCTGAAAGTTGTTTTCATTGAAGTTAAAGCGTACTGTTAGCTAGCTTTCTAATGTTAGCCGGCTGTCTCGCTAGCTAACGTTACGTGTATGATCTGTGTAGTGGTATTATTTGTATTGCAGAGCCATTTGCATTGCTAGTTATAGCCTAATGTTAGCTAGCTAGCTAACATTGAACCTAGCTAGTTGGTTAGCTTTAGCTACCAGCAGATTCATGTAGGGTAGTAACGTTTTGAGTTGGGATTATGGTTCATTGTTAAGCTAGCTAGCTAGCTATCTACATGTCTAAACAAAAGACCCCACTATGCAAGTACTGTCGACTAACCCCATTCCGTACAAATTTGCGCAACCGTGGCATTCAAACGAGGCTGCAATGAAAACTATTGGGAATGTAGCGACTGTGTTGGCATCAGAATCTGGGGTGTGAACTACGTTTATATTCAAGCGTTGATTGACATGGTAATGGCCCAATAGTATTGGAGAAAAGTTGAAAAAACGGACCCCTCCAACACTACGTTAAATGTTGACGTGTCATGACGTAACGTACAGCACGCATAAACCAACTCATTCTGTGTCGTACAGCTCTCCAACAGGTGTGTAGCGCTTCTCACGCAGTTTAAAATTAAGAAAGGGACAGGGTAATGAGGGATCACTAGTCAATTGTACAACTGAATGCTTTCATTTTTTGCATCATTACCGCAAGCCATCATGACTCTCAAAAGCCGCAACAGCCGCTGTTTACTTCTGAAGATAACTTTACCGCAGCCCTAAAAACCTGATTCAAATTTGACACAAACCCTCAAATAGGTATACAATGACACATTATATAAACTCTTTATAGTGTTTTATTTACATTTTAGAGGTGATAAGTTGGACAGATCGGGTGAAAAAAACTGTTTCCCCACACGGCTTATCTCCCCCTTTCCCTATCACGCAGTAGGTTTCACTTCCCCACCCGTCATTTTTTGGGGCGCTAAAATAAGGTCAATTGTACATTACAGCGCTATGTACAGAAGTGCATTGGCTTACAGTAACCATTTCATTGTACCGTTTACACCTACTGTATCCTGTGCATGTTACAAATAAACTTTGATTTTATTTGATATAATGTGTGTTTTCCAGAGACGGTAATGTGAAGAACAACATGACCTACACCAAAGTCAAATTAGGGTATAACGTTAGGCCAACGAGACAGTGACCATGTTCTAAAATTCTCCGGTAGAATGCCATGCTTATATTTCGTCACACTCACAACCGTAAGCTATTTACTGTAATTCGCTCGCCATTAACTTGTAAATAATGATCTTGTTGAGAGTTTATTTTCCTGTAATAACGAATACAAATTAGCTAAAGCTAAGATGTTGTCAGCTATATGATGTGGTTAATGTTAGCTAGCTAACAAGCTAGAAACTAAACATTGTTTATAAAGTTGCTTTTAGTTGCCTGGTTTGCTAGATTGACATATACTAAATTTATTTTTAAACTAATGAGTTTATTGGTGTTAAAATACACCAGTTAAGTATTTTGGACCATCATGCAGCCTGTCATTTTTTGTATTTATACTTTTTCATAACGACAAGTTTGATCTCGAACGACAATAGAACATTCATGATGTCACTGTGACAACTGTCTACAGACATGACGATAGACGTAGTATAAACCAGCCTTAAATCTTGAAATCTTTGGTTGTTTAGTACAGTACCATACTCACTCTGTATAGCACATGGCCTCACGTGATTCCTTAAAGAGATGGGTGGGGTTAAGGCTTAAGAGGGTGTGAACGATGCTAAATGGGTGTAGACATTAGAAGAGCTCTCCAGTAGGTGTACCAAAACATTTTCTCAAATGTACCAAGAGACATTTTCTCAAAAGTGGGGTTTAAGCTTTATCAACTTTCAAAGCAGAATTACTTTCCATTGTTCCTCGACTGTAGTGTATGATATACAATTGTTTTGCTCTGAGTCTCTTCTTTTATCCAATGTTAAATACACCATTTCAAATTTTGCTACATAAGACTGAATCGAGCCGGTCGGTCACATATATATATTTTATTTTTGGGGTTGTGGGGTGGTGCCCCGTGGCCCCAAATGCAGTAGTCCGGCCTTGGCTCTAACAAACTGAGCCATCACATCTATAATGTATCTCATTTAGAAAGCATAACAAACAATACATACTGTAGCATTATATTTGGGCGACACACACACCTTCTTCTTGGCAGTGTTCTGATCATCGTCCTCATCATTGTCATTTTTTTCCTTCTCACAGTCTTTCTGTGAGCCTTGATCCTGGTCGTGGTCCCCACTGTCATCATCTTTCAGACTGAACACACAGAATCAAAATCAGGATTGCCTTTATTTGCCAGGTGCAGTTATATATACCAGGAATTTGACCTTGTGAGATAATAAACTGAATGCAGACAAAACATATGGAGGATAAACAGTACACAGACAGAATATATAGAGGATAAACAGCATAGATAGAATATATCGAGGAGAGGAAAGGGAAAGGGGATATCTAGTCAGTGAGGAGAATAAGACCATAAGATACTGTACAGAAGAACCTTATCTAAAATACAATGAGGCATCATGACAAGACTAATCCATCCATCCACACAAATTCTGTACTCATACACATAAGCAAAGTATGATATTGAACTGTAATTACTTACAACAATGAAGGTCCTTGTTGAGTACACACTTTGAATAGTCTTATCTAACTAGGTTATTGTAAAATATTAGTAAAGTGTTGGTCCCATGTTTCATGAGCTGAAATAAAAGACCCCAGACATTTTCCATACACATAAAAAGCTTATTTCTCGAAAATGTTTGTTTACAAATTTGTTTACATCCCTGTTAGTGAGCATTTCTCCTTTGCCAAGATAATCCATCCACTTAACAGGTGTGGCAGATCAAGAAGCTGATTAAACAGCATGATAATTACACAGATGCACCTTGTGCTGGGGGACAATAAAAGGCCACTCTAAAATGTGCAGTTTTGTCACGCAATACAATGCCACAGATGTCTCAAGTTTTGAGGGAGCGTACAATTGGCATGCTGTCTGCAGGAATGTCCACCAGAGCTGTTGCCAGAGAATTTAAGGTAAATTACTCTACGATAAGCCACCTCCAACGTCGTTGTAGAAAATGTTGCAGTACGTCAAACCGGCCTCACAACTGGTAACCACGCCAGCCCAGGACCTCCACATCCGGCTTCTTCAACTGCGAGCCACCCGGACAGCTGATGAAACTGTGGGTTTGCACAACTGAAAAATGTCTGTCAGAAACCATCTCAGGGAAGCTCATCTGAGTGCTCATCGTCCTCACCAGGGTCTTGACCTGACTGCAGTTCGGCATCATAACCGACTTCTGTGGGGAAATGCTCACCTTTGATGGCCACTGGCATGCTGGAGAAGTGTGCTCTTCGGTGTCAACTTTACCAGGCAGATGACAGACATCATGTACTGTATGGTGTCGTGTGGGCGAGCGGTTTAATGATGTCAACGTGTGCCCCATGGTGGAGGTGTGGTTATGCTATGAATAGGCTTAAGCTACGTACAACGAACACAATTGCATTTTATCGATGGCAATTTGAATGCATAGATCCTGAGGCCCATTGTCGTGCCGTTCATCTGCCGCCATCACCTCATGTCGCAAGGATCTGTACACAATTCCTAGAAGCTGAAAATGTCCCAGTCTGTCTACGGCCTGCATACTCACCTGACATGTCACCCATTGAGCATGTTTGGGGTGCTCTGGATCAACGTGTACAACAGCGTGTTCCAATTCAAGACAACATTCAGCAACTTCTAACAGTCATTGAAAAGGAGCGGGACAACATTCTACAGGCCACAATCAATAGCCTTATCAACTCTATGCGAAGGAGAGGTGTAGCGCTGCATGAGGCAAATGGTGGTCACACCAGATACTGACTGGTTTTCTGATCCACACCCCTACATTTTTTTAAAGGTATCTGTGACCAACATATGCATATCTGTATTCCCAAATCCATAGACTAGGGCCCAATGAATTTATTTAAATTGACTGATTTCCTTATATCAACTGTAACTCAGTAAAAACTTTGAAATTGTTGCATGTTGCATTTATATTTTTGTTCAGTGTACATGTACTATGTTATTACATTGTAATAATCACTATATAAATGTGAATACTATGGTGGGTCACAGTTGTCAGCTGAAAGTGATTGGCTTTTCATTGCTTGGTATTTGTGTATAGTAACAGGGTCTTGTTAACATCTCTCACTAGCAATGTGGTCGAATGTGCAGTGTTGACAGTTATAAGCATGCACTCACCAGTGCAACATTGTAGCCTCGCCAGTGGCCACTTTAGTGGTTCCAATATACACATAACACACGGTTGCTTGTCGCTGTCAACGTTTCCATGCGGAATAGCGTATTAATATTTGCTAAATAAAAACCTTTCCCCACCTGTCTCTCCTAAAATAACTAAATGTGATCAGGGGCATGGGGGATAGTTTTAGCCGACTCTGCGCGCACCTGCCCCTGACTTTCAACCACTTGCAAGCCGAGGATTCAGCCACGGCCCGCGGGGCTCGACGCTAAAAGGGCTATCGCAAGAAGGGGCAAGCATTCCCTATTAAACGATTGATTCGTTGTCACCATGAATCTTGTTATGTGAAATGCGTAACTACGATGAGACATGACAAGCACTCGCGTGTCCCCCAGTCCTTGCAAGGCATGCAGACCAGACCGGACACACCTCTTTTTCTCCAAGCAACCCACGAGCAAGGCATAGGCCTAATTGCTCAACGAATTTGCATTCACAGCGGGGCGCCCATTGTCCACCAAATATTCAAAATAGCTTTGATTACTCACGCATCAAATTTGTTGTTCATTATTCTCTAGGTGGGGTGGGAGTCTTCAGTCCGACCACAGCTCCCTGAATTCCGCAGGAACGGCGGCGCGCACGACCGAAGCGGGGGACGCGCGCGTAGGCTACAGTATCGTGCGAGGTTGACGTGCCCCAGAGCGCATATTGCTTACAGATTAATGAGTAGATAGCCCTACAGTAGCAGAATACAGTTTGTGTGTTGCAGAAAAAGTACTGTCCCTCATCCGTGGACACTAGAGTATACGGAGTAGTTATTGTGATCCTCAAGACATGTTGTGTGTAAAGAATTGTGTGGTATTTTGATATGGTCCAAAAATCATCATTAGATAACACAAAATAGTTCAATCATGATGGTCACAGCTGAAGTGTGGTTTGCAGGAAACAACTTTATTGTAGTAACATCAGCACCTGCACCTTCTGTATAATTAAACACACAAACACACTGAAAACAAAAGTACAATAACACAGTAATACTCTCAGATAATGAAACCATTGTCATCAGTCAACAGTTGGAGTGGCAGTGGTACCCAAGTTACCCCACCAGCAACACACAAACACAAACAAACACACACCCACCCTGCCTTTTCAGCCACTGCGTGCAGAGCCAAAACACTGGCGGCTTCTTCCAAAGAATCTGTTGCCTAAGTAGTGCCGCCTCGCCCCATATCGCCCCCTGTACTTCCCCCTCAGCCTCATCTGTTCATCATGCAGCCACTTCAAACAGCAGTCCGGGTCAGGTCCAGTTCTAAGGGTGTGAGAAGGATAGGGACGGGGGCTGCAGCAGAGTCTCAGGTGTGGGGGTGAGGGGGCAAGGGGCTACTCTGTTTTTGGTCGGAGGGCAAGGGTTTGATGTTAAAGCTGTTCTTAGCCACATATTTATAATCACATTTACCATACCCTTAATCCTAAACTCAAACATTAAGGGGCTGACAAAATATCAATGGTTCGGGGACACTTCTACCTACTCTGGGGGCATGGATAAAGGCAAAGTTCAGTCACAGGCAGCCCTGGGGTTTGGGTCTGAGGCTGGGTGGGTGCACTGCAGTGTGGTGAGGTCCGACCCCTTGCTTCTGCCCTCTCTGCCCCAGCAAGGAGCTCCATGAGTGGGCCCTTTGTCCCAGGCCGACGGGCCAGCGAGTGAGCATAGTGAGCGGGCCTCTTCAATGGCGGCTGTTTGTTTACACCGGCCAGTCCCGTCAGCTCCCATTAGCGCCTGGCCCAACGACAACCTGTGATGTGCTAATCGCAGCCGGGAGAGAGAGAAAGGGAGAGAGAGAGAGAGAGACGGAAAGAAGAGATGCCGATCGGCTCCCTGAGCCTCGCCAGGCTGGGGATAAAGGCCCTGAGCCCAGGCCGTGCGTGCGCACACAAACACACACAGTGTTCGGCATGGGGAGGAGGGGGTAGACCCGCTCCTTTCATCTGTGGCCAAGGGCCGAAGTGATGTGAGCCCACGTCAGCAGAGCGGCAGCACAGCTCCCAGAGCTAACTACGCATCACAGATATGTGAGAGACCTGTCGCCAGAGAGAGAGAGAGAGACCTTATAAAATCCATCAATGTATCATTCTTGTGCAATTTATATCTACAGGCTACATTGAGGCTTTCCTTGAATTATTTGAGGTCATCTGATATTAGTGTGTTATAATGAGCTTTAGAGCCGAACTGCACACTCGCAAAATAGCCGACACCGCCAATCGCCAAATGCCTTTGGGAACGCGCAAAAAGGAAACGTCTTGAGTTCAATTCAATAAGAGAAAATCTGCAAAATGGAGAGTTGAAAATAAAGAGAAGGGTATGTTTGGGAAAGACTTGGTGATGTGGTGAAAGAGGATGATAGTGCCGGCGATGTTATGTGTGATGATTGTGAAGCACAGTCACAAGATGGGGACTTCATATAGGCCTACGGCACGTCAAGGGAACTATAGCCTACTGTTCAGATGGGTTAAATGGAAACTGACTGGGCACTGACTGTAGGTCTATAACCTCTCACATAGCCTTCATATTAACTCCTGCAGAACTAAGAATGTCTCGCAACAAAATGTTGACTGGGGAACAGGAGTAGAGAAATAGAATGACTTTCTTTCAGCATCTTGAGAGAATGCGAAATGCGCAGTTACCACCTCTACAGATGATATCTATCTGTATCTGCATCGTAAAATAGTATTTCAACCAGATGAAATATGCACCCAACTCGAACTGAAATGTCATCAGAAACATGTTGGGTTGTTTTCACAGATTTCTATCTCCCTACAACCGGTCAAACTGATGTCATTTGGACATTTCGCTCTGCGAAAGAAGCAGAGATGACGGAGAACTTTAGATTCTATCGATTATTCTGGTGAGCAAAGGGTTTATTTTGTCTTCTAGGGCAACATATCATTAACAGAAGAGAAGCTGTATGTATGGAATTAGAGTTGAAAAACAAATAGCCTACCAAAAATGTTGTAAATTAAAAACAGAAACATTTCAAATCAGGCTAAATAAATCCTGCACCTTGTCAAAACACCGTTCCGCCGTCTCTGAATGTAGCCTACAGCACATGTTCTATATTAGCGGGTTAGGGTCGGGTGCGGGCCTCAGATGTTCACTTTATCACATATAGTCGGGCGGTTGCGGATGGGTTATTAGCAATTGCTAACACACAACTGACCCGCGCACCACTAACACACATTGATTAAATACTGCCATTCAACAGTTGAAAAGTGTTTGTGCACTATGGTACACTAAATCGGTTTAGGAAGTGTGTTTGTTGCAAAGTATAGGTCTTGTACACACAGCCCAACACTCACTCACCTCTTGAATGGCTCTCCCCAGACGTTCCTGACTCTTCACCACTCTCCTGAAACACATGTACAAAACACCATCATATTATTCCCCAAAATAAAATGAACACAATCACAAGGGCATAGGGCCTAGGAGAAGGTATTAAGGGGGTGGGGAGTGGAATAGAACCAGGTCTACCTGTGTATTTTGCGAGCCACAGTGAGGGTGAACTGGCCTGGGGAGTCAGGCTGGTAGGTGGAGGGCACTATGACATAGGCCCCTGGAGGAAGGCAGCAGGCCAGACTGACAGCCTGGGTGTAGCAGTGAGGAATGCAGCTGGCCACCGGTTCCTCCTCCCTGGGTACTGGCGACTCGGCCTGCTCCTGTCCCTCTGGAGCCTGGATACACAGAGAGGTTCACATGTAACTAGTCACAACATAATCATCTTCATATAGACAGATTTTAAAGGAGGTTTAAAACAACATATCAACAGGCTAAAACATAGATTCTACATTAAGGACATCTTTTAGATAGGCTAACCACATACTGTTAATAAACCAGGGTCATATTTTATTTGGCACCAAACAGAAGAAAATGGACTAAAACAAGGAGGGACTAATTGGACTTCTTCAATAATAAACTCATTTAGTTTTTTTCATTCCAAAACGTTTTGCTAGAGTATTCCCTAATGAATACAACTCAGCTCACCTTGTACAGGTGAAAGCCGATGGCCTGGAGATCAGTGTCAGGGCAGTTCTGGTGAAGGGTGACCCTAACATTGACCCCTGTTGACCCCGCTAAGTTGTCACCCATGGTGACCGGGAACTTAGGGTTCTGCCAGTGAGACAGGAAGTTCCTGCTCCCCCCGGCCGATGACCCCGTGACCCATGCGCCCCGTAAGTAGCTTGTCTCCCACTCCCCCTCTGTTACCAATGGCAAAGAGGGCCCCGGGGTCTTCACAGCACTGCAGGAGGATGGGGGAACATAAAGATCCAGTTTCCTAGACTTGTAAGACAACATGATCTACAAAACAAATGGAATGATACATAAACCACTTTTGATGAATGAAAAGCAAAACTTCTGATACATTTTGATTAATCCTATGCGTATTTGGTCCCGCCTCCCCGTTTGACCCATCTCTTTATGGTCACAGTCTTCTGCTAAATGACTCAAATGTCAATGTTAGTCCCACTGACCTGAGTGAGGTGGGGGAAGAGGAGAAGACCCTGAGCAGGAATCTCCCCTCGCCCCCCTGGAGGAAGGTACTGGGGATGAGCAGGTGGCAGCCAGGGTCCAGGTGTGTGTGTAGCACCACCTCGCGCTCGTAGGCGTGGCAGTGTGTGGAGGCACAGGGAGGGCTGTTCAGAGTCCCAGACAGGTTCAAACACTTCTTCTCTACCTGGGGATTGACAGACAGACAGACAGATGTATGCACGCACGCACACACACACACACAGATAAAGATGAAATAATTAAAAGCCACACACACACACATTCTTATTTTAACATCTATCAGCTACAAGGCCACAATGCAGTACCAACCTTCCACATGTGCAAAGCGATGGCCTGGTAGTGCTGGTGTCGTGTGGTGCTGCTGCCCTCTTCTGGTGACTGTGTGTAGTGATGTCCTGTGTTCCTGCTATACCTTCTGTGCTGTAGCAGAGACACCAGCACCTCTCCCCTCTCAAACACCCGCAGCCAGAACTGAGGGTTGCTGCCAAAGCTACTGTTGTTACGGCAACCACCTGCTGAGTGACCTTTGACCCAGCGATCGCCAGTCTGGTGGCTGTGAGTCAGCAGCTCTCCTATTGGACAGATAGGGGCTGTGAATCACACAATCACAACAACACTGGCTTTGCTTAACTTTCCTTTTATGAAGGGATAGTTCACCCCCAAACCAAAGATCGTCAGACGTTCTCATACATTCAAAACTATTCAACTTTGTATAATGCTTGTATAATGAGGAAGTATTGAGTGAGTATACCAGAATAGATGCTCTGCAGGTGTCCCTCCTCATTGATAGGATACCCCACTGTGACATCATCAAACTGCAACAGGAATTCAGTCTCGTCCACCCAGAACTCTGCCTCCTGGGCCCGGCCCAGCAAGTTCAGAGTACAGGCCGGGTCCAGAGAGTTCCAGCCTTCTCCACTGCCAGGCGAGAGTGGCCAGTTTATTACTGAGACAGAGGTTCTTCAGAAAATAATTATAGATGGATCCAGGCTCAAAATGACACAAAAGAACACACACACACACACACACGCGTGAGCCCTGCACGGACATGGATTTTAAGCCCTACTCATGCCAGTGGTGTTCAGGCCCTACCCAGGCCCGATTGCTTCTGCCAAATTTAAGGCCCAGCCCTGCCCAAAATAACATAATTAGTACCCAATTAGCTGTTTGTCTGTCTGTTCCTCGCTCCCTGCGCAGCATACGCTGTGTGCGTGGCTCTGCTCTGCTTGTAGTTCTGCAGTGTTGCCAACTTAGAGCCTTTGTAATTATATCTAGTGAGTTTTTTCAGACCCTTCCAGCGACTTTAAATCGGTAAAGGATTCTAGCTACACATTTCCCACTAAATTCTGCTGCAAACGAGAGTGGGAGAAGCTGTCTGTGCAACAGAAGTCACAGCAATGGCGCACACACAGGCAGAAAAGCAGAAGGGGAGGGGGGAACACTACCGCTGGGACCGCAGCTGTGTGGGCTCGGGTAGTACAGCTCTAACACACACACACACCCTACCTCTCTCTCCATGCTCCCTCCCAGCAGCGTCTGCCCCAGGGGTTTCTGATCCTGATTAGACGTACTCCTCCACGTTCCACCGTCCTCACGTCCACCCACTCCATCACACTCAGGGCATGGAACTGCCCCAACTCACTGGCACCTAGGGTGTAAGGGGGCAGTGGGGGTAAATATAGCCCTAAACAATATTTTAGCTACTGGCCTATTAGCAGACTTGGGGGTGTGCCAGTACCTGACTTTGAAAGGTCAGTCACAAGATTTCAATGGAAGGCTTTCAGTAAGATTCTTAGAAAACTGCATTCCTTCTCCATTGGAGAACGATGGTCTGCATAGCCCCAGAGCTATTTTTGTGTTTAAAATGTGAAATCAGCAGAATATTCCCAGACCAGTCATTTTTCCTCCTCACCTCCGGGGGCGCTGTGTACAGAGCAGCTGACTGAACAGCCCTCTCTGACCGCATGCAACAGGTCCAGATCCAGCCTCCTCCTCCTGACCAAGTCACTGTCAGATGACCCCCGACCCTGGTCCTCCTCTGTGCCACAATCCCCCAGGCTCCAGCGCTCCGCCAGCCCCCCTGTCAGGTCTACCAGGGCCTCAGAGACCTGCCCCGCCCATAGGCGCTCATATGACCCCTGCAGCCTGGGGGAGGAGTAGGGACAGGAGACAACATGGGGGTATCAGAGAATATCACAAAACCTAACTACAGTATTGTATGGTGTGGAATGGATCAGTATGGAATGGTATGTGATTGGAACAGTATAGAATATTTGGAGACCCAATTTAATGACTAGATGCAGAAACGCTGTTAGTAAAAAAATTTGAGGTCACTTTCAACCTTCCACCTGTCACTCACTTGGCGTAGGCCTTCTCCAGCAGAGCAACCCAAAAAGCAGTGGGGGATTGGCAGCGCGAGAAGCAGAGCTTGCCGCTGAGGCAGGGCAGCCGGTCGTCAACGGTTACCTCTGTCCAGCAGCCATGCTGCCAGAGACGGAAGAGGAAGGAGCCCCGGTACCCCCTCTCCCCCCACTGGGGCTGGGCAGGGGGTACCACCTGGGGGACAGAAAGGGTACAGGGCACTGAGTTTTTCACAGTATTTTGGTATTGATAAAAGTCACCAAGTACTTAATGGACTAGGTCAGTGGCAGAAGCATAGTGTATTTGCTGTAAGACTTGAATTTGTGGTAGTAACCTACAGTTGTAGTTTTACTGTTCACAGCAAAACCAAAAAGCAAAAAAATACTTCAACGCAAAAACATGCGTGACTCGTTTCAGGAAACTAGACGTATGTCGCTGCTTCACAGGAGCGCCATTTGAACGTAACCTTTTTTTTTTTAATCAAAATGTGTTTTTTGGCAGAAATGCCTTCTGAAACATGTGAACGTTCATGTGCCTTAATAACAAAACTTGTATGCCATCTGTAAATACAAAAAAAATGTTAAATTACAAGCCTAGTTGGTTTAGCCATGGAAAGAGACAGGAACCTTCCCGCTAGCCATGATTGGCTGAGATAATGAGTGGGCTGGACAATCCAAGAGATGAGTTTGGATTGGTCTGCCATGTAGCATGCTTCTGCCTTTAATATGAGCTGGTCAGAATGTGTAGGTAATCGTTTCTAACGCTGCTTTTTTTGGAAGACATCACATAGTAGAACTGCATCAGTGTTGCTCTCCACTTTCGGGACGACCAAGTTTTGAAATCAGTGGAATTAGAGTATGATAGCTAACAAGATGGAGAAAATACTGCCGTTTGATAGAAAATAAGCAGACAGAGTCAAAAAGAGAACACAGAAGGCTCCGGATTACATCTTCAAGCTAAGGGCAATCATGGCATCCGTGACAGAGAGGGAGAAGAGTCCATCCATGTATACGGGTATGAGAGTCTAGCTAGCTACATTTTCAGATATTACACGTTTCAAATTTGGTCAGAAAGTCATTTTCATTTCAAGTTAAAGTGTACTGTTAGCTAGCTAGCTAACGTTAGCTGGCTGGCTAGTTAGCTAACGTTACGTGTATGATCTGTGTAGTAATGTTATTCATATCACAGAGCCATTTGCATTGCTAGATATAGCCTAATGTTAGCTAGCTAACATTGAACCTGGTTAACTACCTGCAGATTCATGCAGGGAAGTAACGTTATAACTTGGGTTTATGGTTCATTGTTTAGCTAGCTAGCTACATGTCTAAACAAAAGACTCCGCTATGCAAGTAACTATTCCAATAGAATTTGTATGATGTCACTGCAACAACCGTTGCTAGACGTAGCTGGTAAATTCGCTCTGGCTATCTACTCCGATATCAGAGCACGCTCAGACGAGTGTCAGAGCGCAGAATAACTGACGAATTTAGGAACGCTCAACACCCGTTGAATATGGCCGGTGTCAGTAAACGTTGGCAAAAAAAGCGTAATTAAATAGTTGCCAGCAGCACAGTTGCATTCACCAACGCTCGGGATAACATGTAAACAGCCTAACCAGCTCTGCTAGGGCGAGTAAAATGGTCAGAGTGAGCTGTTCTCTCATTTGTGTCTGGAAGTAGCTAGCAAGCTAGCCAACGTTAGCCAGTTAGCTTGGGTGCTTGACTGCTGTTGTTAGGACAGAACGTTCGGATCAACCCTACTTTTCGGCCAGAGTGTCCGGTGTACACTTCGAGAGCGAAACGCTCTGAATTTACGAACGGCCAATCTTACAACACTCTGAGTTTACGAACGCCCAGAGCAAACTCTGGCACTCCAGATAAAATGTACGAACACACCCGTAGTATAAACCAGCCTTTAGTGTTGAAATCTTTGGTTGTTTAGTACATAGCCTCACATGTGGGGCTAAAGCTTAAAAGGGTGTGAACGATGCTGATTGGGTGCAGACAAAGAACAGCTCTCCAGTAGGTACCAAAATATTCAAGGGCCATTTTCTCAAAAGTGTTTGTTAAAAACACCATTTCAAATTTTGCTACGTAAGACCGAATCGAGCCGGTCGGTCACATATACGTTACAGATTTGTGGAGCTTTACTTTGTTCATCAAATGCTGGTACTTCAGTAAGATTGTGCAGGCACAGAGGAACCAGCAGTCTCCCAGGAGGCCTTGCTTTGCATGGCCGTCATTGATGTTGTCAGGGAAGAGTGCAGGAGACGGGCAGATCTCCTGGAGGGACAGAGAAAGAAATATGTCACCATTAACAGACACACAGAATCATTGTGAGAAGATTACACATGCTTGCTTCCATTATGTGATCAAGTGTTCACAAGGTGTTGAGGAAAAAAGAACATGTATTGGAAGGAACACAGAATATAAATCGCATATACAGCGCCTTCGGGAAAGTATTCAGAACCCTTTTCATTCACGACAAAGTGAAAAAAGGTTTTTATACATTTTATCAAATTTATTACAAATAAAAAACAGAAATACCTTATTTACACAAGTATTCAGTAGGAAAAAAGTACGTTCTGAGTTTGAAGCCTCAGTCACTGTCAGAGCCAGAGCTGTGGTTGGAGGCCTCGTTGGCAGAGCCCCCTGGTTCTGATCCGTTGTCGGAGCGGCCCCTTTGCTATGAGACTTGAAATTGAGCTCAGGTGCATCCTGCTTCCATTGACCATCCTTGAGATGTTCCTACAACTTGATTGGAGCCCACGTGTGGTAAATTCAATTGATTGGACATGTTTTGGAAAGGCACACACCTGTCTATATAAAGGTCCCACAGTGCATGTCAGAGCAAAAACCAAGACATGAGGTCGAAGGAATTGTCCGTAGAGCTCCGAGACAGGATTCCTTTGAAGCGCAGATCTGGGGAAGTGTACTAAAAAATGTCTGCAGCATTGAAGGTCCCCAAGAACACAGTGGCCTCCATCATTCTTAAATGGAAGAAGTTTGGAGCCACCAAGACTCTTCCTAGAGCTGGCCGCCTGGCCAAACTGAGCAATCAGGGGAGAAGGGCCTTGGTCAGGGCGGTGACCAAGAACGTGATGGTCACTCTGACAGAGCTCTAGAGTTCCTCTGTGGAGATGGGAGAACCTTCCAGAAGGACAACCATCTCTGCAGCACTCCATCAATCAGGCCTTTATGTTACAGTGGCCAGACGGAAGCCACTCCTCAGTAAATGGCACATGACAGCCCGCTTGGAGTTTGCCAAAAGGCACCTAAAGACTCTCAAGATTCTCTGGTCTGATGAAACCAAAATGTAACTCTTTGGCCTGAATGCCAAGCTTCACGTCTGGAGGAAACCTGGCACCATCCCTACGGTGAAGCATGGTGGTGGCAGCATCATGCTGTGGGGATGTTTTTCAGCAGCAGGGACTGGGAGACAAGTCAGGATTCCCTGACATTTACTCCTGAGGTGCTGACTTGCTGCACCCTCGACAACTACTGTGATTATTATTATTTGACCATGCTGGTCATTTATGAACATTTGAACATCTTGGCCATGTTCTGTTATAATCTCCACCCGGCACAGCCAGAAGAGGACTGGCCACCTCTCATTGCCTGGTTCCTCTCTAGGTTTCTTCCTAGGTTTTGGCCTTTCTAGGGAGTTTTTCTTAGCCACCGTGATTCTACACCTGCATTGCTTGCTGTTTGGGGTTTTAGGCTGGGTTTCTGTATAGCGCTTTGAGATATCAGCTGATGTAAGAAGGGCTATATAAATACATTTGATTTGATTTGATTGAGGCAAAGATGAACAGAGCAAAGTACAGAGAGATCCTTGCTCCAGAGCACTCAGGACCTCAGACTGGGGCGACAGGACAACGACCCTAAGCACACAGCCAAGACAACGCAGGAGTGGCTTTGGGACAAGTCTCTGAATGTCTTTGAGTGGCCCAGCCAGAGCCCGGACTTGAACCAGATCGAACATCTCTGGAGAGACCTGAAAATAGCTGTGCAGCAATGCTCCCCATCCAACCTGACAGAGCGTGAGAGGATCTGCAGAGAATAATGGGAGAAACTCCCCAAATACGGATGTGCCAAGCTTGTTGTGTCATACCCAAGAAGAGTTGATGCTGTAATCATTGCCAAAGGTGCTTCAACAACGTACTGAGCAAAGGGTCAGAATACTTATGTAAATGTGATTCCAGTTTTTATTTTTTATATTTTTTATAAATCAGTCAATTATGGGGTATTGTGTGTATATTGACGAGGGGGGAAAACGATTTAATCAATTTCAGAAAAAGGCTGTAAAGTAGCAAAAAAAATGTAAAGTCAAGGGGTCTGAATACTTTCAGAAGGCACTCTATATTTTATTATGACATATTATTAGTGACCTAAGGCCAATTCTGATTGGATAAGTTGTAGGCCCAGGTCTCACCTGTGGCCGGAGCCATGTGATGTCATCCTGGAACCTGGCGATAGGGGTGGAGTAGTCTGAGAACAGGGAGGAGTCCTCACAGATGAAGGCAGGGTCCTCAAACAGACCCTTGTATTCTACAGCTAAAACAGTGATGGAGATGTTATCAACACTAGAAGGGATATTCAAATCTATTTTATAAAATGTAATTTCCTGCAACATATACAGTTGAAGTCGGAAGTTCAGAGTCATTAAAACGGGTTTTTCAAACACTTCACAAATTTCTTGTTAACAAACTATAGTTTTGGCAAGTCGGTTAGGACATCTACTTTGTGCATGACACAAGTCATTTTTCCAACAATTGTTTACAGAGATTATTTCACTTATAATTCACTGTATCACAATTCCAGTGGGTCAGAAGTTTACATACACTAAGTTGACTGTGCCTTTAAATGGCTTGGAAAATTCCAGAAAATTATGTAATGGCTTTAGAAGCTTCTGACATCATTTGAGTCAATTGGAGGTGTACCTGTGGATGTATTTCTAGGCCTACCTTCAAACTCAGTGCCTCTTTGCTTGACATCATGGGAAAATAAACAGAAATCAGCCAAGACCTCAGAAAAAAAGTCTGGTTCATCCTTGGGAGCAATTTCCAAATGCCAGAAGGTACCATGTTCATCTGTACAAACAATAGTACGCAAGTATAAACACCATGGGACCACATAGCCGTCATACCGCTCAGGAAGGAGATGCATTCTGTCTCTGAACGTACTTTGGTGCGAAAACTGCAAATCAATCCCAGAACAACAGCAAAGGACCTTGTGAAGATGTTGGAGGAAACAGGTACAAAAGTATCTATATCCACAGTAAAACAAGTCTTATATTGACATAACCTGAAATGCCGCTCAGCAAGGAAGAAGTCACTGCTCCAAAACCACCATAAAAAAGCCAGACTACGGTTTGCAACTGCACATGTCCCCATGTGCAGTTGCAAACCGTAGTCTGGCTTGTACTTTTTGGAGAAATGTCCTCTGTTCTGATGAACCAAAAATAGAACTGTTTGGCCATAATGACCATCGTTATGTTTGGAGGAAAAAGGGGGAGGCTTGCAAGCCGAAGAACACCATCCCAACCGTGAAGCACGGGGGTGGAAGCATCATGTTGTGGGGGTGCTTTGCAGCAGGAGAGACTGGTGCACTTCACAAAATAGATGGCATCATGAGGCAGGAAAATGATGTACATATATTGAAGCAACATCTCAAGACATCAGTAAGGAAGTTAAAGCTTGGTCGCAAATGGGTCTTTCAAATGGACAATGACCACAAGCATACTTCCAAAGTTGTGGCAAAATGGCTTAAGGACAACAAAGTCAAGGTATTGGAGTGGCCATCACAAATCCCTGACCTCAAACCTATAGAACATTTGTGGGCAGAACTGAAAAAGCGTGTGCGAGCAAGGAGGCCTACAAACCTGACTCAGTTACACCAGCTCTGTCAGGACGATTGGGCCAAAATTCACCCAACTTATTGTGGGAAGCTTGTAGAAGGCTACCCAAAACATTTGACCCAAGTTAAACAATTTGAAGGCTATGCTACCGAATACGAATTGAGTGTATGTAAACTTCTGACCCACTGGGAATTTGATGAAAGAAATAAAAGCTGAAATAAATCATTCTCCCTACTATTATTCTGACATTTCACATTCTTAAAATAAAGTGGTGATCCTAACTGACCTAAGACAGGGAATTTTTACTATGATTAAATGTCAGGAATTGTGAGTTTAAATGTATTTGGCTAAGGTGTATGTAAACTTCCGACTTCAACTGTAATTGATCCTTCAACATAGCAGTAAAGCGAAATAAATACATAGGCTAATAGCAGCAGTACACAGGTATAAGGGCAACGTAATGTCAAGTTACCAACAGTTGTTTACTAAAAAGAGACTGTCACCCTCAAACTTACCCCGCTCATCTTCCTCCATTGCCTCCCTGTCTTGTCCGGGAATCACCCACGATGCACTACTTCTCCTCTACTCCACAACCAAGGAGCTGGGTTTTTCATGACCCCACCATTCTTGAAAATACAGCATTATGTTTTCTTCAAAATAATCAGAACAGACTGTAATGGCAAGATAAATTGGTAGCCAGCATTTGCATATCAAAACAAACAGCCCAGATAAACAGATGGGCTTTGATGCAAATATAGACTATTAGCTAGATTCACCATTGCTCAAATTAAACCATGCTCCTGTACTCTTTAATTACCATATCCTATAGTGATTCCCTTTATCATTGGTTATGGCCATAGGCTAAAGGGGTCTACACAGAATACACAAACGGAGTCGATGGAGCGTTTTATGTATTTAATGTAACCCTTATGGTGGTGAGAGGAAGCCCAGTGACCAGTAGTGGGAGAAGATAGAGCGAGATAGATTTTGGCCGACATTCGGCAACTTTTCTCATCGATTAAACATTTGAGCTCAATACAGTTTTCTGTTTCCAAAACTAGAACTGTTCCAAACAGAGTGGACTAAGTTTTGTAGACTTTACCCTTTGCCAAAGTAAAAATATAAATAGTTGTTTAGGAGTGCAAGGGCAAATGTAGGTATTGCACACGCGCACTTCACAGACTAGGCGTTCCCTAATGGTAATATGCAAATATATACTAGAACGTGCCAATAGGCTCTCGCTAGCTCGTGCTTGGCGCTGCCCACCTCCTTGCTGGTTCTGCCCACTATGATTAATTTGCTCCCATTGGAAACGGCAGGCTCTGGTCATTATTGGGTTAGTTATAAAGGCTTTGGTAGCGCAGTATCGCAATGTCGTTTTTTTCCGCCATAAAAGGAGCGACTCCTTGAAGTGCGCTCCGACATTCGACGTAATCCCGTGCCACATGCAAATTGTAACGCGCAATATCATCCCGTCAGTAGCCGCTGGGGCAGTGTTGTGTAGGCAATGGAGCTTGCTTGGTTCCTTGATCTGATCTACAGGCTATGCATCGAAGTACCCTATTTCACATTGATAAGCAAACATAATCTCAGCGACTGTTCAAAAGATAAACCAAACAACATTGTAGCCTTATTAGAATCCCCTCCAAAATGTATTTGTGATTGCTGTAACCTAGTGATTCCAGGTTACAGCTGCGAGGCATATTATTTTTCTCCATGACCGAAACTATTTTTAGCTGATATAGGTGTGAATACATTCAAACAGCATATTAAACTGGGACAACATTGTAGGTTACACCAGCAAATATAAGAATATTTGTCTGGTGCAGATTCAGAAATAATTGAAAGCAAATCCAATTTTGATAAACTCCCATATCTACTGGGTGAAATACCACACAGTGTGCCATCTCAGCAGCAAGATTTGTGACCTGTTGCCACAAGAAAAAGGCAACCAGTTAAGAACAAACACCATTGTAAATACAACCCATATTTATGTTGATGTATTTTCCCTTTTGTACTTTAACTATTTACACATCGTTATAACACTGTACATAGAGATAATGCCATTTGAAATGCCCCTACTCCATTTGTGAGTGTAACATTTACTGTTCATTTATGTTTATTTCTCTTTTGCTTATTATCTATTTCATTTGCTTTGGCAATGTAAACATATGTTTCCCATGGCAATTGAGTGGTGTGGAGGGAGAGAGCCGGAGGGGTGTGTTTGCGTTGAGCATAGTCATTGGTGTTGAGAGAGCGCAGCAGTCACCTGTGTGACAGGAGAGCAGCACAACTTGTATCCTCACCGCCCCCAGTCCTACCAATCATTAGCCTACCAGAGCCAACACAGCAAGGGAGAGATACAGGTAAATAATCATCCAAACAGATTAAGAGAGAGGGAGAGAGAGGATGAACAATGTGCTTTGTCTCTGGGTCGGCTATATAGCTAGGGCTCGAAATGAAGGGCGTCCCGTCGTCGATAAATATATATGTCTGGGACAGTTCAAGCAGACTCTGGGACAGTTCTGGGAAGATGGAGCCACGACGACACGGATAATATAGAGCTGGCTGGGTTTTCCATGCATCGGCAGGACAGAGCAGCTACATCTGGTAAAACGAGGGGCGGGGGGGGGGGGGGGGGGGGGTCTATATGTCAATAACAGCTGGTACGCGATGTCTAATATTAAAGAAGACTCAAGGTATTGCTCGCCTGAGGTAAAGTACCTCATGATAAGCTGTAGACCACACTATCTACCAAGAGAGTTCTCATCTATATTATTCGTCGCCGTCTATTACCACCACAAACCGATGCTGGCACTAAGGCCGCACTCAACAAGCTATATAAGGCCATGAGCAAACAAGAAAATGCTCATCCAGAAATGGTTCTCCTAGTGGCCGGGGACTTTAATCCAGGCAAATTTACATCCGTTCTACCTCATTTCTACCAGCAACCATGTGCAACCAGAGAAAAAAGAAAAGACCACCTTTACAAACACACACAGAGACGCATACAAATCTCTCCTTCGCCCTCCATTTGGCAAATCTGACCATAATTCTATCCTCCTGATTCCGGCTTACAAGCAGAAACTAAAGCAGGTAGTACCAGTGACTTGTTTAATACGGAAGTGGTCAGATGACGCGGATGCTACGCTACAGGACTCTTTTGCTAGCACAGACTGGAATATGTTCCGGAATTCATCCAATGGCATTGAGGAGTATACCACCTCAGTCACAGGCTTCATCAAATAAGTGAATCGAAGACGTCGTCCCAACAGCGACAGTACGTACATATTCCAACCAGAAGCCATGGATTACAGGCAACATCCGCACCGAGATAAAGGCTAGAGCTGCCATTTTCAAGGAGCAGGACACTAATCCGGACGCTTATAAGAAATCCCGCTGTGCTATCAGACGAACCATCAAACAGGCAAAGCGTCAATACAGGACTAAGATTGAATCCTACTACACCGGCTCCCTCAAGGGTGCGTGCTTAGTCCCCTCCTGTACTCCCTGTTCACCCACGACTGTGTGGCCAAGCACCACTCAAACACCATCATTAAGTTTGCTGACGAAACAACGGTGGTAGGCCTGATCAATGAAAACGATGAGACAGCCTATTGGGAGGAGCTCAGAGATCTGGCAGTGTGGTGCCAGGACAACAACCTCTCCCTCAATGTGAGCAAGACAAAGAAGCTGATTGTGGACTACAGGAAAGGGAGGGCCGAACAGGCCCCCATTAACAACAACAACAGGGCTGTAGTGGAGCGGGTCGAGAGCTTCAAGTTCCTTGGTGTCCACATCCCCAACAAACTATCTTGGTCCAAACACACCAAGACAGTCGTGAAGAGGGCACGACAAAAACCTTTTCCCTCTCAGGAGACTGAAAAGATTTGGCAGGGGTCCCCAGATCCGTATTCGGTATTGTGTGTAGGTATTGTGTGTAGATTACTGAGGATTTAATTTAAACCATTTTAGAATAAGGCTGTAACGTAACAAAATGTGGGAAAAATCAAGGGGTCTGAATACTTTCCGAAGGCACTGTATATGGCCAATATACCACGGCTAGGGGCTGTGTCCAGGCACTCCATGATGCGTCGTGCATAAGAACAGCCTTAGCCGTCGTATATTGGCCATATACCACACCCCCTCTGGCCTTATTGCTTAAATAACCTAGGCTACACTTTTACATGTAGGCTAATTATTTATGTATATTTATGCATAATATATGTAAATATTATTGTTATCCATTTTAGAGGCAATTTTATGTTAATATCTGGCTCAGTTGACAGTTCCATTTATTTATTTTAGTAGTATGCTAATCTTATTAGCCGTTTAAATCACTATGAATGAATGGCCTATATGTTATAGAGTAGACCCATGTTGGCATATAACAACAAAAACACGTATTTGAATTTGGGAAGTTCATCTTCAGTTTGGGACTATTTAAATTGCACTTCAGGACAATTCTGGGACGGTGATGAAAAAAAAAGTTAGTCTACATACATGTAGCAAGCTAGCTAGCTAACATTGGCTGGAAAGTTGAAGTCAGAGGAGAGAGAGAGCGGCGTGCAGCAGTGCGGAGCACAGCGGAGGTGAGGACAGAGAGGAGCCAATTAACTGAATTACTGACTACTAAATAGTCAGGGGTGGCAGGTAGCCTAGTGGTTAGAGCGTTGGACTAGTAACCGCAAGGTTGCAAGATCGAATCCCAGAGCTGACAAGGTAAAAATCTGTCGTTCTGCCCCTGAACAAGGCAGTTAACCTTGTTCCTAGGTTGTCATTGAAAATAAGAATTTGTTTTTAACGGTAAAGGTAAAATAAAATAAAAATGATAATAGTTGTTAGTTGATTGATTAACAGTACAATACAACTATTGATGTACTGGACTCGCTCTTTCCTTTCCATCTTGCTCCAGAGGGATGGATGACTGGGACATCAGGCTGCCTGCAGCCACATATTCATTTAAATGTTGTATTAAATAAAAGACAAATAGCAAAATGTTGGGGCTTTTCGGTTTTTCACTTCTATAGTTCATATTAAATAATTTGGTGTAAACCAATAACAAAGGGAGATATGCAGAGAACAGTTTAAAGTTAGAGCAATTTTACCAGTTGTATTTACATAGATTGTCATTGTAGAGACACCTGTTGGAAACATGTGCCAACTCCACCTGCTGCGTAAAAATTGGGTGCTAGTTTTCAAGCCTTGTGGGCGGGTTGAGTTGTCATAAGCTACTTGAAACGCTGAAATCACATATTGTTACCATAAGAGTGAATAAATACAATTGAGAAAACTGCAAAGAAACGTAGCAGGTAATTACCTGAATATTGTCCTGCCAAATCTCTCCCGGAAGGACAGTGACAGCAAGCTGCCCATTCATAATGCGAATCCTTTGATCTTGCCTATGCCGTTCTGTACCATCACTCATTCATATATCTTGATTTACATATTCTTTATCCCTTTACACTTGTGTGTATAAGGTAGTAGTTGTGGAATTGTTAGGTTAGATTACTTGTTGGTTATTACTGCATTGTCGGAACTAGAAGCACAAGCATTTCGCTACACTCGCATTAACATCTGCTAACCATGTGTATGTGACAAATAAAATTTGATTTGATTAATTATTTTTCGACCTGGCAACCCTGCTGCTACTCCAAAAATCACACGTGTACGCACGCACGTAGATCAACAGAGTGGAGTTTGTCTCAAGAGAACAGTAGTAACACAGATAGAACAAAGAGACAGATATTTCACCGGATGTATTAAATGTGAATCATTCAGTTGGCGTTTCCACTCAATACCAAATACGGTAACGGGAGGAAGCCCAGTGGCCACACAGTTTTGCGTTGTTTAGTAGTGCAAGCACAGACAAAGGGGGAAACCGAGGCACGTCACAGGGGCTATAAAGATGAAGCATCGTTCAGAACGTTTTCTAACCACCGAATATGGTAGTGGGAGGCAGTCCAGTCGCGGGTATTGGAAGAGGATAGAACTAGGTGAAACTGGCCGACATTCTGCACATTTCCTCACGGATGAAACATCTTCTCAATATTTTTTCCCAAAACTACAAATATGTTACCAACACAGTGCACTACGTTTTATAGACTTGGCACTTTGCCAAAGTTTAGTTATGTTTTTTATTGCGTTGTTTAGGAGTGCAAGGTCGAATTAAGTGTGTGCACACACGCATTTCACAGGTGAGGCGTTCCCTAGCGGATATATGCAAATAAATGATTGAACGCGCCAATAGGATCTCACTAGCTCACGCTTGGCTCTGCCCACCTCCTTGTTTGTTCTGCCCACTACTATGATTAATCTGCTCCCATGGGAAACGACAGGCTCTGGTCTATCTTGGGTTGGTTATAAACATCTTTGGTAGTAGGCTAGCTATAAAGGTAATCCCATGCAGAAACAATAGAGAACAAACACAATGGCACGCGTATCAGACTAGTCATTAAATAACCCTGGTTTACAGCCTCAGAGTGAGAGATCTAGCTAGCTACTTGCCAAAGTCGTGCATCGTTCTATGCACTGCAGTCAGCGTTTTTAAAATAATGTGGATGATGGCTAGCTAGCTAACGTTAGTTAGCTTTAGCAAACCAGCTAGCTAGCTAACGTTAGTAAACTAGGCATGTTAGCTAACTACGTTATTACATCGTTATTAGACAATGATAAAATCTACTTGAAACGCTGAAATCACACATTGTTACCATAAGAGTGCATAAATACAATTGAGAAAACTGCAAAGAAACGTAGCAGGTAATTACCTGAATATAGTCCTGCCAAATCTCTCCCGGAAGGACAGTGACAGCAAGCTGCCCATTCATAATGCAAATCCTTCCAGTTCGCGAGTTTTTGGTATTATGGTGCCACCCCGTGGCTATACATTGCATTACACAAGGTTTATCTGGAATGGACAGGCATCGCGTCACATGACATAACTTTCGCTTGCTTGGATGGAAGTTTGGATATAAGAAAACAGGTTGAGGTTAGGAGGGTTACTGCTGTAGGCTACTTCGAATAATATTTAGCCAACTTTTAGCAGACGCTCTTATCCAAACCAAATTACAGGAGCAATCACGGTTAAGTGCTTAATGATCTTGAGATCAATGCCCTCTCCTGTTTTTTAATATGTGTTTGCACACAATCCGGCTACTGCCCTACACAGGATATTTAATTCTGATTTGTATTCTGAATCTGATTTGGACTTGTCCTTTTGTTTTTGTGTTTTCTTTAGGCCTTCACTGAACGAACGTGTCTAAGTGCCCTAGACCAGACATGCTCAACAGAGACCAACGACTGCTTGCTCACACTAAAGGAAATTACTCTAACACCCTCTACCAGAGACCAGAAACAAAGAAAACATGGGTCAATCAAAGAGTACAGAATAAAAGATAAAGGAAGAAAGGCAAATGATATCAGATGAACTCAAAAATCAGATGAGCTCAAAATACTTTCCAGATGTGGGCATAGACAAAGCTCTGCTGCAATTCTCAGGTCCTAGGTCCTTGGAGAAGCTGATCCAACACTACAAACAAAGAGAGATGGAACTGAATGAAAATGCTAAAGCACGGATAAAGGACCTTACTGAAAAGCTTGTCGGCTTGATTCCGATACCTGATGCTGCAGGCTTGGGGTCCCTGATTATCTCTATAGTAATAGACAGATTTGTAGCTGCCATAGAGCCCCCTAAGGATAGCACAGATTATCTGCTGCGTCGTATCTTTGCAGAGGAGAAGGCCTCCGCTGTGAGAGACCAAATGGATGAGTACCTCAAGAGGCACCTCATGCACATACGCAACAAGGCAGAGCTTAAGAGTGACATCCAGCACGTGGAGCGTAACCTGAGCTTTGCCCTGACTCAGTTGAAGAACTCCATGCTGCTGGACGGACAGATGAGCTCGTGGGCTCTGAGGATGTGGGTCAACGGAGCGTCCTTCCATGTCCAGATGCTGATTCACCTGGCCAGACTGGATGGGGCCAAAGACAGTGGCCCAGTACAAGGAATTAGTCAAACAGCATCCTTCACAGTGCCACAGTGGTTCCTATGAGACAGTTTCAGTAAAGTTCTGGTTTTGCTAGAGCTCTGAGATTACTAAATTACATCCAGAATATAGTGGTTTTTAGATATTACCCTATGGTGTGTGTTGAGGTTGGTTATAACCCTGTAGATCCATTTTGATCCCAAGGTGTACTGTCTATGTTCTGTATCATTGTTTGTGTGTCCAGCATAAGACAAGCAATGGTCAATTGTAACCAACAGGCAGAACTTTTAGCGCTGGATTTCTTGAAACGTTACTAATGGGAGATTACATGCACCTGCGTGTTAAAACAAACTAGCTTGCAACCAAAAACCCACAAGAATAAACCAGCAGACCAGTTGATCTCCCGTTGTTACTGTGTCAAACGAGTTTGATATCAGACAGCTGTGTCTAGGTTCTCTACTCCAGGCCCCAATGAAATACGACCTATCAGGACCATTGAAAAAAGCAAGGCTGGTATTTAATTCAAACTATTTATTGTAAGAATATAGACCCCATGAATTGTAAGAAACTATAGTACAGTAAACTTTAGTACAGTATAGTTTAGTATAGCTCCTAAATTCTTGTGTATTTTATTGTATTCCTCGTGTTACTATTTTATTTTTAAACTGCATTGTTGGGAAGGGCTCGTAAGCAAGCATTTCACAGTAAAGTCTACACCGGTTGTATTCGGCGCATGTAACAAAATAATTTTTATTTGATTTTACAGGAAAGTAGAGTATAGTTCAGTACAGTACAGTTTAAATCAGTATAGAAAAGTAGAGTACCGTACTGTATTGAACTATACTGCACTGATCTGTACTGTACTTTCCTGTACTGCACTGCACAGAACTATACTTGAGTTTACTGTCAAGTACAATACAGTGCATTATAGACATCTATGTTTGGGCCACATTAGAATATACTAATATGTCATTTGACATACCTTGATTCAATTTGAATTGAATGAAAACAGATTTAACAGTATTAACTCAATCATAATTGTCTTCATTAAGTTACCAATTTTAGATGTAGACAGTACAGGAATACTTTATTTTTCCCTTTTGATAAGAAATGACCATACTGTATTGAGGTTTTATTCATGGGTTAAATGATTTGGAAATTACAAGTAAGTATACCAACATAAGCTTTACATTAACAAAATGTGTAGAGTACATTGTCACAGTAGATTCTCTCTGGTAAATGAGGAAATACCTTATTTAAATTGTATGAAATGATGTGAAATAGTTCTATTTGGACTTAGTCTGCTCAAATATTAGGTTTCATTTATACTGAACATAATACCCACCAGAGGCATAAATAGTCTTGAAAAATGTTGGCAGCAACCAGGACTTAAAGTTAAACACCGACATCAAATGTAGGGAGCGATAATATGGTGGCCAGTAATGGCTGCAATTGAGATCAGCTGTGCGGGTGATTTTTGCGCATATTGATGTTTTAACGAGAGATTATCTTGTGTTGAGCTGGTGCTCAGTGTTGGTATCCATTGACCTGGAGTATTCAGTGAACCACACCACGATTCCAAAAATATAGCTACGGTATAACGTCTTGTACTGAACATTTACATCTTGACATTGCAGTACTTTTTCCAGCCACAACTACACATTCAATAACAAATGAAACGTAATTCAAATGTGGTTCTTAACAGTGGACAGACAGACACCATAACTGGGAAAGAGACTTGTGTCATATCTGTCATCACCCAACAGATTGTTTGTGTGGGTGCCATCACGTTCAGGCTGCGGTCCTTTTGTTCCTTGGGAAGAAAAAAGAATGTTTGGTCATTTACAACATCATATATAGTTCAAACAGTTTTGTGTTACTGTTTAATAAAATGGAAAAGTGTTGCTACTGTGATGGGTTTATCTTACTTTATGTGCTAAATGGCTTCCTCTACCCACTTGCTGTCGGGGTCAGCACAGACAAGTCTGTCCTTCACGGTGGTGGACCTGTTATAAAAGAGAGGAGAGGTGGATTTAGAAATTGTAATGGCAGCCTTCCTCCTCTTCACGAGAAGAGAAGGTGTAGCAGGGATCGGACCAACACGCAGTGTAGCCAGTGCTCAACATGTTTAATAAAACGAAACTGTGAACACTTACAACAATACAAAATAACAAATGTGGCAAACCGATACAGCCCTATCTGGTGCAGAGAAAACACAAAGACAGGAAACAACCACCCACAAAATCCCAACACAAAACAAGCCACCTAAATATGATTCCCAATCAGAGACAACACCAAACACCTGCCTCTGATTGAGAACCATATTAGGCCAAACATAAAAACAGACAAACTAGACACACAACATAGAATGCCCACCCAGCTCACGTCCTGACCAAACACTAAAACAAGAAAAACACACAAGAACTATGGTCAGAACGTGACAGAAATGTTACATCAGATTCAACAATCAATCCAATAATGTCACTTGAACATTCTAAAAAACTATTTTCCTGTTTCTATGTACTGAAGCTGTTTAAAGACAATATAATATACAGTAGCTATACGCTTACATCACAGCATTGATGTCGCAGATCGCAGATCCCAGTCTCATGTTGGATTCTGTACTCTTTCAGGTTTCGTCACAGGGATAGCGTTCTCTGTGTATTCTGTGCAGCTTCGAGTGGACCTCCACAAGACAGACAGCATCTCAGATATTTAGACGTATTGGTAGAAAAGACATCGTAAAAATAGATTGCCGTTTTCAGGGTAAAAACAAACAAACAAAGCATAGCTCAAAACAGAAGCAATGCACAACCTTTTCTCTACTAAAATATGACTAAACCCACAATAAATGACAGTTCATGTCCTACTTACTACTTTCGCACAGAGTCATCAGTGCCACCGGCAGCACATGCAGTGTAGAGAGAGTCACCAGAAGCTTTGTCATCTTGTCAGGTTCAGAGTTCTAGGCAGGCAGTAAAGTTGGATAGATACATGTAACTCTATTGTCCGAATAAGATACAAAGATAATCTGATACAATGATCTGGCATTGTAATGTAGTTTAAATACTTACATAGTTGGAAATATACTGCCTTCTCTGGACCGCAGACTCTTATAAACTTGAATTAGCTAACACCACGTGCCATTGGAACACAGGAGTGATGGTTGCTGATAATGGGCCTCTGTAAGCCTATGTAGATATTCCATTAAAAATCAGCCGTTTCCAGCTACAATAGTCATTTGCAACATTAACAATGTCTACACTGTATTTCTGATCAATTTGATGTTATTTTAATGGACAAAAAATTAGCTTTTCTTTCAAAAACAAGGGACATTTATAAGTGACCCCAAACTTTTGAACGGTAGTGTAAGTAACCTTCTGTCTTATGTAACCATCCCGAACATAACATATCATACTAATTTCAGTGTCCTGGATTTACATTTACTATGTTACGTCTAGTCATTGAGACCAGGCTGAGTTTTCATATGGTAGTTGTTTAAGGTTAAGTTGTATGTAACAACAGCTTAACTGCAGTTTTCACATTGTACCTACCATTGTAATAACCATGCAAATACATGTTTGTAGTGCTAAAGCAACACCAACATTTTAAATGTTTCAGTATTCATATGAACATGATCAAATGTCCCAATTCAAGCGTTGTGTGACATATGCATGGGTAAAAAGGTTGTGGTTGTCACAGGGACAGCTATGATGCAACAAATGAAGAAGAACTCAAAACCACTTCATAATGACCTATTTAGTTGTCACATCATCACTTCTATGTGTTCCTCTGACCTAGAAAATAACCATATTATAACCTCAAGACAACCTATATGCAACAGCCCACATCCATGCAAGTCACACACAGACATGACTATTGGATTGAACAGATAAGATATTACTTTTCTTTGTCTTTCGGTGTATTGTATTTCAGTGCTGTGTAGATTTACAGCACTACCCAAACAAAGTTACACATGAAAGTTCCCCTCATAACTCCCCCATTCTCCACAGGTTCTAGGAGGGATCCTATAGTGTGGACAATTATTGTTATTTGTATTTGTTTATTTTTGTAAAATTTTTTATCTCTTTTTCTCCCCAAATTCATGGCTTCCAATTGGTAGTTACAGTCTTGTCCCATCGCTGCAACTCCCGTACGGACTCAGGAGAGGCGAAGGTCGAGAGCCGCGCGTCCTCCGAAACACAACCCAGCCAACCTCACTGCTTCTTGACACAATGCCCGCTTAACCCGGAAGCCAGCCGCACCAATGTGTCGGAGGAAACACCATGCACCTGGCGACTGTGTCAGCGTGCATTGCGCCCGGGCCAGCACAGGGGTCGCTAGTGCACGATGGGACAAGAACATCCCTGCCGGCCAAACCGTCCCGTAACCTGGACGACGCTGGGCCAATTGTGCGCCACCCCATGGGTCTCCCAGTCGCGGTCGACTGCGACAGATCCTGGACTCGAACCAGGATCTCTAGTAGCACAGCTAGCAGTGCGCCACTCGGGAGGCGGTAGTGTGGAATTTTGACCATACATCAGAGCTCTGAGGTCATTATGTAATATTGTCTATGTAAACAGTTCAATAGTTGTCATACGTTTTGTAAGCTTATAGTTTTTGATCATCGTCAGTGCAACACTCAACCTGAATTCCTAGTTTTCTTACGGATTCTGTGGTGCCATTATGGTTTATTTGCTATCTTACAGATCACGTGAACTCAGCAAAAAAATAAACGTCCTCTCACTGTCAACTGTGTTTATTTTCAGCAAACTTAACATGTGTAAATATTTGTATGAACATAACAAGATTCAACAACTGAGACATAAACTGAACAAGTTCCACAGACATGTGACTGACAGAAATGGAAAAATGTGTCCCTGAACAAAGCGGGGGACAAAATCAAAAGTAACAGTCAGTATCTGGTGTGGCCACCAGCTGCATTAAGTACTGCAGTGCATCTCCTCCTCATGGACTGCACCAGATTTGCCAGTTCTTACTGTGAGATGTTACCCCCCTCTTCCACCAAGGCACCTGCAAGTTCCCGGACATTTCAGGTGGGAATAGCCCTAGCCCTCACACTCCGATCCAACAGGTCCCAGACGTGCTCAATGGGATTGAGATCCGGGCTCTTCGCTGGCCATGGCAGAACACTGACATTCCTGTCTTGCAGGAAATCACGCACAGAACGAGCAGTATGGCTGGTGGCATTGTCATGCTGGAGGATCATGTCAGGATGAGCCTGCAGGAAGGGTACCACATGAGGGAGGAGGATGTCTTCCTTGTAACGCACAGCGTTGAGATTGCCTGCAATGACAACAAGCTCAGTCCGATGATGCTGTGACACACCGCCCCAGACCATGACGGACCCTCCACCTCCAAATCGGTCCCGCTCCAGAGTACAGGCCTCGGTGTAACGCTCATTCCTTCGACGATAATTGCGAATCTGACCATCACCCCTGGTGAGACAAAACCACGACTCATCAGTGAAGATAACTTTTTGCCAGTCCTGTCTGGTCCAGCGACGGTGGGTTTGTGCCCATAGGCGACGTTGTTGCCGGTGATGTCTGGTGAGGACCTGCCTTACAGCAGGCCTACAAGCCCTCAGTCCAGCCTCTCTCAGCCTTTTGCGGACAGTCTGAGCACTGATGGAGGGATTGTGCATTCCTGGTGTAACTCGGGCAGTTGTTGTTGCCATCCTGTACCTGTCCCGCAGGTGTGATGTTCAAATGTGACCGATCCTGTGCAGGTGTTGTTACACGTGGTCTGCCACAGCGAGGACGATCAGCTGTCCGTTCTGTCTCCCTGTAGCGCTGCCTTAGGCATCTCACAGTAATTTACTGCCCTGGCCACATCTGCAGTCCTCATGCCTCCTTGCAGCATGCCTAAGGCACGTTCACGCAGATGAGCAGGGACTCTGGGCATCTTTCTTTTGGTGTTTTTCAGAGTCAGTTGAATGGTCTCTTTAGTGTCCTAAATTTTCATAACTGACCTTAATTGCCTACCGTCTGTAAACTGTTAGTGTCTTAACGAGGTGCATGTTCATTAATTGTTCATGGTTCATTGAACAAGCATGGGAAACAGTGTTTAAACCCTTTACAATGAAGATCTGTGGAGTTATTTGGATTTTTACGAATTATCTTTGAAGGACAGGGTCCTGAAAAAGTGACGTATCTTTTTTTTGCTAAGTTTATTATCTGATCAATATCATAATCTCAAATGTGCCATTCACCAGGCCACAAAGGCCACAAACAGTGGCAATCCCTTGGTATGACTGTATAGCCTTACCCATTGGGGTAGATCAACTGAAAAATCTGATAACTGTATATACACACTTTTAGAAAAAAAGTGTGTATATATAAAAAAAAAAAAAGTGTGCTATCTAGAACCTTAAACAGTTCTTCGGCTGTCCCTATAGGAGAACCCTTTGAAGAAACCTTTTTGGTTCCAGATAAAACCCTTTTGCTTCCAGGTAGAACTCTTTTGGGTTCCATGTAGAACCCAAATCACTGCAAAGGTGTGAATTTGAGACCAACGTGTTGTTCTGTTTGAATATAGGCCTTGATTTGGTTATGAGGCCAAAAGTGCATTATACTGTGACACTATTTTGTTGTTGTAAGATTTTTTATTTTTTTTAATGAACAATAGAAAACATACACATATCAAATCAAATCAAGTTTATTTTATATAGCCCTTCGTACATCAGCTAATATCTCGAAGTGCTGTACAGAAACCCAGCCTAAAACCCTAAACAGCAAGCAATGCAGGTGTAGAAGCACATACAAACGACAACATCATACAAACATCAACTACATCACATCTGCCCAGACCCACTAGCACACATCCCCATATCCAATGCCCGCGTCACCTTACACCACATGGCCTCAAACTGCACCATTTTGTTTTTCTCGGTAGCCCACGCACTTACATTTTTTAGTTAATAAAGCATTTTACCTTACCATTGCGTTAATGATGGAGGATTGGTTAATTTCCCGTTTTTAAGTATACGTTTATTTAAGAAAAGTATCGTCCAACCCATGGGATATCTCACTGTTCCATCATATGCCATGTCTTGAAATATACAGACAGACGGATTAAAAGTAAACTTTCTACTTGTCACGTCTGCACCCCCTCGTCTGGTGCTCATCATTACACACCCCTGTCACCATCGTTATGCGCATCAGCGATTCATGGGACTCACCTCGACTCTATTACTTTATTGATTGCCTCCACTATATCTGTCACTTGCCTGTCAGGCTCGCCCAGGTGGGACGCCGGGCAAAAAAAATTCAAGTTGAAATTTGGGGATTTTTTCAAGTCAAAATGTGATTTAATTTGCATGTACAGTGGGGCAAAAAAGTATTTAGTCAGCCACCAATTGTGCAAGTTCTCCCACTTAAAAAGATGAGAGAGGCCTGTAATTTTCTTCATAGGTACACTTCAACTATGACAGACAAAATGAGAAAAAAGAATCCAGAAAATCACATTGTAGGATTTTTTATGAATTTATTTGCAAATTATGGTGGAAAATAAGTATTTGGTCAATAACAAAAGTTTATCTCAATACTTTGTTATATACCCTTTGTTGGCAATGACAGAGGTCAAACGTTTTCTGTAAGTCTTCACAAGGTTTTCACACACTGTTGCTGGTATTTTGGCCCATTCCTCCATGCAGATCTCCTCTAGAGCAGTGATGTTTTGGGGCTGTTGCTGGGCAACACGGACTTTCAACTCCCTCCAAAGATTTTCTATGGGGTTGAGATCTGGAGACTGGCTAGGCCACTCCAGGACCTTGAAATGCTTCTTACGAAGCCACTCCTTCGTTGCCCGGGCGGTGTGTTTGGGATCATTGTCATGCTGAAAGACCCAGCCACGTTTCATCTTCAATGCCCTTGCTGATGGTAGGCTTTGTTACTTTGGTCCCAGCTCTCTGCAGGTCATTCACTAGGTCCCCCCGTGTGGTTCTGGGATTTTTGCTCACCGTTCTTGTGATCATTTTGACCCCACGGGGTGAGATCTTGCGTGGAGCCCCAGATCGAGGGAGATTATCAGTGGTCTTGTATGTCTTCCATTTCCTAATAATTGCTCCCACAGTTGATTTCTTCAAACCAAGCTGCTTACCTATTGCAGATTCAGTCTTCCCAGCCTGGTGCAGCCTGGTGCAATTTTGTTTCTGGTGTCCTTTGACAGCTCTTTGGTCTTGGCCATAGTGGAGTTTGGAGTGTGACTGTTTTAGGTTGTGGACAGGTGTCTTTTATACTGATAACAAGTTCAAACAGGTGCCATTAATACAGGTAACGAGTGGAGGACAGAGGAGCCTCTTAAAGAAGAAGTTACAGGTCTGTGAGAGCCAGAAATCTTGCTTGTTTGTAGGTGACCAAATACTTATTTTCCACCATAATTTGCAAATAAATTCATTAAAAATCCTACAATGTGATTTTCTGGATTTTTTTTTCTCATTTTGTCTGTCATAGTTGTGTGTACAAAGTGTACCTATGATGAAAATTACAGGCCTCTCTCGTCTTTTTAAGTGGGAGAACTTGCACAATTGGTGGCCAACTAAATACTTTTTTGCCCCACTGTATTTGACAATATCTACATTGGCCAATCCAAAATTGCTTTTTAAAGCTGTCATGGAAATACATGTATTTCCTATTACCAAGTCATTTACGGTTTCTATGCCTATAGTTTTCCATGTGGTCCAATTTAACTGTGAATTCTGAAAAACTATTCAAGGATTATTCCATAAGGTTGTGTTTTTAGGGAGTGATATTGGTTCTTGTAAAATAAAAAAATGTCTCCACGTATTCTGAAAATATTTTTAGCAAAGGGGGCATTGAGTTTTCAGTATTGGTCAGGTATATCAGGAGATCATCTCTAAATAAGTTTAGTTTATATTCACTTTTACCAATACTGATACTTTGGTTTGGGTGCTGTCTAATTCTTTCTGCAAGCGGTTCAATTGCCAGTGCAAACAGGAGGGGGGAGAGGGGACTTCCCTGTCTTGTGCCCCTTTCTAAAGCAATTTTATCAGATAATGTATTATTTGTGTATATTTTAGCTTTAGGACATGTATATCATATTTTTATCAAATGTATTATTTCAGCTGGAAAGTTGAAAGCTTCCAAAGTTATTTAAACTTTATTTAACTGTTCTTAAGTCAGTTAAGAACAAATTCTTATTTACAATGACGGCCTACCCCGGCCAAACCCTAACCCCGGACGACACTGGGCCAATTGTGCGCCGCCTTATGGGACTCCCAATTACAGGCAGTTGTGATACAGCCTGGAATCAAACCAGGGTCTGTAGTGATGCCTCTAGTCCTGAGATGCAGTGCCTTAGACCGCTGCGCCACTCGATAGTCTATACTGTAAAAATGTTAAATTGACACTTGGAAATATGTTTGAGTAGCTCATAAAGGATCATAGGACAGAGTATCAACTCATTGTACTTTGTAGTACATTTTAACCATCTGAGGATAAATGTTTGAATAAACAAATAACATTTGTGTTAAAACATCCCTTGTTGTCCGTCTTTTGAGTAATGTTGTTCGCTTTCTTGCTCAATGTGGGTTAGTGATGGGGAAATTCTTTCGTGGGACGTTGCCATTAAGGGGTGGGTAAGAAAGCCTATTTCAACTCTCAAAGCAGACGTTTCCACCTGCAGAAGGAGTATATATAGAGAGTAGGACCTCACACAGCCACTGAAGCTTTCTCTTTGAAGACAAGACAGCAGCTCAACTCAGCTCATCCCTAACCACAGCATCACAGAAGAAGAAATGGCCCAGATGAGAGCCCCTGTGATTGTACTGCTGGTGCTACTGGCTTTGGGGCTCTTTGCTAAGGAAACTTCTGCAGCTAAACAACGTAAATATTGTGCTGTGAAAGTTTTGTCTTAGTCTGTGTCTCTGTGTTTAATTACTGAATACAGAAATAAACAACTGGACAATTAGGGTAATATTTTGTGTTTCTCAACATTCCTCGTAAATCCTTCATTTGTTCCTTTTTGACAGCACGGCATAGGAGAGGATGCTGTGAGAGTTATACTCTTCGTAAAATACCTTTCGCAGTTATCGAAGGCTATACACTACAGACCATATCAGAAACCTGCCGTATCTTTGCCATCAGGTGAGTTTCTTTGGAGTATCTGATTGCATTGTATGGCAAGTAATAAAGCCAGAAGAATGCCATTAAAGCTACTATAAATAGCCTACTGTACTGTAGTTTTAGCAATCAAACAATTATACAATGCTGTAAGTGTAAAAACAGAGAGTTGAATATGAACTTATGCTTTATGTCTCTTCCAGGTTCCACACTGAAAAGGGTAAGGATGTGTGTGCAGACCCTGACAAGAACTGGGTGAAAGAGCACGTCACCCGACTGGGGTAAGAATCATTCTCATGAACAGAGACTAAAAGTGAGACTAAAAGTGTGGTTGTAGCCGTGACAATACAAATGAATGATATCCATTTGACATTTTATATCCGTTTTAGGACCAAAGCGGCTCACATCAAGACCTCACAGGCCAAATCCAACAATGTCATCACAACTATCAGAGGGGGACTCAGGATATAAAGGAACAGTACGCAGTCAAAAACTGAACACAACACCCACTGTTAATCTTTCCTCTCACCACCAAGAATAAAATCAATGACAAGGGTGTCACAAGACCTGTTTCTTCTTAGTTCTATATTTTCTGGGATGATTTTATGTGAATATATTTTGTAAATATGAAGGATATTGTTATAATACAACACATTTTTTATATACAAGAGGGTTATGATCTCATTGTGAGACCATCAGAAAAGTCATACTTTGTATGTTTTTATTCATA
This sequence comes from Salvelinus namaycush, assembly GCF_016432855.1. NCBI lineage: Eukaryota > Metazoa > Chordata > Actinopteri > Salmoniformes > Salmonidae > Salvelinus > Salvelinus namaycush. The sequence continues at coordinate 3,146,429 of NC_052331.1, forward strand.
AACTTTTGTTACTTCTGTTACATTTTGTCATCTGTAATAAATGTGTTATATTTTACTAAGAATACTTACCTGTGTTTTCATCTTGTGTGTGGTGAAAGGAAGAGGTACCATAGAAAGCACAGTGACAGATAACAGATAAAGCAGATAGAGAAGATATTGTGTAGGCCTAGTTACTGTGTGAAGTACACTACATCATGAGAGTTCACCAGTGGATGGATCACTTATAGGGCTTCTTATAAAGGTAATCCTTGTATGCACTGTTAAAACAGAAAGACTCAAAACACCATGATCATGTAGTCAAACCATGAAAAGTAGTGCATCCTTAGCTGAGATCTGGTGTTTGGAGGGTGTTTGAATGTCACCCCAATGTAAGTGTTATAATACACTGAATGTATTTCAAAACAGAATGGAAGTACTCTGAAACACCGAAAGTGGTCCTTCAATCGGAATATTGGTGGGTTCTTGTTAGTACTGTGAAAACCGTTGTTGGTGTTTTAGTGCATGTAAAAGGCATCATCAAAACACAAAAAGTATGTTTTCGCAGTCTCTCATACAATCAAATGGTTTTAAATTGCAAAGGATTTATAGCGTTAATATTGATTGACGATGATTTTTCAGATAATATTTTAATTAATTGTAGAGTACAACAGGTCAGCCACCAGGGGAAGACTCGTCGAGGCCTGGTGACAGACGGAGTCTACATCACGAGGCGATGGCTCCCTCTGCTGGACATGCCAGGTCTCGACGGGCTTTCCGGCCAGGACAAATTGGGGCTGATTGTGGTTAGTGAGTAATCAAGGGGCTGATCGCTCACCAGCTGGACGAGTCCCATAAAGCTGCCGGAAGGGCAGCACACGGGAAAGGGGACTGGGGGAAGAGAGGTTGCTACTGTATAGTCGTGCTCAGTCCCAGGGATAACGGAGGGAGCTCAGTATTGTTCCCCACAGGAGACAGCAAGACCCGGAGCCCAGAAGACGGTATTCCGGAGAATACTATTATTTTCTTTTTGTTTGTTATTTAAATAAACACCCTTGAAACTGAGCTAACCCAACTCTGTCCGTGTCTGATCTGTGTAAACGTCTTGACCAAACCCCCTAGTCTGCCTCAAGTGGTGGTGAATGCGGGCATTCTGATAACGTGGTCAGATCAGGGTTGATGTTTATGCAGCATCAGCATGGACAAGTTAATAGCTCAGTTCGTCCGGGCCAACAAGCACAACAGGCGGTTCAGGAACGAACGTTGGAGGAACAGGGCTACAAAATGTTCGCCACGTTGAGGAAATCAGGAAGCTACAAGGAGGAGCGTCTACTGAATCGCATCCAAACCAGTTTTTAATCAAGCTAACGGAAGACGATGACATCGAAACATACCTCTGTACGTTTGAACGGACAGCACTACGGGAAGGATGGCCAAGGCCGAAGTGGGTAAGTCTGCTGGCCCCGTTCCTCTCCGGGAATGCCCAAAATGGACCTTAATGACGAACAAGCGGCTAACTACGATGGACTCAAATGGGAGATACTCAGCCACTATGGGTACAGCCTGGCCCGTCGGGCCCAACTGTTCCACTAGCACACATCCCCATATCCAATACCCGCGTCACCTTACACCACATGGCCTCAAACTGCACCATTTTGTTTTTCTCGGTAGCCCACGCACTTATATTTTTTAGTTAATAAAGCATTTTACCTTACCATTGCGTTAATGATGGAGGATTGGTTAATTTCCCGTTTTTAAGTATACGTTTATTTAAGAAAAGTATCGTCCAACCCATGGGATATCTCACTGTTCCATCATATGCCATGTCTTGAAATATACACACAGGCGGATTAAAAGTAAACTTTCTACTTGTCACGTCTGCTCCCCCTCGTCTGGTGCTCATCATTACGCACCCCTGTCACCATCGTTACGCGCATCAGCGATTCATGGGACTCACCTCGACTCTATTACTTTATTGATTGCCTCCACTATATCTGTCACTGGCCTGTCAGGCTCGCCCAGGTGGGATGCCGGGCAAAAAAAATTCAAGTTGAAATTTGGGGATTTTTTCAAGTCAAAATATGATTTAATTTGCATGTACAGTGGGGCAAAAAAGTATTTAGTCAGCCACCAACTGTGCAAGTTCTCCCACTTAAAAAGATGAGAGAGGCCTGTAATTTTCATCATAGGTACACTTCAACTATGACAGACAAAATGAGAAAAAAGAATCCAGAAAATCACATTGTAGGATTTTTAATGAATTTATTTGCAAATTATGGTGGAAAATAAGTATTTTGTCAATAACAAAAGTTTCTCAATACTTTGTTATATACCCTTTGTTGGCAATGACAGAGGTCAAAAGTTTTCTGTAAGTCTTCACAAGGTTTTCACACACTGTTGCTGGTATTTTGGCCCATTCCTCCATGCAGATCTCCTCTAGAGCAGTGATGTTTTGGGGCTGTTGCTGGGCAACACGGACTTTCAACTCCCTCCAAAGATTTTCTATGGGGTTGAGATCTGGAGACTGGCTAGGCCACTCCAGGACCTTGAAATGCTTCTTACGAAGCCACTCCTTCGTTGCCCGGGCGGTGTTTTTGGGATCATTGTCATGCTGAAAGACCCAGCCACGTTTCATCTTCAATGCCCTTGCTGATGGTTGGCTTTGTTACTTTGGTCCCAGCTCTCTGCAGGTCATTCACTAGGTCCCCCCGTGTGGTTCTGGGATTTTTGCTCACCGTTCTTGTGATCATTTTGACCCCACGGGGTGAGATCTTGCGTGGAGCCCCAGATCGAGGGAGATTATCAGTGGTCTTGTATGTCTTCCATTTCCTAATAATTGCTCCCACAGTTGATTTCTTCAAACCAAGCTGCTTACCTATTGCAGATTCAGTCTTCCCAGCCTGGTGCAGCCTGGTGCAATTTTGTTTCTGGTGTCCTTTGACAGCTCTTTGGTCTTGGCCATAGTGGAGTTTGGAGTGTGACTGTTTGAAGTTGTGGACAGGTGTCTTTTATACTGATAACAAGTTCAAACAGGTGCCATTAATACAGGTAACGAGTGGAGGACAGAGGAGCCTCTTAAAAAAGAAGTTACAGGTCTGTGAGAGCCAGAAATCTTGCTTGTTTGTAGGTGACCAAATACTTATTTTCCACCATAATTTGCAAATAAATTCATAAAAAATCCTACAATGTGATTTTCTGGAATTTTTTTTCTCATTTTGTCTGTCATATTTGAAGTGTACCTATGATGAAAATTACAGGCCTCTCTCATCTTTTTAAGTGGGAGAACTTGCACAATTGGTGGCTGACTAAATACTTTTTTGCCCCACTGTATTTGACAATATCTACATTGGCCAATCCAAAATTGCTTTTTAAAGCTGTCATGGAAATACATGTATTTCCTATTACCAAGTCATTTACGGTTTCTATGCCTATAGTTTTCCATGTGGTCCAATTTAACTGTGAATTCTGAAAAACTATTCAAGGATTATTCCATAAGGTTGTGTTTTTAGGGAGTGATATTGGTTCTTGTAAAATAAAAAAATGTCTCCACGTATTCTGAAAATATTTTTAGCAAAGGGGGCATTGAGTTTTCAGTATTGGTCAGGTATATCAGGAGATCATCTCTAAATAAGTTTAGTTTATATTCACTTTTACCAATACTGATACTTTGGTTTGGGTGCTGTCTAATTCTTTCTGCAAGCGGTTCAATTGCCAGTGCAAACAGGAGGGGGGAGAGGGGACTTCCCTGTCTTCTGCCCCTTTCTAAAGCAATTTTATCAGATAATGTATTATTTGTGTATATTTTAGCTTTAGGACATGTATATCATATTTTTATCAAATGTATTATTTCAGCTGGAAAGTTGAAAGCTTCCAAAGTTATTTAAACTTTATTTAACTGTTCTTAAGTCAGTTAAGAACAAATTCTTATTTACAATGACGGCCTACCCCGGCCAAACCCTAACCCCGGACGACACTGGGCCAATTGTGCGCCGCCCTATGGGACTCCCAATTACAGGCAGTTGTGATACAGCCTGGAATCAAACCAGGGTCTGTAGTGATGCCTCTAGTCCTGAGATGCAGTGCCTTAGACCGCTGCGCCACTCGATAGTCTATACTGTAAAAAATTTAAATTGACACTTGGAAATATGTTTGAGTAGCTCATAAAGAATCATAGGACAGAGTATCAACTCATTGTACTTTGTAGTACATTTTAACCATCTGAGGATAAATGTTTGAATAAACAAATAACATTTGTGTTAAAACATCCCTTGTTGTCCGTCTTTTGAATAATGTTGTTCGCTTTCTTGCTCAATGTGGGTTAGTGATGGGGAAATTCTTTCGTGGGACGTTGCCATTAAGGGGTGGCTAAGAAAGCCTATTTCAACTCTCAAAGCAGACGTTTCCACCTGCAGAAGGAGTATATATAGAGAGTAGGACCTCACACAGCCACTGAAGCTTTCTCTTTGAAGACAAGACGGCAGCTCAACTCAGCTCATCCCTAACCACAGCATCACAGAAGAAGAAATGGCCCAGATGAGAGCCCCTGTGATTGTACTGCTGGTGCTACTGGCTTTGGGGCTCTTTGCTACGGAAACTTCTGCAGCTATACGGCGTAAATATTGTGCTGTGAAAGTTGTGTCTTAGTCTGTGTCTCTGTGTTTAATTACTGAATACAGAAATAAACAACTGGACAATTAAGGTAATATTTTGTGTTTCTCAACATTCCTCGTAAATCCTTCATTTGTTCCTTTTTGACAGCACGTCGTAGGAGAGGATGCTGTGAGTTATACTCTTCGTAAAACACCTTTCGCAGTTATCGAAGGCTATACACTACAGACCATATCAGAAACCTGCCGTATCTTTGCCATCAGGTGAGTTTCTTTGGAGTATCTGATTGCATTGTATGGCAAGTAATAAAGCCAGAAGAATGCCATTAAAGCTACTATAAATAGCCTACTGTACTGTAGTTTTAGCAATCAAACAATTATACAATGCTGTAAGTGTAAAAACAGAGAGTTGAATATGAACTTATGCTTTATGTCTCTTCCAGGTTCCACACTGAAAAGGGTAAGGATGTGTGTGCAGACCCTGACAAGAACTGGGTGAAAGAGCATGTCAGCCGACTGGGGTAAGAATCATTCTCATGAACAGAGACTAAAAGTGAGACTAAAAGTGTGGTTGTAGCCGTGACAATACAAATGAATGATATCCATTTGACATTTTATATCCGTTTTAGGACCAAAGCGGCTCACATCAAGACCTCACAGGCCAAATCCAACGATGTCATCACAACTATCAGAGGGGGACTCAGGATATAAAGGAACAGTACGCAGTCAAAAACTGAACACAACACCCACTGTTAATCTTTCCTCTCAGCACCAAGAATAAAATCAATGACAAGGGTGTCACAAGACCTGTTTCTTCTTAGTTCTATATTTTCTGGGATGATTTTATGTGAATATATTTTGTAAATATGAAGGATATTGTTATAATACAACACATTTTTTATATACAAGAGGGTTATGCTCTCATTGTGAGACCATCAGAAAAGTCATACTTTGTATGTTTTTATTCATAAACTTTTGTTACTTCTGTTACATTTTGTCATCTGTAATAAATGTGTTATATTTTACTAAGAATACTTACCTGTGTTTTCATCTTGTGTGTGGTGAAAGGAAGAGGTACCATAGAAAGCACAGTGACAGATAACAGATAAAGCAGATAGAGAAGATATTGTGTAGGCCTAGTTACTGTGTGAAGTACACTACATCATGAGAGTTCACCAGTGGATGGATCACTTATAGGGCTTCTTATAAAGGTAATCCTTGTATGCACTGTTAAAACAGAAAGACTCAAAACACCATGATTGTGTAGTCAAACCATGAAAAGTAGTGCATCCTTAGCTGAGATCTGGTGTTTGGAGGGTGTTTGAATGTCACCCCAATGTAAGTGTTATAATACACTGAATGTATTTCAAAACAGAATGGAAGTACTCTGAAACACCGAAAGTGGTCCTTCAATCGGAATATTGGTGGGTTCTTGTTAGTACTGTGAAAACCGTTGTTGGTGTTTTAGTGCATATAAAAGGCATCATCAAAACACAAAAAGTATGTTTTCGCAGTCTCTCATACAATCAAATGGTTTTAAATTGCAAAGGATTTATAGCGTTAATATTGATTGACGATGATTTTTCAGATAATATTTTAATTAATTGTAGAGTACAACAGGTCAGCCACCAGGGGAAGACTCGTCGAGGCCTGGTGACAGACGGAGTCTACATCACGAGGCGATGGCTCCCTCTGCTGGACATGCCAGGTCTCGACGGGCTTTCCGGCCAGGACAAATTGGGGCTGATTGTGGTTAGTGAGTAATCAAGGGGCTGATCGCTCACCAGCTGGACGAGTCCCATAAAGCTGCCGGAAGGGCAGCACACGGGAAAGGGGACTGGGGGAAGAGAGGTTGCTACTGTATAGTCGTGCTCAGTCCCAGGGATAACGGAGGGAGCTCAGTATTGTTCCCCACAGGAGACAGCAAGACCCGGAGCCCAGAAGACGGTATTCCGGAGAATACTATTATTTTCTTTTTGTTTGTTATTTAAATAAACACCCTTGAAACTGAGCTAACCCAACTCTGTCCGTGTCTGATCTGTGTAAACGTCTTGACCAAACCCCCTAGTCTGCCTCAAGTGGTGGTGAATGCGGGCATTCTGATAACGTGGTCAGATCAGGGTTGATGTTTATGCAGCATCAGCATGGACAAGTTGATAGCTCAGTTCGTCCGGGCCAACAAGCACAACAGGCGGTTCAGGAACGAACGTTGGAGGAACAGGGCTACAAAATGTTCGCCATGTTGAGGAAATCAGGAAGCTACAAGGAGGAGCTCCTACTGAATCGCATCCAAACCAGTTTTTAATCAAGCTAACGGAAGACGACGACATCGAAACATACCTCTGTACGTTTGAATGGACAGCACTACGGGAAGGATGGTCAAGGCCGAAGTGGGTAAGTCTGCTGGCCCCGTTCCTCTCCGGGAATGCCCAAAATGGACCTTAATGACGAACAAGCGGCTAACTACGATGGACTCAAATGGGAGATACTCAGCCACTATGGGTACAGCCTGGCCCGTCGGGCCCAACTGTTCCACAACTGGAGGTTCGTGGCTGACGCATCCCCCCGAGCCCAGATGAGCAGCCTACTGCACGTCACCAGGGCATGGCTCCTAACCAACGTATCCACCCTCTCCATCCTAGACAAAGTGGTACTGGATCGCTTCTACCCCACAACATGAAGGGAGCAGTGAGTCTATGCACGCCCCAGACCTTGGAGGGCCTCCTGGGAGCAGTGGAGACTTATCAGAACACTGAGGCCCTGCTGAGTGGGAGCCAGGCCGATTTGGGGACCCGTCCGAGGGGACGGAAGGACAGCCCCACCCCTCTATACCCCGAACCGACAGCCGGCAGGGCCAAAGGGCCGCAGACCGGTGGAGAGATCGTTGGGGGAGAGCCGACCCGCCCCCGACGCCCCCAGGTAGATGGAGACCAAAGGAGGTGTTTTGAGTGTGGCCTGGAATTGTCCGCCTCGAGAAGAGTCGATGCTGTCAGCAAGCCCCGGAAGCGAGGTGGGCCATGCAGAGAACTACGTCACCTCCTGTTGGGCACACCACGAACCAACGGCACCCATGGTCCCGGTGAAGGTTGACGGACACGACACGGAAGCTCTATTAGACTCCGGAAGTATGGTTACGCTCGTAACCACGAGCCTGCTGAATCGGGAGACCGAATGTGGTAGGGAGATGTCCATTTCCTGTGTCCACGGTGACACAAAGCGTTATCCAACCGTACGGGCTAATATCGTGACACCACAAGGGAGCTGCAAGATGATGGTGGGTGCCGTATCGGTGATGCCGGTACACCTCCTCGTGGGACGAGATTGTCCGCTGTTCGCGGCACTGTGGAGGCACGAACTGAGGAAAAAGGTACGACCCGGCCGAAGACAAGAGTGAGGACAACCCGTCGCCTGCGCGGTCCGGAAGCAAGCGGTTGACAAACCCAGATCTACGTGTCAAGAGTCGGAGTCGGAAGGGGCGCCGGGAACCCGACCCCCCTGGTGAACCACTGGAGGAGAAGCCCATCCTCCCCATCCTCAATTTCGAGGGACCAGTCGAGACACCCACTGGGGGCCAACTGAGGGGACAATTCGGGACTGCCGAGTGGGAGGATACGAACTTGAAAGCTGCCGCAGCCCAAGTGTTAGCGGTGGATGGACAGCTACTTCTGGGGGTGAGTGACTGGCGATACCCCCGTTTCCAAATCAAGAATAACCTTTTGTATCAGCTGTCGCACTAACAGGGGGAACTTCAAGAGGTACTGTTGCTTCCCCAACGGTACGTGGGAACCGTTCTTCAGCTGGCCCACAGCCACCTGTTGGGTGCGCACCTGGGACTAGAGAAGACCCGGAAATGGATCGCCGCCCGGTTCCACTGGCCTGGGATGAGGAGGGCCGTGGAAGACTATTGTCGCAGCTGCCCGGAGTTTCAAATCACAGCGAGAATCCAGAGCGTTGTCAGATTGTCCGTTTGTAAGTTCAGAGTGTTTTGCTCTCAGAGCATTCATAGGACACAATGGACGCTCTGGCCAAGGAGTTATGGTAACCCAAAAAGTTAAAATCGTCTTACCCGGAAAACATTAAATTTATAATTTTTCACTTGCTTTTTTCAAATGTCAAATGTTTTATTTTTTTTCTTTACATGTGTTTTTTTCACTTGTCCATTGTGTGTTTACATGTGATTCAAACACTAGTAATGCAAATTTTTCACTTGCTTTATTCAAGTGTCAAATGTTTTATTTTTTTTATTTAAACTTTATTTAACTAGGCAAGTCACAAATTCTTATTTACAATGACAGCCTACCCCGGCCAAACCTTAACTCGGACGAAGCTGGGCCAATTGTGCGCCGCCCTATGGGACTCCCAATCACGGCCAGTTAAAAAAAATGTGCACGTGATTTTTTCACCTGTCAAGTGTGTGTTTACAGGGGATTAGAACGCTTATGGTCATTATATCCACCTAGCTCCCTTCACTAGGGAGATCGAGGGATGGGAACGACCCAGGGACAAGGGGGGCCAACACCCAGAGAGTGGGCCCGACCCTCGCCAGCGGCCAGTACTCAGTACTTTGTTGAAGAAATTACAGCCTCGAGTCTACTTGGGTATGACGCTACAAGCTTGGCACACTTGTATTTGCAGATCCTCTCAAGCTGTCAGGTTGGATGGGGAGCGTTGCTGCACAGCTATTTTCAGGTCTCTATTTTCAAGTCCGGGCTCTGGCTGGGCCACCCAAGGACGTTCAGAGACTTGTCCCGAAGCCACTCCTGCGTTGTCTTGGCTGTGTGCTTAGAGTCATTGTCTTATTGGAAGGTGAACCTTCGCCCCAGTCTTAGGTCCTGAGCGCTCTGGATCAGGTTTTCATCAAGGATCTTTCTGTACTTTGCTCAGTTCATCTTTGCCTCGATCCTGACAAGTCTCCCAGTCCCTGCCGCTGAAAAACATCCCCACAGCATGATGCTGTCACCACCATGCTTCACCGTAGGGATGGTGACAGGTTTCATCCAGACGTGACGCTTGGCATTCAGGCCAAAGAGTTCAAGCTTCGTTTCATCAGACCAGAGAATTTTGTTTCTCATGATCTGAGAGTCTTTAGGTGCCTTTTGACAAACTCCAAGCGGTCTGTCATGTGCCTTTTACTGAGAATTGGCCTCCGTCTTGCCACTCTACCATAAAGGACTGATTGGTGGAGTGCCACAGAGATGGTTGACCTTCTGGAAGGTTCTCCCATCTCCACAGAGGAACTCTAGAGCTCTGTCAGAGTGACTATAGGGTTCTTGGTCACCTCCCTGACCAAGGCCCTTCTCCCCCGATTGCTCAGTTTGGCCGGGCGGCCAGCTCTAGGAAGAGTCTTGGTGGTCGCAAACTTCTTCCATTTAAGAATGATGGAGGCCACTGTGTTCTTTGGGACCTTCAATGTTGCAGACATTTTTTGGTATCCTTCCCCAGATCTGTGCCTCAACACAATCCTGTCTCGGAGCTCTAAGGACAATTCCTTCGACATCATGGCTTGGTTTTTGCTCTGACATGCATTGTCAACTGTGGGACCTTAGATAGACAGGTGTGTGCCTTTCCAAATCATGTCCAATCAATTGAATTTACCACAGGTGGACTCCAATGATGTTGTAGAAACATCTCAAGGATGATCAATGGAAACAGGATGCACATAAAGGCATCGTCATTCATAAAGGTCATAAAGGATATTATCTCATAGAAGAAAACGTATAAGATCTACTAAGCCCGGCTTAACCTCAGACCTTATTTTTGGCGTTTAGTCATATTTCTACCATTGTAACATTTACATTTGAGTAATTTAGCAGACACGCTGGTAATATTTAGCTAAATACATATAACTCACATCTCTGGGCCATCTTTTAGCATTTTCCTCACATTAACACACATTTTCAACTCTTGTTGGTCTTATTAAACCAATTCAATTGCTCCACATTGAAATGAATGGTGGCCAACTTGAAAATAGGCTGCTGTGACTGATTTTACACTAAATCTACGTATGATGACTCTATGAAACTTTTCCAATGGGAACTTTGGTGTAGTTATCATCTTGGCTACCATGTGATAATGAAGCACATCCCAATACTGGCCATTCTGCCTCAATATATCCCAAAATGCATAGAGGTATGACTTTTGACCTCCATTAACATTTCAATTATTTCATACCTTCATTTGTGTTGTATTATCAAATTAATAACATATCAATTGCCTTATTTTGGTACTGGTACTCCTTGTATATACCTTGTTGTTTTTATTGTGTTACTATTTCCTTTTAGCAAATATTTTTCTTACTTTTTAGCTCTGCCTTGGTGGGAAATGGTATGCATTTCACAGTAAAGTCTACACCTGTCGTATTCAACACATAATAATCTTTTATTTTGCAACGATTGTTCCCTTATAATACAAAATTACATTTATACCCTCTGTCCTCTTGACCCAAATAACCAATGCCCCATTTAGATTAGTCACATGCACAGGGTCTCAGGTGTAGTTGCAGGGTACAGTGAAATACTTCAACGCCGCGCTCCAACAGAGCATGAGTGAAACAATTTAAAAAAAATATGATTCTAATTTTGTATCCTCCCATAAGTAGTTACCATACCAGAATATGACCCACAGACATGGACCTTCGTGAAAATCATCATAAAACTTTATCACCCCTGTCACGTCTACTCCTGCTCCCCCTCACTTGAGCTCGTTGTCGCCAGTTCATTCATTATTACACACACCTGCCAACATCTTTATGCGCACCTGCGCCTCATGAGACTCACCTGGACTCCATCACCATCCTGATTACCTCCCCTATATATGTCACTCCCCTTGGTTCTGTCCTGAGGAGTTATTGTTTCATGTCTGTACGCTACTCGTGTTTCTTGTTTTGTTCCATGTTCGTTTATTTATAGAATTCACTCCCAGTACATGCTTCCAGATTATTAGCGTACACGTTACAGAATAAGGGCTCCCCAAAGGGAAGCAACAGGGATTTTTTCGATTTCTTTTACTGGTAACATCGGGTCCAAGGGCGGCTGCCGAAGCAACCGGGGATGCCTCAGCTGGCTCGATTGGTTCACAAGCCTCGGTTGGCTCGTCAGACTTACATTGCCGAAGCTACCGGGGATGCCTCAGCCGGCTCGTCAGGCTCCCGCGCCTCAGCCGGGTCTACAGGTTCCCGCGCCTCAGCCGGCTCTACAGGTTCCCTCGCCTCAGCCGGCTCTACAGGTTCCCTCGCCTCAGCCGGCTCTACAGGTTCCCATGCCTCAGCTGGCTCTACAGGTTTCCGCGCCTCAGCAGAAGCGACCGGCCCACTCTTGGTCCTCGGTCTGGTCGGCGTCCTGCGGCTGGAGCCGCGAGTCAAGGAGGGGATAGTCACGTCTACTCCCGCTCCCCCTCTTTGGCGCTCGTTGTCGCCAGTTTATTCATTATTACACACACCTGCCACCATCGTTACATGCGCCTCATGAGACTCACCTGGACTCCATCACCTTCCTGATTACCTCCCCTATATATGTCACTCCCCTTGGTTCTTTCCTGAGGCGTTATTGTTTCTGTTTCATGTCTGTACGCTACTCGTGTTTCTTGTTTTGTTCCATGTTCGTTTATTTATAAAATTCACTCCCTGTACATGCTTCCCGACTATTAGCGTACATGTTACAACCCCAAAGTGGACAAGTGAAACAGTTTTGGGATGCTTACAGTGACTCAAATTAAGAAAAGGATTTTTGTCATGTATGTCCTTGTCCTGCATTGTGTAGTCCATATTTTTCTCTAAGTGTGTTTAATATGCATTTTTCTGCTGTTAAATCAGAATCCATTCAGTTTATGCATAATTTGAGCAATACAAAGTCTATTGTCATTGATATCATGTGTGCTAGTGGTTAGCTGACTAGTTGACTGACTGACAAAAAGCTCTACACAGACTCCCAGTGATGACAACAATGCAATTCTAGAGCTTCATGCTAAGATTTGAGTTGATTGTTTTTCATTTGAATTAGCTATCCATCATTTTTCCTTGTCTGAAGTATCAAGTCGTACGTCCATTTTAATGACACTTTCCATCCACCTGATGGGGTTCTTTTGAGAAAAGATCGGGTCACTATCAGAGGCCTCATGATGGCGTGTCCTTTTCATAGGAGTTGAGGGAGACTCTGGCAACAATGGAGGTGGTGTCATAAGGGTACTTGTCAAATTATACACTTTTATTCTGAGGTCTTGCCTGACAAGTTGTGAAAATAGTAAATGAATAGTGAATTTAATGATTTTTTGGAGGTTGCTAAACCATTGCAATCACATTGCTAGACATGTTATGATACCCACCTGCTCCTTCTGGTAGGTCCTGGCATCCATAAAAAATTGTTTAACCTTTATTTAACTAGGCAAGTAAGTTAAGAACAAATTCTTATTTAAAATGACAGCCTACCCTGGTCAAACCCTCCCTAACAACACTGGGCCTATTGTGCGCCACCCTATAGGACTCCCCATCATGGTCAGTTGTGATACAGCCCAGAATCGAACCAGGGTCTGTAGTGACACCTCTAGCACTGCAATGCAATGCCTTAGACCGCTGCGCCACTCGGGAGCCTGACCAGGGAATCACTCTGGCACCCAATGATGCACTTTGTCTGGCAGAAAAACAGGGTCAACGGTTGTCATCATCCCTCAATTATAAACATAGTGTCAGGACCCGGTGCGAGAAACAGTCACTAATAATCGTCAGAACCCAGAAGATGAGGCAGACACAGCAGTACTAGAGATGGTGGTTTAATTAAAGAACAAAATCTTCAGGCAAAGAATCTAAATCCACAATGTCCAAACATAAAGCCAAGAAGCACAAAATGGATATCCTCCAAAATACAAAGAAACTCCACAACGTGGTAAAAACAGCAGGGAAAAACAAACCTCAAAAGACTACTCAAAAAATACACAAGAACTAAACCAGAGAACCTCTGGAAAATCCAATAAGAGAATCATATGTTCAGAACAAGGCTTGGGCTGGGGCTGGGTGCTAACATACAAACACTGAGCAAGGAACTGAGGAACACACAGGGTTTAAATACTAACAAGGGAACGACACACAGGTGCAAACAATAATTAGAGCAAGGAAAAAACAAAAGGTACAAAAAAGGTGCAATGGGGACATCTAGTGACCAAAACCTGAACAGTCCTGGCCAAAACCTGACACATAGCTCGAGAAATAACGTAATCTCATTTGTAATATAATTATATTCTTTATAGATGTAGACTGACTGGCTCCAAATTGGATAAGTGTCACGCCCTGACCATAGTTTGCTTTGTATGTTTTATGTTTTGTTTGGTCAGGGTGTGATCTGAGTGGGCATTCTATGTTGTATGTCTGGTTTGTCTATTTCTATGTGTTTGGCCTGATATGGTTCTCAATCAGAGACAGGTGTTTTGCGTTGTCTCTGATTGGGAACCATATTTAGGTAGCCTGTTTTGTGTTGTGGGTGATTGTCTATGTGTAGTGTTTAGTGTCAGCACTATTTGTTATTTACTTCACGGTCGTCGTTTATTGTTTTTGGATTAGTTTCGCAAAGTGTTCTCTTTCTATTAAATACAAGATGAACACATACCACGCTGCATATTGGTCCTCCGATCCTTCAAACTTTTCCTCCTCGGACGAGGAGGAGGAAGACAGCCGTGACAATAAGATTCAGGTCGGTGACGCTGTTACACCATGCAACCAACTTTGACATGTTTTGCTATGGCCCTCGGGTTGGTTTGAATTTGTTGCTGCTAGTTGTAGTCAGACATGAGTTAGCTATACCGCCATACAGTAGCTGCATCCAATATTTATTTGTGCCCTAGACATGGGTTACACCTCAGAGGCTAATGACTGTTTCATCTAAATTACACTAATGCAGCGTAGTATGGAAATACAGTATGATGACATTGCTAAAGTAGGCAAATAATTTGTAGGAAACAACTTTGCCATATTATGATGTTGTCAAATTTACTTTAGAGAGATTTCAATCTTGCCATAACTGTTACTAGCAAATTTGATAAAAAATAGCTAGCAATATTAATACGGCGGTCCCCACAATCTTAGTTAGCTGGCGTAAGGTATACTGCATCTAAAGTTAATCTGGCGACATCACAATCATGAGAAAAGGTTTTCCTACTAACTATTTGCCTTCTTGTGAAATGTTATCGTGTTTCCAAGCCAAATCTAAGTCATATTGAGGCAGGCTAACGTTAGCCAGCTAGCTAATCTCAAATGTCCGTGATCCTTTGAACGCGTTGGATGGGGGCGATGAAAGAAAGGATCCCCATTCAATGAAGGGAAGCGAGGTGGCAGAGGGGCAATTTGCACGTGGAGCTTGGCAAAAGGAAGCATGATTTGTTGACACAATTGTAATCCAAACCCAACCTTAATTTACTTGTTGTGACACACTGAGGTTCCAAACTCCATTTCAGACAATACTGACTTTATGACTATAATGATCCTATTTAAACTTTGTAGTCAATTTTGACTCGTGAATAAATGTTTCTGACTCATATCGATGCCACGTAGGCCATTTCAAAAGGATTCATTGATTTATAGGGGCAGTCGCTCCTAAACATTGGTGGCAGCTCAGTTGCCACTAGTTCCATTTCAGTCAGGCAACTTCATTACAACATACTATGGGGAGTCGCACTCTTGCGACTTCGGTCGAAAGATCTACAGTCACGCCTGACAAGGCCAGGTGATAAGCCTGAGGCTGGATTCATTCCTTCAATTATTGCGCTTATCACCTCGGTGCCAACAGGAACGATTCACACTACTAAAACAAACAATTAGTTATTCTTCAATTTGCTGGTGCAATGAGTAAGATGGCTAAGAAAACGACCGAGACGGCGTTGCCTAAGACGGGTTTGGGGTTAAGCACATGCCCCCAGTTATGCGGTTATAGCATTTCTCTGAAAGATACTCCCAATCTATGAGCAGTTTGTCTTGGCTTG
Organism: Salvelinus namaycush; assembly: GCF_016432855.1. NCBI lineage: Eukaryota > Metazoa > Chordata > Actinopteri > Salmoniformes > Salmonidae > Salvelinus > Salvelinus namaycush. The sequence continues at coordinate 3,161,974 of NC_052331.1, forward strand.
GATCACGCTCAGGCGCGCTCGCTCGAACCAGTCCTGTGCACCAGTCCATGTGCCCATTGCCACGCACTACGTGCAAACTCCCTGGAAAGACGTGTAGCATTCTTCAGGAAGCTTGTAATTACCAATGGCGACTTTCCCCAGATGCCGGTACCTCGACTGGGAGCGAGGCACAGGAAGCGGAGATGGATTGGGTGGTCGGAGTAAATATCTGGTCTGCCGCTCGTTTGGCCCCGCACCACCTGTTCCTGTGCTTGGTGAAGAGCGGTAATAAATTGAAGGAATGAATTGGAGCCTGACGCTTATCACCTGTGGAAGGCAGGGCTTCCAGCGAGGCACGGATTTCATTGGCCTTGTCAGGCGTGATAGTTGATCCTTCAACCAAAGTCACGAGGTACAACATCGTTTCTGTCCTTCAGGGTACAGTAATTATAGTCATAATGTTACGTTTTAGTGTTACAAAGCAATTCATTTTAACAGTGTGGCATACATTGCATTCAGTTTATATCAGTCAATATACATACAAATCCTACATTTTTTTTAATGTACATTGAAATCTACATTGATCTGATCTTGATGGTTATATATTACTTAAACAGTACCTGGCCAACTAGAGGAGGATGGGGCCCCTCAAAATCTTCCTTTTTGGGGAGTTTTTCCTTGAAGTCTTCTTTGCTTGCTGCTTTGGGTGTATGGGCCAGAGTTGCTTATAAGCATGTTGTTATAGATGCATTTGAAACGGAAACATTTAGATACAGTATATTGTCATTTACAATAGCTATCTAAAGATTGCAAAATGAAGAGCAGCAAACGACAACAGCACTGAGATATAGGGCCCTGCACGAGAATTAATTTGAATGCCCCTGACACCCTAGGCCCTACCCTACCCAGCCACGAATGCTTCTGCCAAATTTAAGGCCCGGCCTGAAGCCCAAAATGAAAAAGGTAGTCAATCGATTAGCTGCTCCTCTATATCTGTCACATGCTCCCTGCACTCAGCTCGCTCTGCATGTGCTCTGCTCTTGTCGGCTCTGAGTATATAAGTATCCACAGCAACGGCTGCACTTGGGCTGTTCAATGAAGAGACACGAGACAAGGGTAAACAGTTAGCTACATTTCGTCACTCCAAAGTCAGACAAAACTCAAGGAACCATATTATTTTCAGTGAAATCATTTCTCATGTCTTATTTTTGACAAGGTCGAAGCACTTCTGACACCATGTTATGATCTTAGTTTCAGGAATCAAGGTAAGACCGAGACACGTCGAATTGACAGTGGTTTAATATTCCAGCAGGGGCAGGCAATAGACAGGTCAAGGCAGGCAGGGGTCAGTAAACCAGAGGTGGGGCGACGGTACCGGATGGCAGGCAGGCTCAGGGTCAGGTTAAGCAGAGGTCAATATTACAGAGGTGGTGCAACGGTACTGGACAGCAGGCAGGCTCAGGGTCAGGGTAGGCAGAGGTCAATATTACAGAGGTGGGGCAACGGTACCGGACGGCAGGCAGGCTCAGGGTCAGGTTAGGCAGAGTGGTCAGGCAGGCGGGCTTAGAGTCAGGACAGGCAAGGGTCAAAACCAGGATGGCGAGAAAAAGAGAGACTGGGAAAAGCAGGAGCCGAGAACAAAAACACTGGTTGACTTTTCAAACAAGAAGAGCTGGCAATGGACAAACAGAGAACACAGGTATAAATACACAAGGGATAATGGGGAAGATGGGCGACATCTGGAGGGGGGTGGAGACAATCACAAGGACAGGTGAAACAGATCAGGGAGTGACACTTAGTCAGCTATGACTGTACTGCGCAGCAGAGCACACAAAAATGGCTCAGGTTCAAAATGTTAGTGATCAATTTAGTGATCTCTGAGCCCTGCGTGCACCCCAAATGTTGATGAATAACAGGCCCGACCTGGCCCTAACCCGATGTATAATGTCTTGGATAGCAGAGCTCTACTGAGATGTCAATCACTGGTTAATTCCCATATTCCCAACTGTCACAAAACACTATTATCTCTATTATCGAAGCAGTAAAATTTCAGTTCATGCAGGACCATGGAATTCCCTCACTAAAGATATTCTTGTTGTTGTTGTCATGCCTAAGAGGTACAAAGGTTATTTGAAGGTTTTACTAAAATAATAGACGTCAAGAGAAGAATGCTTAAGGGAGGTGAAGGTGGACACTGGAAAGAGACAGTATAAATTATTATTATTTTGCTCTCTTTACTGACTGCTAAGATTTTTCAAGTGGATATAAATGACTCTGCCATATTGATTTATCACCACGTTTCATTATTGTAATTTAACCAGACCACTGCAGGACTGTTCAGGGAATAGCTGTAGTACAGGCCACCAACACTAGATGGTAGTATAGTACCATTGCATTAGGCCTGATAGGTTGGCCATGTTGGGTTCAGCACTACCCCTCAGTCATTTTTTGTATCAAGTACCAACTTCACAAAATGGACTGTATTCTATTCATGCCCTGGTTTCCTTCTAGCAGTCCCCAATGTTAGAAAATAATATGTGAATGATTGTGGATAAAGGATCAGTCTGGTGAATAGGGCGCTGCTCAACACATTTTTTTAAATGTATAAATTTAACCAGGCAAGTCGGTTAAGAATAAGGGATTATTTACAATGACAGCCTACCTCTGGCAAACCCTAACTCGGACGACGCTGGGCCAATTTTGTGCCGCCCTATGGGACTCCCAATCACAACCAGTTGTGATACAGCCCATAATTGAACGGCGGTCTGTAGTGATGCCTCTGGCTCTGAGATGCAGTGCCTGCGCCACTCGGGAGCTCCAAATCACTTCCATCTTCATCTTTGGACACATGTTGATGCCTGGCTGGTGAATCATTTGGTGACTGCCAAGGAGTTTGGACAAGTTTTCGACCTTCTCAAACTAGATACTTTAGTATTTGGCTGTAAATGTCAGTGGAAGAGGGGCCTAACTACACTAGCCACCATCATTGTAAGAGAGGGACCATCTCTACAGTGGCCCCGTTCCTCCAATCATGTGAAGCCTTCCCAACTGATGCTCTCCACCCACACACAGCCATTATTACATCATCATGATCACCATTTCTGCACGACTTAGCAGAGTGCTTCCCCATGAATAATACAGGGGACTGGGGACAGGGATGAAAAGGGGCTGAGACACAGAGAGACACAGAGAGACACAGAGAGACACAGAGAGACACACACACACACAGAGACACACACACACACAGAGACACACACACACAGAGACACACACAGAGAGAGAGAGAGAGAGAGAGAGAGAGAGAGAGATGCATGTGTTTTTCTATAAAGGCTGCCATATATGTGCCTAGACACACATTCCTTCAGTAAGTACCCATCATGCTGTCACCGCTCTCTATGGCTGAAGTACACTACCATTCAAAAGTTTGGGGTCACAAAGAAATGTCCTTGATTTTGAAAGAAAGGCACATTTTTTGTCCATTAAAATAACATAAAATTGATCAAAAATACAGTGTAGACATTGTTAATGTTGCAAATGACTATTGTAGCTGGAAACGGCAGATTTTTAATGGAATATCTACATAGGTGTACAGAGGCCCATTATCAGCAACCATCACTCCTGTGTTCCAATGGCACGTTGTGTTAGCTAATCCAAGTTTATCATTTTAAAAGGCTAATTGATCATTAGAAAACCCTTTTGCAATTATGTTAACACAGCTGAAAACTGTTGTTCTGATTAAGGACGCAATAAAACTGTCCTTCTTTAGACTAGTTGAGTATCTGGAGAATTAGCACTTGTGGGTTTGATTACAGGCTCAAAATGGCTAGAAACATAGACCTTTCTTCTGAAACTCATCAGTCTGTTCTTGTTCTGAGAAATGAAGGCTATTCCATGCGAGAAATTGCCAAGAAACTGAAGATCTCGTACAACGCTGTGTACCACTCCTTTCACAGAACAGTTCAAACTGTCTCTAACCAGAATAGAAAGAGGACTGGGAGGCCCCGGTGCACAACTGAGCAAGAGGACAAGTACATTAGAGTGTCTAGTTTGAGAAACAGACGCCTCACAAGTCCTCAACTGGAAGCTTCATTAAATAGTACCCGCAAAACACCAGTCTCAACGTCAACAGTGAAGAGGCGACTCCGGGATGCTGGCCTTCTAGACAGAGTTGCAAAGAAAAAGCTATATCACAGACGGCCAATAAAAAGAAAAGATTAAGATGGGCAACTGAACACAGACACTGGACAGTGGAACTCTGCCTAGACGGCCAGCATCCCGGAGTCACCTCTTCTTTGTGTCACACCCTGATCTGTTTCACCTGTCCTTGTGTTTGTCTCCACCCCCTCCAGGTGTCACTTATTTTCCCCAGTGTATTTATCCCTGTGTTTCCTGTCTCTCTGTGCCTGTTCGTCTTGTATGTTCAAGTCAAGCAGAGTGTTTTTCCCTTTCTCCTGCTTTTCTATTCTCTTTTACTGGTCCTCCCGGTTTCTCAAACTAGACACTCTAATGTACTTGTCCTCTTGCTCAGTTGTGCACCGGGGCCTCCCAGTCCTCTTTCTATTCTGGTTAGAGACAGTTTGCACTGTTCTGTGAAAGGAGTGGTACACAGCGTTGTACGAGATCTTCAGTTTCTTAGCAATTTCTCGCATGGAATAGCCTTCATTTCTCAGAACAAGAATAGACTGACAAGTTTCAGAAGAAACTGCTTCCGGGGCGGCAGGTAGCCTAGTGGTTAGAGTGTTGGACTAGTAACCGAAAGGTTGCAAAATTGAATCCCCGAGCTGACAGGTAAAAATCTGTCGTTCTGCCCCTGAACAAGGCAGTTAACCCACTGTTCCTAGGCTGTCATTGAAAGTAAGAAGTTGTTCTTAACTGACTTGCCTAGTTAAATAAAATTACAAATGTATTTCTGGCCATTTTGAGCCTGTAATTGAACCCACAAATGCTGATGCTCCAGATACTCAACTAGTCTAAAGAAGGCCAGTTTCATTGCATCCTTAATCAGAACAACAGTTTTCAGCTGTGTTAACATAATTGCAAAAGGGTTTTTTAATGATTAATTAGCCTTTTAAAATGATAAACTTTGATTAGCTAACACAACGTGCCATTGGAACACAGGAGTGATGGTTGCTGATAATGGGCCTCTGTACGCCTATGTAGATATTCCATTAAAAATCAGCCGTTTCCAGCTACAATAGTCGTTTACAACATTAACAATGTCTACACTGTATTTCTGATCAATTTGATGTTACTTTAATGGACAAAAAATGTGCTTTTCTTTCAAAAACAAGGACATTTCTTTGTGACCCCAAACTTTTGAACGGTAGTGTACATTTATTTTATTTTACCTTTATTTAACTAGGCAAGTCAGTTAAGAACACATTCTTATCCACAATGACGGCCTAGGAACAGTGGGTTAACTGCCTTGTTCAGAGTCAGAACGACAGCTACATAGTCTACTTAACAGTTTAGTTTATAAAGCAAGTTTATAGAGGTATTGGATCGATGTGGAAGTTTATAGAGCTAATGGATCAATGTCTTACTTATGTCAGGTATGCATCTATTTGTCCTGCTAGGAAACACTACATGTGCTGGAATAAAGGAATGAGAATGAGGCACAGATGTTTGAATCTCACCATTTTATTAAGCAGTTATTATAAAATACTAAATACAAATCAAACCAAACATCAAATGTAAAATGTAATTATTCCAATGTGTGGTCATGATACTTTTGGCTCTTAGATCATACCCTCGTGTTATGAGCTTATACTGTATTTGTGTGTGTAGGCGCGTGAGAGTGCGCGTGTGTGTGGTGAGTCAATATGGGTGTAAAAATACATCAAAATATAAGATGTTTTATTGTCACATACGCTGGATAGATGCAGTGAAATGTGTTGTCATAGCAGTACGGCATCCCTGGAGCAAATGAGGGTTAAGTGCCTTGCTGAAGGGCACATTGACAGATTTTTCAACTTGTCGGCTCGGTTATTTGAAGCAGCGACTCTTCGGTTATAGGCCTGACGCTCTAACCTCACACGGACAGCAAGATCGTGTCTCTCTCTCTCTCTCTCACACACACTCACACTCACACTCACACTCACACTCACACTCACACTCACACTTACTCTCTACCTCTGCCCAAACACAGAAAATGAGGCAGGGAATGAGAAAGCATATTCAAAGTCACAGAGATGGCAATGATCATATTTCTAAACTTGGAAGTTGCTGAAAAACTCCGTCTTGGGTTGTGTGTGAGCTGAATTCATTATAACAGAATATTTTTGCACACACCCCTTCGTCTATCGCACACACACAAACACATGCACACAGACATAAATACAAAAACACATTTGTGCTCCACACACAGACACACACTCACACATACACACACAACTCACACATACACAAATGCAACAACACACACACTACACACACACACGCTACACAGACACACACACAGGAAGGGAGCAGAACAGAACTCCAGCTGAGGATGCGGCAGGCAGCAGCTTTACTGAGGGCCATTTCAGTAAGCGCTAACACAACCAACTGTATAATTACACACACACACACACACACACATACACAGAGCTATCACAGCCCACTGTATAATTACATACACACAAAAAGAGAAGACGAAACAGCTAAAGAAGAAGATACTCAAGATGATTACACATTCACTCGGCTTCCTTCCCCCTCGCTGCACACACAACCACCAATTAGAGGAGAGGAAGATGACGAGGGTGCAGTCCCAGACAAAGACTCTATTTAAGTCTCTCTCTCTCCCCCCTGAAGACATCCAGAGCCAGGGTGAGAGAAGAAGAAGATGGAAAGAGAGAGAAAATGGGAAAACAAGTGATAAAATAAATGAAGAAATCAGAATGTGGTGCATCCAGGATGATCTGGCAGAGATATTCCATCCGATGTTAGTCGGGGGGGAAAACTGGGGCCACAGTTGCACTCATTGTTCAGTGAGCTTTTTCACAGAGTCCAACCCAGCGACAGCAATGAATGTTGATTGTGACCTTTGGAGTTGAGAGGCCTTTTGGAGGGGCTGGACTGGGGGACGAGATGGGGGGGGGGGAAAGACCGCGTGTGTGAGTGTGCGTGCATGCTTCTAGTCAAAGAAAGAAAGGCAGCCTGTGGCATGTGTGTGTTTGTACACATTCACCTCCCGCCAGGTTTTCGTCCATCGTAACCACCCCAATTCTTCAACTCTACTCGGAAGTGGTCGGGGCAGGCCGCGGGGCACAGTCAACGGTCGATGGTTTTTATGTGATCCATACCAAACTCACCGACAGCGTTGAATGTTCACCGAGGTGAGCGGGACCGCAGTGAGTGCGTGAGAGTGAGCAGAGCTGACAGAGGGCTTACTGAGGGCCGACGTGAGGGGACAGGACAGGAGGGAGACAGTAGGAGATAGGAGGGAGACAGTAGGAGACAGGAGGGAGGCGCAGGTGATAGAATCATAGAATGATAGAATGACAGAATTAGTGCAGTGTCGACAGGGTTGGATGCACATTACCCATAAATATACAGCCACAGTGCTCTATTAGACACATTGAAAAGTTGATTGTGTCAAGATATTCCCACAACATTATAACCAATGAAAAAGCTGTGACACAACAAGAAAGGCAGGATCCATGGCGTCTGTTCATTGACCGACAGGCCACACTGTCCGGAGCATCCGTAGAAGCACCTGAAATAGATAAAGAAGAAGAGTATTCTTTTAGTATGGCTGAATCCATGTGAAGAAATGCAGTGGGAAAAGCATTACAGATACTGTATAGACTGAGTTTGCTTACATTAATATCAACACAATGGGGGATGTGTCTACTCTAAACTGGTATATGTTGTCTCGGGGGGTTGGGTATTACATTTACATTTAAGTCATTTAGCAGACGCTCTTATCCAGAGCGACTTACAAATTGGAAAGTTCATACATATTCATCCTGGTCCCCCCGTGGGGAATGAACCCACAACCCTGGCGTTGCAAGCGCCATGCTCTACCAACTGAGCCACACGGGACCACTATTAATATGTATATATTATTTTTCCATTCCTTGACTTAGATTTGTGTGTTTTAGGTTGTTGTTGTGGAATTGTTAGGTTACATGTTAGATATTGCTGCACTGTTGGAACTAGAAGCACAAGCATTTCTCTACACTCGCAATAACATCTGCTAACCATGTGTATGTGACCAATACAATTAGATTTGATTTGATTTGAAAGACAAAAAATGACACATTTCCCTTCTTTTTGAATGGACAAAGATATTCTATTGTTGGACTATTTAATTCTTCTGCTAGCACCAATGGACACCCCGTGTAAATTGAATCCCGGAGTTAGAATGATATTGTTGGAGAATGATATTGTTGGAGAATGATATTGTTGGAGAATGATATTGTTGGAGAATGATATTGTTGGACCATTTCTCAGGCAGTCACAGTTTAATAGATTTGCTGCATGGGGAACAATACAACAAACTCACACTGTGCTGTCCCTATAGTGAGACTGAGCTTGTGTGTGTGTGTGTGTGTGTGTGTGTGTGTGTGTGTGTGTGTGTGTGTGTGTGTGTGTGTGTGTGTGTGTGTGTGTGTGTGTGTGTGTGTGTGTGTGTGTGTGTGTGTGTGTGTGTGTGTGTGTGTGTGTGTGTGTGTGTGTGTGTGTGTGTGTGTGTGTGTGTGTGTGTGTGTGTGTGTGTGTGTGTGTGTGTGTGTGTAGACATGTTTAACCATACTTGTGAAGACCAGAACTCCCCACAAGAATAGTAAATGAACAAAAAATCTACCAACCTGGGACATTTTCCATCCCCACAAGGAAAAAGGGTATTTCTACGGGGGTTAGGGTTAGAATGAGTGTTGGGGTTAGAATTAGGGTTAGGGGTTAAAGGTTTAAGGTTAGGAGTTAGGTTTAGGGTTAGGGATATGGTTAAGGTTTAGGATTAGGGGTTAGGGAAAATAGGAATTTGAATGGGAATCAATTGTGTGTCCCCACAAGGTTAGTAAAACAAGACTGTGTGTGTGCGTGTGTGTGTGTGTGCAAGTGTGTGTGTGTGTGTGTATCGCCCAATCCCCTCACGAATGAATACTCCCATTGTCATTGGCAGGTCATTGCTTGGTGGAGAAACGACCCCTGCCAGCCTCCTGGCCAGCAAGACAGCAAGATGGGCCGAGGCTGAGGTCATGATGCTACATGCTAATGCGCGCATTCATCAATCTCTTTCATAGACTTAGAGTTAACGTCATGGTGATGCTAGCCTAGCGTGCCCACTGCTCTGGGAAACTCATTGACTGGGAAACTAACGCCATGCTAGCATGCTAGTAGCTTTACCACAATGGATGAATGGAAGGACTATGCTAATATGCTAGCAGTCTTGTTACCCCACTTCACGAACTGGAGTATATGTCATGCTTGCACGCTACCACTCTAACAATGCTTTATGGATTGAGGTATTTACAGTCAATGGGATAATAATGCTAATGTGGTTATCGTTCTCCCTCTCTGACTATGACAAATTCCCATAGTCTCTTTATAGTATAGAAGGCTTCTTGGTTGTTTGCTAAGACCTCTGCTGCTTAAAAGACATTAAAACTTGAAGACATTAAAAGAATATTACAGGGAGTGGGTTTTTTTCTTCATTTTTTCTTATAGACACCAACAGGTGAAGGGTTCTCTCTGAGATAAATAACCCCATTCATTCACCATCCTTGATAAGAGGCCAGGATCAAGGCCTTATAATTAGGCATAATAATCTATATTACACACAAAAAACACACACAGACACGCACAACACACACAGACACATTCCCTTTGTCCCCCAATGAGACCTGAAATGAGAATCAGTCGCAGGGTAGAGGGAGGGGAGACAAACGTTCTCTCCATGGCAACCTCAGTGTCGGCCAGGCATTTCTTAATCCCCCCCGTTCATTGTCGCGCCCTCAGAGGTGGGTGGGGGGCAGAGGGGAGGACCCTTATTCTACAGCTGAATGTTGCCATTGTGTGTGTGTGTGTGTGTGTCGAGGGGAGATCATAGCTAACCCCTGCTGAATGAGGGGCCAAGCTGCAGGCTGAAGAGTCTCGACATTACACAGGGAGCACCGATTAGAGGGGATCACCCCCCCCCCCCCCCCCCCCCCCAGAGATAAACTTCAGAAATAACTTCATAATTACACCATATGGCAAACAGCAGGGCTTTCCTTTGTGAAGCCTATTACAGTCCAACCCATGGTTTCTGCTTATTCACTTATGAATATGATAGTGTGTCTCTCTCTGCCTGTCTACACAGGACACTTTCCCTCTCAGACAAAAAGAGCTTTAGAGGAGGGGGAGGGTGGAGAGAGGCGTCAGATGATAGACTAAATAAAAAGGCTCTATTTGTCATGCACAATAAATGTCGGCCATCTTGGAAAAACTCCACAGCTACCACAAGATTGGCTTTCATTACATTTCGGGCAGGAAGGGAACTATTTATTTTTTTACTGTACTTCACTGGACATGATAAAAAATTGGCTTAATTAACTCAACGCATAATGATAGTGTGATGGCTAAACCAGTGTATCTATGCAAACAAAAACACATCTCGAAAATCAAGAACCAAAGGCATGTGTCACAGTGTGTCTTGTTACTATTGAATAATGACTGTACAGTCTATTGTGCTCTACAAGCCAACTAATGCGAGAATGGGTATCTGCATGTCCAAGCTGTTATACTTTATGGGGCTGTTTCACAGACACAGATTAAGTCCTGGACTAAAAAACAAAATCCATCCAAAGTGCTTTATTTTCCAAGACTATGCTTAATCTGTATTCAGGAAACCAGCCATATGTGTCTATCCTGGGAAGAATTACCTGAGTTTAAATGTTGTTCATGGATTCTCAGATGGCTAATTCTTGTAGGAACCTAATGTGAAACACAGAAAGATATGAATTAATATAGTTCTGATCAAATGGGATCAAATCACCCCGTTCTTTTATATTTAAGCGATGAACATCTTCTCCAACAATGTAACAGTATATTCAAGCAGGAAGTCATAAAAACATTTCCCTGGGGGCCAGCCAATGAAAACATAACAGGAAGTGCCACTGGTCTGTCTCTAGGGTGGTCTGCCGTGGGCGAAGCTTTAATGTAGCTAGCTACAGTATGTCCCATACACTGTATACATCTATTCATAATGACTTACAGACTCACCGACCTACAGTTTGCCTGGAAGGGCCTCACACAGAACAGACTTCTGACACATACATAGTACACACAACCACACATCACAACCTAAAAAATAATTATAGAAACATTAGCCACGTTTTGGATGTGGTCTAAAAAAAGACTTCTGTGGTAACGGCCTCTAAAATATGTCCCATTACCCAGAACTATATTTGTCCCCTAAAATAGATTAAAACAAGACTTCTGTAGTAATGGCCTCTAAAATATGTCCCATTACCCAAAACTATATTTGTCCCCTAAAATAGATTAAAAAAAGAAATACACTGCATTGGCTACCCTTTTTTAGTACCCTCACACGAGTCAGAAAACTGCTTTGCTGCTGTGGAGTACCTTGTTACAGCCCCTTAAACAGTGAACATTATATACAGAAGAGTAGCCTTCATAATGCTTTCTTATCCACTTCTAGGCCCACTCAGAGTGACTACATGTACTGCAGTCATTACAGTACAGGGCCATAATCAGATGGGATTGGAGAGAATGGTTCATAGTGACTTTACATGTGGTAAAGTTATTGCCTGTGGCATACAACACACAAGGCCAGGACCCTGTTTCAGTTCAATCTACATTTGTTATACCGCTGTCAGGGAGTTTTTATCATACAGAATGACAAGGGCCAGTTATTCTTGCCACAGGAAAAACCACTGGCCCTGTAGTATAGCTACTGTTTCCACTTCACGACAACTACTTTAAACATCTGACAAAAACAATCCTTTTGAGGGTAATGTCGTTACTGCTTGTTACTGATACCGCTATTTCCTGCCGTTGCTGCATCTGCTGAGCAGGATCGGCTTCTCGCCATCATCCTCTCTCTCGCTCTCTCCCGTATCCTCTCTCTCTCTCCGAGCCCGACAGGATTAAACTAGCTGAAGACAGATTTATCCTAACTTCTGTTTGAATATGCAATAACCTCTCACTATCACCATGAGGTGAGAAAGTTATTTTAGGCTCCATTCGTCAAATCAAAGCTGTGAAAAGCAGATTTGCTCATTCGTCTCATCCAAGCAGTAAAATGTGTAAAATGTGTAAAAATGTTCATGCTTGAGCCGCAGTGGCTGGCACATATCAAAAGGAACAGAAAAGGAGAACTAGTCCGTGTGTCTGTGTGTCTGCCAGTTACATCAGAGAACAATGGAATAGTAGTGTCAGACAACCTCAAAGTATCCTATCCTAGTCCAGTTACTTTGTTCGTAGTCCCTCCTTGAAGAGCCCCAAAAGCACCATCTGAGTGTGAACGTCCTCTCTCCTGAAGCCTCTCTCTTTAAATCCTCCTTATTGTCCTCGGCAACCTGAGGCTTTGTCAAACAAAAAGACATCACCAACTCTAACAACGTGGCCGGTTCAGTCTTAAGCCGTAAGCAGTTACTAAACATGTTTCTTCTTCATTGACTGTGTGTAAGCCAGAGAAATTTGGGATTTGGGACCCAGGCTATATATATACAGTACCAATCAAAACTGTGTACACTCATTCAAGGGTTTATCTTAATTTTTACTATTTTCTACATTGTAGAATAATAGTGAAGACATCAAAACTATGACATAACACATATGGAATCATGTAATAACCCAAAAAAGTGTTAAACAAATCAAAATCTACTTAATATTTTTCAAAGTAGCCACCTTTTGCCTTGATGACAGCTTGGCCCACTCTTGGCATTCTCTCAACCAGCTTCACAGATCAGATTTTTATCAGATTTTCCACCGGCCTAATGTCCATTGCTCGTGTTTCTTGGCCCAAGAAAGTCTCTTCTTCTTATTGGTGTCCTTTAGTAGTGGTTTCTTTGCAGCAAATCGAACATGAAGGACTGATTCACGCAGTCTAATCTGAACAGTTGATGTTGAGATGTGTCTGTTACTTGAACTCTGTGAAGCATTTATTTGGGCTGCAATTTCTGAGGCTGATAACTCTAATGAACTTATCCTCTGCAGCAAAGGTAACTCTGGGTCTTCCTTTCCTGTGGCGGTCCTCATAAAAGCCAGTTTCATCATAGCGCTTGATGGTTTTTGCGATTGCACTTGAAGAAACGTTCAAAGTTCTTGAAATTTTCCGGAATGACTGACCTTCATGTCTTAAAGTAATGATGGACTGTCATTTCTCTTTGCTTATTTGAGCTGTTCTTGCCACAATATGGACTTGGTCTTACCAAATAGGGCTATCTTCTGTAAACCACCCCTACCTTGTCATAACACAACTGATTGGCTAAAATGCGTTAAGACAGAAAGAAAAAGAAATTCCACAGATTAACTTTTAACAAGGCACACCTGTTATTTGAAATGCAATCCAGGTGACTACCTCATAAAGCTGGTTGAGAGAATACCAAGAGTGTGCAAAGCTGTCATCAAGGCAAAGGGTGGCTACTTTGAAGAATCTCAAATCTCAAATATATTTATATTTGTTTAACACTTTTTTGGTTACTACATGATTCTATATGTGCTATTTCACAGTTTTGATGTCTTCACTATTATTCTACGATGTAGAAAATAGTAAGAATAAAGAAAAACATTGAATGAGTAGGTCTGTACAAACCTTTGACTGGTACAGTATATACAGTTGAAGTCGGAAGTTTACATACACTTAGGTTGGAGTCATTAAAACTCGTTTTTGAACCACTCCACAAATTTCTTGTTAACAAACTATAGTTTTGGCAAGTTGGTTAGGACATCTACTTTGTGCATGACACAAGTCATTTTTCCAAAAATTGTTAACAGACAGATTATATCACTTATAATTCACTGTATCACAATTCCAGTGGGTCAAAAATGTTTATACACTAAGTTGACTGTGCCTTTAAAAAGCTTGGAAAATTCCAGAAAATTATGTCATGGCTTTAGAAGCTTCTGATAGGCTAATTGACATCATTTGAGTCGATTGGAGTTGTACCTGTGGGTGTATTTCAAGGCCTACCTTCAACCTCAGTGCCTCTTTGCTTGACATCCTGGGAAAATCAAAAGAATTCAACCCAGACCTCAGATTTTTTTTTTTTTAGACCTCCACAAGTCTGGTTCGTCCTTGGGAGCAATTTCCAAATTCCTGAAGGTACCACGTTCATCTGTACAAACAATAGTACACAAGTATAAACACCATCGGACCACGCAGCCGTCATACCGCTCAGGAAGGAGACGTATTCTATCTACATGAGATAAACGTACTTTGGTGAGAAAAGTGCAAATCAATCCCAGAACAACAGCAAAGGACCTTGTGAAGTTGCTGGATGAAACAGGTACAAAAGTATCTATATCCACAGTAAAACGAGTCCTATATCGACATAACCTAAAAAGCCGCTAAGCAAGGAAGAAGCCATTGCTCCAAAACTGCCATAAAAAAAGCCAGACCACGGTTTACAACTGCACATGGGGAAAAAGATCGTACTTTTTGGAGAAATGTCCTCTGGTCTGATGGGACAAAAATAGAACTGTTTGGCCATAATGACCATCGTTATGTTTTGGAGGAAAAAGGTGGAGGCTTGCAAGCCGAAGAACACCATCCCAACCGTGAAGCACGGAAGTGGCAGCATCATGTTGTGGGGGTGCTTTGCTGCAGGAAGAACTGGTGCACTTCACGAAATCATGAGGGAGGAAAATTATGTGGATATATTGAAGCAACATCTCAAGACATCAGTCAGGAAGTTAAAGCTTGGTCGCAAATGGGTCTTCCAAATAGACATTGACCCAAAGTATGCTTCCAAAGTTGTGGCAAAATGGCTTAAGAACAACAAAGTGAAGGTATTGGAGTGGCCATCACAAAGCTCTGACCTCAATCCTATAGAAAATGTGTGGGCAGAACTGAAAAAGCGTGTGCGCGCAAGGAGGCCTACAAACCTGACTCAGCTACACCAGCTCTGTCAGGAGGAATTCACCCAACTTATTGTGGGAAGCTTGTGGGAGGCTACTTGAAACGTTTGACGCAAGTTAAACAATTTAAAGGTAATGCTACCAAATACTAATTGAGCGTATGTAAACTTCTGACCCACTGGGAATGTGATGAAAGAAATAAAATCTGAAATAAATCATTCTCTCTACTATTATCCTGACATTTCACATTCTTAAAATAAAGTGATGATCCTAACTGACCTAAGACAGGGAATTTTTATTACATGTCAGGAATTGTGAAAAACTGATGTAAACTTGTAAACTTCCGACTTCAACTGTATATTATAGGCAGCCTGCCTCTTTCCGTTCTACACCCAAACCACTAGCTCAAACCTCTTGGCTCAGGTTAAAAGTAGTACATAATACAGGGAATAGAGTGTCATTTCAGATTTGCATCACTGTAGCACTGTAAAACCCAGATCTGAAAGATCTGTAAGTTAGTAGCTTCAGACATCTGTAGTGTCTGGCTCCAGAGGGGGGCCACAAACAATCCGGTGGTGGTGAGACAGACAGAGAAGAGACCCAGACAGACAATTACTGTGCAGGTATGTTGGTTATATCCACCTAGGGCTGGCCAGAGGAAATGGAAGGGTTTATGATGTCATAAAAGAGGGCCAGAAGAGAGGTCTCAAGGAACCGGTTGTCACAGGACTGTAGGTTGTCTATGACCATAAAAAACTCCTGTGGTTTTACCTCCCCCAGGCTACAGAAACTGCCACTGCACTGTGTGTTGCTGCTACTGTGCAGGAACAATTATAGTAAAGTCTATGTCTGTCTGGTAAGACTGGGACAACATGCTTTTTTGTGTTACACCATATACTGTACTGCATATGGCTCTAATACTAACAAAGACATTGGGTCTGACTTTTTTGCTGACTACGTGTCTTTGTTACATGTAAATAGAGATGTAGGCTTCAATTATTTTGTAAATGTTTTTTATTTTTAAGTACAAGTATGAATAATTTTAAATTGCTTATATTAAGCAAACCAGATGGTATGTTTTTTTTTTTTTACGGATAGCCAGGGGCACACTCCAACACTCAGACATAATTTACAAATTAAGAATTTGTGTTCAGTGAGTCCGCCAGATCAAATGCAGTAGGGATGACCAGGGATGTTCTCTTGAGAAGTGTGTGAATTGGACACTTTTCCTGTCCTGCTAAGCATTCAAAATGTAACGAGTACTTTTGGGTGTCAGGGAAATGTATGGAGTAAAAATGACATTATTTTCATTAGGAATGTAGTGAACTAAAAGTAAAAGTTGTCAACAAGTAAAGTAAAGTACAGATGCCCCCAAAAATTACTTAAGTTGTGCTTTTAAGTATTTTTACTTCAGTACTTTACACCACTGACCATTTGTTTCGTAATGTGTTGTGCCCGACAGAAAACCCTACACTACTCCACATAGCATTCTAAAGGCTAAATGCTACGTACACCTCTCTCTCTCTCTCACACGCACAACACACCCTCCCTCTTACACTTACACAAAATCACACACAGACACAAACAGATACACTCATGGGGCTTGTTAAAAAGGGGAAGAGAGAAAGGGGGTTATTTGTTCTACAAGCTCTACAAGGTTTCCCATTGTAAAAAGGGGTGGCTGCACGGCCCCTGTTTCCTTTCATCCCCCTCCTCAAAGCCCCCCCTTTGTCTGGCGGGGGATGGACGGAACTGTGCGCCGCCGCGATACGCTGGTCAAAGAACCGGGAACTACTACCACTACCTGCACAGTGGGACTAAAAAACAAGAGGAGGAGGAGTAGAGGAACGGGAACAAGGGACGGGTGTGTGTCTTTGTGTGCGCGCGTGTGCGTGTGTGTAGGAACCGAGAACAGCTGGAGAGGGAAGAGGTTGTGAAATAAAAGCTGTTATTAAATCCCAAAAAGTTATGGTAGGAGGAAGAAGATGAGGAAGGGTGGGGGGGGCTGGGTGAGAGAAACACTAGTACATGTAGCCCATAGGACCATGTAGTCTGAATAGAATGACAACGAATGATAGAGGAGGTCCAGATTTAAGACTATGGCCTGGTGTATTTTAAAGGGCCTTTCTTCATGTAAATAAATGCATTTTGTGTCACTTATCAATGGCCAAATGTACCTTTTCTTACAGTAAAAATGCACCGCTCTTGCCCAAGTAGCCTCTCTTTTTCGCTCTCTCTGACACACCCACACACACATACTCTCTCTCTAGTTATGAGTGTCACTGAGGACATTGAGGGTGAAAGAGGGGAGTCAAACGTTATTTTTCTTCTTTCGTTTCTGCACTTCCCTGCCACCTCAGCAATAGCAAAGGGGTTTGTGAAACCCGGAGGGTTGAATCTCCTCCCTCAACCACCAACTGAATGGCTGACTGAATGTAAAGCTTTACAGTGTATACGTTACAGCCAGCTCTGTCTTGGCTACGATACTGTACTGTAACACCTCATTAATTAACATACAGAGAGCTATGCAGTAAGGCAAGGGAAACGAGAGGCAAACAAGGACAAATGGGGGCCTACAAGGTTGTTGTACCACTGGAATAAAACAAATAGAACCTATATTGATACTAAAACTAAACCGCACTGCTTAACAGAAACATAGAAGGCCTACTATTAAAATGTCAAGATCTGTAAACATTTTTACATTTAAAAAGTTTGTAATTTAGCAGATGCTCTTATCCAAAGCAACTTACAGCAGTGAGTGCATACTGGTCCCCCATGGGAATCTTGCCTGCAGCATCACTTAATTTACAGGCAGAGGCTTTCTATCTGCACCAGAGTGACTATTCAAGAAGCCGATTAGTGTACTTGGTATAAGTGTGCAGGGAAAACATTGAGTATGGAATTAGGGCTAGTGACCTAAAACTAAAACGTCACTAAAAGGCTTCTTGACTTCATCTCACAGCAGAGACAGAACCGATTGTGTCTTCTGGTTTCCCCCTGTACTCCAACCCAAGTTTATTTTTGAATCATCCACAAAGAATGCCTGTCATTTCCTGGCATTCCTGCTTCCATGCGAAACCCCCTATTTCTTTTTGGAACAATGGGAGAGATTCAACACTTTCCAAATGGAATTTTCTCCAATGGTGACAGTATTACATAGACTCTGATTCCAGTACTAGACTCTGATAGTAGGTACTGACTAACAGGGCCTATCTTTTGCCTATTGGAGTTCCTTCAGAGATGCTTGTCTGATAACTTTCAAGACAGCATGAGGAGAGTAGAGTATCTCAATAAATGGTAGTCTTACAGGACGAGTATCCTGCAGGGATGACAATGGAAAAGAGGCTTGCCTTGAGTCTTCATGACCTAACTGATTAGCAGCTTATTTGTCCATTTGTTTTAAATGCTGAACATTGGTGGCTCCTGGATGTCGTAAGAATAACTCTCCATTATTCCACCATTTTGCCTTTACTGTGTCTGTGCTATCTGTCTTTGATGCTACGCAGACTTCTGTGGTGTTTCCCAGTTCATTCAGTGTTACACCGTAAGGTGTTAAGGGGAATGAAAGGTGACGCTCACACACCGCAACAGTTTCAGAGTTCGTTTTAGAGAGCGGATGTTTTCAGACACAGCTAAGCCGCTCGGGTTCTGCCAGGTGAGAGGAGTGAGGAGTCGGTGAATTGAGAGGTGAAGGGGTGTGTAGGATAATTGGGGGTGGTGGTACCTCTAACCACCTGATCATGGGTCACTTGGCCGTGGGGAATAGCCAGGTCTTATACAGGTCATTTGTGAAATCAATTTAGGAGGCTCTCACACACACGCATGGGCGAGCACACACACACAAACACACACACACACACACACACACAATTGTTAAGTTATCTGAGATATTTCATTTGCATACTGACCCTGACAACTTTACAATAAAGGGTCAAAGGGACCAAAGGTCAAAAGTTAAATGCCACCGATGTGACCAACCAGGTCCTGGGAACCGGAGCGATGACACAGGAGGGACACCTGGCTAGATGTAGGGGTACACCTGAGAGTTACCTCAGCCCATTAGGTATACAAGAGATCAGAGGTGACACAGTCATCTATACTGACGTAGAGGCTGAAGCCCCAGGAGCAGTGCAGAGGTTCATCCATTTCCTTAACTCATTAAT
Source organism: Salvelinus namaycush (assembly GCF_016432855.1). Taxonomy (NCBI): domain Eukaryota; kingdom Metazoa; phylum Chordata; class Actinopteri; order Salmoniformes; family Salmonidae; genus Salvelinus; species Salvelinus namaycush. Next base: position 3,181,125 of record NC_052331.1, read on the forward strand.
GTACCTCGACCCTTAGCCCCCCTCTAAAAATAGCAACTACTTAAAGCCATGTTAGGCCTCAGATAGAGAGGGTTGTGAATTAAAAAACAACTGATGGATTAATTCCATGGTTAATTGTTATACTATGGTTATAGCATCCCTGGATACCGGAAATAGTACATTTTTCTTCACAATTGTTGAAATGTAATGTGAAGCCCTGTTTCACTCCAGAAGGATGGTGTGAATATACAAAGGGATACAAATTACAGATCAGCTCATTGCCTCTGACTGCTTCAATACTGGATGTAGAGTACAGTACAGTTTTCTCCAAGGAGCTTTCTGTTGTTTTTCTGTCTCTTCCAGATGACTAGGTGACGGCGCATCATTTTTATTTTCATGTTTAAATGAGTTGGGGTAGAAAGCCCAAAGAGGATTAAGTGTGTGTTTCATATCCTTCCTATGAACTGTGGACACACACAGGGGCGTGTGGGTTTAGGAGGGGTATCTTTAATCATGTGATCATGTAATGGTTAAGCAGCAAATTAAAACGGCACTAAAATGACAGAATAGTCTTTACGGGAAGATGTTTTAAATATATATAATTCATCTACAGTAATTCAGTAATTCTTGTGATTCGATCCAAAATGTCATTCATGACATAGATCCAGATAAGGACATATTTTACCTACAGATAAAGGGTTTGTGTGCATTCATCTATCAAATTCCCTCAGTTCTCTACTCTCCCTGTTGTGATTAGAGAATACACTTTGAAACTCAGCACACATATTAGGCCTATGTACTGTACCTCCAGTGCGAAAGATGCTGATCCATCGTTCGCCACGGGGGGAAAGGAGATAAGCCAGGACCCACCTGTCTCCTTCTTTCTACTCTCCAGGGGGAAGACAGGATGGGGTCATCCAAATATCAAATGTAACCCTTTAATATAAAACATCCTGTCCGTTGAAAAGCATTTCCCCTCAAAGCAAAATTACACCCGCACACATGAAGGCATATGCACGCACACTGTAAAAAAAAAAAAAAGACTCTTTGGGTGAACTAAAAGAAATTGTGTCAACTGGTTACAAGTAAATAACTTGTAACTTGGTTACAAGTAAAACTAAATTTGTCTAAACAGAATATATGATTCAATGCCAACTGTTATATTTTATTATTAACAAACTTAGATTTCAAGTTGCAATTATCTGTATTTCTTTCAACACTCACCTTACTTTTCCCCTTTGATTAAACCTAATAAATAACATACAGGAAGTACTAACTCCCCTTGACTTCCCATGTGTTGTTGTGTTACAGCCTGAATTTAACATTGATTCAATTGAGGTTCTGTGTCACTGGCCTACACACAGCAACCCATAATGTCAAAATTGAATTATGTTTTTAGAAATGTTCACAAATTAATTAAAAATTTAAAGTTGAAATGTCTTGAGTCAAAAATAATTTAACCCCTTTGCTATGTCAAGCCTAAATATGTTCAGGAGGGAAAATGTGCATGAACAAGTCACATAATATGTTGCATGGACTCACTCCGTGTGCAATAATAGTGTTTAACATGATTTTTGAATGTCTACCTCATCTCTGTACCCCACACATACAATTATCTGTAAAGTCCCTCAGTCGAACATTGAATTCCAAATACAGATTCAACCACAAAGACCAGGGAGTTTTTCACTGTCAAGTTGGTTGTTGATCATTGCTTGACAGCCATTTTGAAGTCTTGTCATAGTCATTCAAGACGATTTAAGTCAAAACTGTAACTAGGTCACTCAGGAACATTCAATGTCATTTTGGTAATCAACTCCAGTGTATATTTGGCCATGTGTTTTCGGTTATTGTCCTGCTGAAAGGTGAATTTGTCTCCCAGCGTCTGTTGGTAAGCAGACTGAACTAGGTTTTCCTCTAGAATTTTGCTGTTGCTTTGCTCCATTTTGTTTCTTTTTATCCTAAAAAACTCCCTAGTCCATGCCGATGATAACTATACCCATAACATGATGCAGCCACCACTATGATTGAAAATATGTTGTGGATCCATCCTCAGTTTTCTCCTATTGCAGCCATTAAACTCTGTGACTGTTTTAAAGTTACCATTGGCCTCTTGCTTGAAAATATGAAGAGTGGTACTCAGTGATATGTTGTGTTGGATTTGCCCCAAATATAATGGTTTGTATTCAGGACATAAAGTTAATGTCTTTGCCACATTTTTATCAGTTTTACTTTAGTGCCTTGTTGCAAACAGGATTCATGTTTTGTAATATTTGTATTCTGGATAGGTTTCCTTCTTTTCACTCTGTCAATTAGGTTAGTATTGAAGAGTAACTACAATGTTCTGGAGTAACTACATTGTCCTCAGTTTTCTCCTATCACAGCCATTAAACTCTGTAATTGTTTTAAAGTCACCATTGACCTCATGGTGAAATCCCTAAGCGGTTTCCTTCCTCTCCAGAAACTGAGTTAGGAAGGACGCCTGTACCTTTGGAGTGACTGTGTGTATTGATACATCATCCAAAATGTAATTAATAACTTCACCATGCCCAAAGGGATATTCAATGTCTGCTTTTTAAAATCATTTTTCCCCGTCTACCAATAGGTGCCCTTTGTTGCAAACCTTTGACAGTGCTTGAAGAATTTAAAAAAGAACATTGTGCAAATATTGTACATTCCAGGTGTGCAAAGCTCTTAGACACTTACCCAGAAAGACTCACAGATGTAATCACTGCCAAAGGTGATTCTAACATCTATTTCTGACATGCTGACCAGACCGGACACATCGCGTGCGTGAGCGTCCCAAAATAAATTTTGAAATCCATGTTATTCAATTATTGCATCCACACTGCTTGCGCGCGCACCAACGAGCGTCTGCGATGCCAAGGGCTAAAATAGAACTCCTTTCTATTTCTGACGCAGATCGCGCTGAAAGCCCTGCCTCTCCCATCTCCTCATTGATTTATAGAAGCAGGTACCCACGTGCCATCTCCTCATTGGTTATACCCACGTGGGTGATTGAAAGACAAACTTTGTTGCCGGTTGTCGTGGTAATACAATGAAAGTTTAGATGCGATCACCATATAAGTTCAAAGATGAAAAAGCCTGGAAGGAGGAGAGATGACTAGAAACGATTCGGTTGGCCGTTTTATGTGTGGATTAATTGTCGGAGTAGAGGTCCTTGTGCATTTCAGGTAAAATAACAACTCAATGTTTATATCCCAGGACAAATTAGCTAGCAAGTGCAAGCTAACTAGCTAAATTGCCATAAATGTTTAATGCTTTTCGACCTGTCCCCAAATTAATGTAATTGGTTCAGAGTTTGTTTTGATATTTTAACCTGCGTGTCGTGATCGCGTTTGGTTTAGGGGGACAAAATAAATGTATGCACGATAGCGCACGATGGCGCACGCGCGCAGCCGGTTTGGGTTCCGTGTCAGGGGTTTGAATACTTATGTAAATTAGATATTTCTGTATTTCATTTTCAATAAATTTGCAACAATTTCTAAAAACATGTCTTCACTTTGCCATTATGGGGTATTGTGTGTAGATGGGTGAGATTTAAAAAAAGATTTAATACATTTTGAATTCAGGCTGTAACAACAAAATGTGGAATAAGTCAAGGGCTATGAATCATTTCTGAAGGCACTGTAAATACAAACTAATATATACACAACCCATTTTTTTCATAGATTTTTCACTTTGGAATTACCTATCCACAGTTCTTCAATTGGGTTACAAACAATTCAGTCAGAAGGTTAGTTTTGTCGTTTTGTCGAACAACCAACTGATTGGTTTCGGTAGAAGACAAAAAGGCTACCCTGAGCATGTGCTACGGCTTGTGTGACGTCATCTATAATAATTTGGCTGTTCTAGTGTACTCTGTGTTGATCACAGCCTCAAGTAATGAACCTATTTTTGACACAATTGGCGGAAAATGCTCAATGCTTCAGGAAGCTTTGTTCTCCATCACTACTCTTTACGCCTAGATCACACCTAGAGCGTCATTGTGCAAAGTTGTACGCAGCATAAACTGGATATGTGTGCAACCAAAGTTCAACATTCACCTTCTGCAACCGTTTCTGTCAAGCCGTCTACGCATACAAACAGTGTTCCATTGGAAATGAATGTACTTCTGGTGTACCAAAACGCAATTACGATTACTCTATCGGTACAATATATATACAAAAGCATGTGGACACCCCTTCAAATTAGTGGATGCTGACAGGTGTATAAAATCAAGCACACAGTCATGCAATCTCCATAGAGAAACATTGGCAGTAGAATGGCCTTACTGAGGAGGTCAGTAACTTTCAAAGTGACACCGTCATACAGTAGGATGCCACTTTTTTTCCAACAAGTCAAATCATCAAATGTCTGCCTTGCTAGAGCTGCCCCTGTCAATTGTAAGTGCTGTTATTATGAAGTGGAAACGTCTAGGAGTCGCTAATTGGTAGGCCACGCAAGCTCACAGAACGGGGCCGCCGAGCGCTGAAACACGTTGCGCGTAAAAAATCATCTGTCTGCGGTTGCAACACCAAGTTCCAAACTGCCTCTGGAAGCAACATCAGCACAAGAACTGTTCTTCGGGAGCTTCATGAAATGGGTTTCCATGGCCGAGCAGCCGCACACAAGTTTAAGATCACTATGCGCAATGCCAAGCTTCGGCTGGAGTGGTGTAAAGCTCACTGCCATTGGAGAAGTGGAAATGCGTTCTCTGGAGTGATGAATCACGCTTCACCATCTGGCAATTCGTCGGACAAATCTGGGTTTGGCGAATGCAAGGAAAACGCTAATTGCCCCAATACATAGTGCCAACTGTAAAGTTTGGTGGAGGAGGAATAATAGTCTGGGGCTGTTTTTCATGGTTCGGGCCCCTTAGTTCCAGTGAAGGGAAAGCTTAACACTATAGCATACAATGACATTTTAGACGATTCTGTGCTTCCAACTTTGTGGCAACAGTTCAGGGAAGGACCTTTCCTGTTTCAGCATGACAATGCCCCTGTGCACAAAGTGAGGGACATACAAACAGTTTCGAGATCGGTGTGGAAGAACTTGACTGGCCTGCACAGAGCGCTGACCTCAACCCCATCGAACACCTTTGGGATTAATTGGAATGCCGACTGCGAGCCAGGCCTAATTGCCCCATAGCAGTGCCCAATCTCACTAATGCTCTTGTGGCTGAACAATAGCAGCAATGTTCCAACATCTAGTGGAAAACCTTCCCAAAAGAGTGGAGGCTATTATAGCAGCAAAGTGGAATGACATTCAGACTCACAGATTGCCAAAAAGAACAACCAAAAGCCACGCCCCCAATAGGCCACACCTCCAATAGGCCGCCGCTTCATTGCACCCACTGCTATGCAATGCTAATACGCATGAGCTGTTAACAGAAATTTAGAAGCTTTCATTCAATAAAAAATTATCACATTGATCTGTCAAATTCACTATCTGATTTCAGACAAGTTGAATAGAACAGGTTGAACGAACCAAATCCTAATTCTGGATCATAACAATCAGAAAAAACACATCAGATGAACAACAGTGCAGTCCCACTTTTACAGTGCACACACATACGCACACACTGCTCCTCTACATCTTGAATAATTAGGATGTCCTACTCTGTCGTTTCTGTGCAGACAACAGACGAGGCTAAAATGAATTATTTGTAACTTAGCCCAGAGAGGATAGAGGAAGTAAGGATACAGTATCTCAGACCATCATCTCTGCACCAATCAATATCGTTCAGTCACTCTGGCCTGCTCTGCACAGTTCCAAATAACCATGGTCCATCCACCACCAGCCCTGTAAGTAGTAATAGACCGCATTGGTGTACTGTTACCTACTGCTATAAATACAGAGTCCTTTTCATTATGTGTAGCATAATGTACTGTCAACAATAGAATAGTCATTACCACATTACCGCATTTGTTCATCAAAGTTTATATGGAAATACTCCACACGTTAAACATCCGCTGCCACGAAGCATCTCTACCCAGATGGCAGAAGAATTTATGCAGATTGCCTCATTAACCTGCATGCAGGCACAAAGAGATGAACTCCGGCCGTTTGTATTAGATTTCAAAAAGCATCAAAAGCATTGCAGGCATTGTAGCCTGGGTAAAAAGCAATAGAGTTGCTGATAGAAATGCATCTAAATACGCCATTTTTGTCTAGACTAATAGCTAACAGATTCAAATTTCAGAGACATGAATGGATTGGCAAGAATTCATAAAACCACAAAATGTGCATTTCTGCGTTTCTTCCTACATTTTGAAGTGAGTCGGCTACAGTCAGACAGATGGTAACAAAACAGTAGCCTAATAACCCGTAGCATATCAGTTAAAATCCTGCAATTAGAGCACAACATGGGTCCTATTTTGCCTCCAATCTCAAAAACTTTGGGGGACACGCAGTGCGCAAGAAGCTCTCCTCCTTGTACGTGGGCATTTTGTCAACTACACTCATTAATTCATGAAAGTATCGTACCCTAAGGCTCTTATTTGATTTTATCTAGCCTAACTCTAGCAAATTATTTTTATGCGGACCTTACTGAGTCTGCGTAGGTGTGCCCGCCGCGCCACCACTCTGCGCTCAATGCGGTGCACCAACTAGAGAACATTGTGCACTGACCTGTGACTGTGCCGGTAACCGAAGAGAGGGAGGGAGGGGGTGGTCACTGACAGACCGAAGGAGGGAGACTCTGTTGATCATTCGTCTGGACTTCAGGTGTCTCTCCTCTGCTTGGCTGCGGTTGGTCGGGGGATGTGTATGATATATACTGTAGACAAAGCTGGTGTGTCCAGACCATGAGGCTCTCTAAAGGTTTGACTTTATTATGGCCCTGATAAACTCTTGTTATGGATGGGATGGTTAATTTGAATTCTTTAGAAGCCCATTCTGGCCCCATTTAAAAAAATAAAAAAGCAATACTATCTCAAGATTTCTAGATACCATCTCATAATTTCAACATTTCTAGATACTAGTTCAAAATTGCGAGATACCAAGTCGAAATGTCAAGATGCCTAAGTAAAACATTCAATATACTTTCTCAAACTTATAGGACATGTTTCTTCATTTGTAACATTGTGTGGTCATTTCAGAGGTGTCATCACAGGAGTGTTTTCCTGGGGCCCAGAGTTTTTCGCGATCTGGTAGGCTAACCTAACTAGGTTAAACTCCGGACCTTAGTTGTAGGTTATGACAGTAATAAATCAGCTGTAAAACGATTTTATATGGGCTATGATGGGACCAGATTTTTTTTTATAATCAGTTAATATGCTTCTCTGGGCTACCTGCAGCTGTGGTTGTTATCGGTAGGCTACAGTTGATCAGACTGAAGCGCAGATTAAGAGTGGGGGCAAATGCCAGCTCGCCATACGTTTTCCAGCGAACCTGCTGTGTCGATGTCTGCAACGTGGATAGATGGAAATAATGCTCCAAATGAGGACACATATACTATATGTATGTTTTACTATCCCATATTGTGATTTACAGTAGGTATCTCGACATTTCGACTTACTATCTAAAGATGTTGAGATACTATCTCCACATTTTGAGATACTATCCGGCAAAAAATGTAAACTATCCCCAAAAATGTGAGATACTATCTCGAAACTCTTGATTTTACATATCTCGAAATGTTGAGATAGTACAGACATTTAAAAAAAACAATTGTGGCGGGAATGAGCTTCCATAAAATCCATTGCTCATTGTGCCAGACGGGTTTAATGTAACTCCTGTACTGCACATCTGTATTCTGTCAACTGATAGCTTCCAGAGTTCACACCCTGATTAAAATGCTGAGGTTTCTCCGACTCAATTGCAACCCGCACTTTGAGAGGAGAAAAATATAGCCTATTTATTCAAACAATGGTTGAAGTTTAAATGAATGTTGATGTATTGGATTAGATTAAACCCAAACAAACAGAGAAAATCTTTCTACATATGGACAAAGGCATAATAGGCTGATCCAGAACTTTACGAAAAAGTTGCATTGGTCGATGTGCGCAGATGTGCCAGAATCCTTATCAAATAGATAGTGAGCAATTATTCGGACATGCATAATACGCTATAGGCAGCATAGGTGCGGATATAATTTCGAGACGTGCTCACGAGTTGTCCCGGTTCTTTATAGCCGCCAATAACGGGAGCTCGAGCGTGCGGATCCCAGACTGGCGGGCGGATAAGCACCCTCCTAGAGGTCACCGAGTTTAAGCGCACTTATTAATTTATTAAAGGAAGTGCTAAACCGACCAGTCTCCATGGTTAACGGTTAAATCATAGCAACAGATAGTTTCATTGCATTGATATAGCTTACTCATTTTCTCTCAACGACAACGTAGCTTCAGAGAAGGCGGTGTGCGTTAAACGCATGGAAACCGTAACTATCCTGCATCCGTTATAAACAATAGCCTACAATTCCTGATTTCTGGATATAAACAATATTCTACATGATTTGGAATATGTTTTTATCGATTTTTTTTATTCGAAACATGCGTATAAATGTCCTTGAAAATAAACAAAAAACATTGAAAATATAGTCCCAAAATAAAGAATTGCAATACTTACGAATCATTTCCATTCCTGCAAAGCAGCTGGATGAAAGCTCTTTTAAAAATAAATATGTTATTTGATATTGAGCATCTATTCTCAACTGTAGACGGATTCCTTGAAGTCTGCCACAGCGGCATTCTCACTGCATCCCATCTCGTAGTATCTCTGTGCTGCCCACGTCGGAATCGAAGTCCACCCGGCCTGTGTTGAGACAGGAGGGAGGGGATTCAGGTCACATGGCTCAACAGGACTGTCATGATTGGACGAGACACTGTAGTTTACTAAAATATCTGTTTCTCATTGGACAAGTAAGGGGGAAGGCGAGGGGTGAGTGGGGGGAACTTCGTGCGTAAAGAATTCGCGGAGAGAAATCGGGTGGGGTGAAGTGAATATATTAATAGAAACATAGAACGGAGAATATATTAATGTTGGCATGACTCATGAGATTCTGCAAGATGTTCTTTAATCCATTCATTTTCATAATTTCATCTCTTAATATAAACACATCTTTAAAAGTCCCTTGGATGTAATCCCTGTGGATATAATTCATGTGATTTAGTTACAGAAAAAAGGCTGTGTGGAGAATTGCGACATTTCTATGAAAGAAATTGAAAGATGAGCCTAGTATATTTTGAATATGTCACAATCAGGAGCCTTCTAGAATCAATATATTCATAGGCCAGAAAACCAAATAATACAGTAAAGAAAGTCAGTATGATGTGCTGTCAAGGGAAGGAGAGTATGTCTGTGTCTGTGGCTGAGTGTGTAAGAGTGCAAAGATAATGTGTGTATGGCAGAGTGGTGGGAAATGGTGCATGGATAATTCTGACTTCAGATCCTCCGGGGCGCTTAGTGCTCAGCCGAATTGATATTCCTCAAAGCTTTCTCATGTTACCTCTCAGCACTCTTATGATACGTTACTTTGACAGGGTCAAGGGTGAAGGAGCTGTGAATGAGTGTCACAAGCAGGATTTTCTTCTCAGCTTTTGTGTGGTATTTGTGAGGTGAGGGTGGATGCAAAACTGCTTTTCTAATTCTGAAGGTACGGTATCACTCACAATGCTCTCTCTTATTCATTTGCTCTCTCGCTCGCACGCACGCACACACACACACACACACACACACACACACACACACACACACACACACACAACCTAAGGTGTGGTATAGCCTCCTTAGTGAATTATTGGTGGGGAGACAGCTATAACAGACAGGGATAATATGAATAACCTCATGGGATCTCTGTAGTTAAAACTTTCACTGGTATCCATGGTGATCCAACACATTTCAACACATTTCTCCAAACTCTGCAACAGCAGTCTGTCTGTATCGCACCCAGCTTGTATTAAGTCCCTGCCCTATTACTTGATGCTATAGGTTTTTATTTGCATTTGATTTAATACCACAACATTTTGATTACACTGTTCGCTGATGTTTAATCTGTTAGATCAGAATTCTGTTCGGAAAATGCATTCAATGCAGTGAAATGAAAGAGTCTCATAGTAAACTGATGAAACACCATGCAAAGTGATGGAGCCATCTGAGGAAGGCATAAGCCATTTGGTACGTCTCCCTCTTCCAATCATGCTGCATTATCTCTGGTGTAAATGTGTAGGGGAACATGCATAATTAATGGAAAGGAAGATGCTCTCAGAGGTAAAACCTAGATTGGTACTGTCTAATTTTAGATCAAGGTTGAGTATTCAAATGAGGGAAACAGCCTTAGTTATCTTTCCTCTAAACCTCTAATCTCTTTCCTTTCACTTTCCTAACTTCAGACTTTATTCTCATGGAAATAGCAGTGTGTGTGTGTGTGTGTGTGTGTGTGTGTGTGTGTGTGTGTGTGTGTGTGTGTGTGTGTGTGTGTGTGTGTGTGTGTGTGTGTGTGTGTGTGTGTGTGTGTGTGTGTGTGTGTGTGTGTGTGTGTGTGTGTGTGTGTGTGTGTGTGTGTGTGTGTGTGTGTGTGTGTGTGTGTGCGCATGTTCATGCCTCTTTGCATTGCATATGTGTATGTGTGTTTGTACTGACAGTAGAGAAGAAATTGATGCGCCTTCAATCAATTTAGTTAATTGCTGTCATTAAGAAACATATGCGTTAACTGTTTCTCACAGCTTCCTTTGTCACTGATCGTACGCACCGGGGAGTGTGTCTGAATGAGGTGCAACGTAGATTTCCATGGCAACGTATTACACCCAGGGATTTAACCATATCAGTGCCATACCAGCACTAAGTAAGAATGATGTCTCCCACTGCTTTGTTGATGAAATGTACTCTACCCCCTCATCAGGATGAGGCCGAGTTGATGAAGACTCCGCTCAGTTTCAGCTGTTAGTGCGAACCTGTATGTCAGCTGTCATTTTTAGTAGTAAAATACTTGATGATTGTGGTTGATGAAGATCGTAATGGCGACAAAGTCTGATGGACTTGAGCCAGCAGAGAGTGAAGGGGAATCCAATGTAAGAAATTTGCACGTGTTCAATTTAATACCCAGCTAGTGTTGATGCAGTGTTTACCAAATGATGGGTCAGGAGGGACGGTAGAGATATTCTAATTCTGTGGCTAAACCCTGGGATGTGGCTAGAGACATGAGCTCATTTATCTGATGGGTCAGAAGACATTATTAAAGGCTTAAGATGGGTCACCGCGCAAAAAAAGCTAACTGAGGAAGCACTGTGATAATGCATTTGTAACGGCTGTCTATCTCTTCCTCCTCATCGGACGAGGAGAGGCGAGAAGGATCTGAGGACCAATACGCAGAGTGGTAAGTTTCCATGTTTTAATATAATCCACGAAAACAAGACACAATACAAAATAACAAAATAACTAACCGAAACAGTCCCGTGTGGCGACAAACACTGACACGGAAGACAAACACCCACAAACCAACAGTGAAAACAGGCAACCTAAATATGGCTCCCAATCAGAGACAATGCAAAACACCTGCCTCTGATTGAGAACCATATCAGGCTAAATGAACAAACCTAAACATAGAAACAAATAACATAGACTGCCCACCCCAACTCACGCCCTGACCATACTAAATAAAGACAAAACAAGGGAAAATAAAGGTCAGAACGTGACAGCATTTCTCTACACCATCCCATTTAGATGTACTGAGATCACAGAACACCTCGGCTCCATACCAAGAAGTACATTTCCCGGTTGGTTAACATTCTACTGCGATGCAACGTGCAAATCCTCCATCTCAATTAATCATAGATATTCTAATGGAATGCCTTCCTTCAGGAGGAGGCCCAACGCAGAGGGGGACCTGGTTAATGCTGCTAGTAATACCGCCTGATTGCCTTCATCATACACACACATGCACGCATGCACACGCGCACACACACACAACACTCAGGCGTGCATGCGCACGCACACACATACTACAGATCTGGATTCACTGCAGATGTCTTCTAATTGTGGTGATTATGTTGAACTGAGGGTGGTAGGAAATAGGAATATGTAATGACTTCCCTCTCGCTTTCAGATCGTTCAATCCTTGACATCCTTTGGTTATGTGCATCTGCTGTACAACCACATCCGGAGTTGCTTGGAGAGGGACGAGAGTGATGGATGGGGATTGGGAATAAGCTCTTAAATGTGTGTCGTGAATGGCAGTGACTAACTCCGGTCCTGGAGAGCCGTAAAGTGCAGGCTATCATTTTAGCGCAACAATAGCATGCCTGATTCAAATAACTGTGGTGTCCATTGAAGATTGTGATTTAGTTGATTACTAAATAATTGCACTCTATAAAAAATGGTTTAGATGGAGCTGTAACATGTAAATTGCCTTTGCAAATTCAAAGCTTTTTGGATCAAGCAGGAATGTTTTTTGATTGCCATGTCACCCTAAAAAGACGTCAATAACGAATAGTGTTTAAATGAACAGTTCGTTTTTTTCTCTTCTCGAAATAGAGAATAACCTCCCAAAACACTGAAATAAACAATGACTGTTGAGAATGTAAGCCATTTGATTCATTGTGAATTTACCATTACACAGACGAGAGCTGGCTGATTCCTCTGGGGCTAAAGTCCTTGCTGTCACACTGATGTAACAGTATCTCTAGATATGAGCAGAAGCGGTTCCATGCCCTATCACCAAGCGCGCGTGTGTGTGTGCTACGTGTATCCGTGTGTGTGTGTGTGCGCGCACGCACAATTTTGGGCATTTGTGTGTACATGCCCTATCACCAGAGGGTATATTATGCATTGTTGTTGGCATGGCCTACATGCTCATCCAAGCATAGCGTAGCGTGGTACAGAACGCACGTCTTCTCATTCCATTTCTCTCAAGTCACGTCCCCGGGCCTGCTTCATTTGTGTCTGCTGTTGATTTAATGGTCGTTCTTATAAACACATATACATAAATGCTATTAATTACATTTGAGCGCATGATTTACCCTACTTAAAATACATGATGTTTAAGCTCCATATCAAAATATCATCATTTCTTGAATTATTATCACATATTTCTCCATCCCCAGTGGTTGATGACTGGTTACATAACACGGATACTAACACACCAATGATGTGCTTATTTATGTAGGCTACAAGTAAAAATGTACAACTAGTGAGTTTTTTACTTTGCCGTTTTATTTGAGGCGATCAGTGTCTAGTGTGTATGCAGATAACATGAGGTCTATGGTTTCCTGTCTACAGTTGGAAAATGAACGCAGGTGTTACATATGAAGATGTGTCATTCATTGGAAAAATAGGGCCCAAACATACAGGCGTTTGCCACCTACCAAGCGTGTGGGTTTTTACTCTCCTGTGGTACAGTACAGTGCTACATGGTAGCAGTAACGTCAGAAGCAGGCCCAATGCACGTGTAGCAATAAGCCTAAATGGAAATTGCACTGTAGTGTTCTGTTTACAAAGCTATGTTATAAGCCTTGTGCTAGATAGAACGCAAGCTTAGTAGTCGTCCACGATAGCATTTGTTTTGTATCTCAGTAACAATCAATGAGGCATTTTAGCATGCCGTAATCACTAGCTATCTTCTCCTTCATTAAATTATTCATCTTTGGCTCTCTTGCTTAACCGTTAGGATGGGTTGTTTTTCCACATAAAGAAATGGAGATTTGTGTGTGTGTGTTTGCCTGTGTGTTTGCATGTGTGTGTATATATATATATAATATATATATATATATATATATATATATATATATATATGCGTGTGAATACATGAGCTTGTGTGTGCGTGTGTATGATAGTGTGTGTATATGTGAGTGCTTGTCTCAGTATGTGTGTATGATGGTGTGTGTGTGATGATGTGTTGTGGCCTGTCAGGAGTGAGTGTGTTAAATTCTCTTAGCATGTGTGACGAATGAGGACCTGGGAAGAGCAGGCTCCTCTGTGGCCACTCTCTTATGCTGCATTCTAAAGAGGCAAAATATCGGTCGCACGAGGTCTCAACACTGCCCTCTCTCTCTTGATCCTTCTCTCTCTCGATCCCTTCTTCCTGTCTTTGTAACCCTTTCTCTCGCTCTCTATCTATGTCTGTCATTGTACCTCTATCTCATGTTGAATGGGGACGATGCAGTGACTGTGGGAGAGATGGAGAGAGTGAGCAAGACAGATAAAGAAAGAGAGCATCCCCCACTCATACCTCTTTTATCCTAATCCATGTCTCTTACCAAGAAACGGGCCCCCTTTTCACGTCTCCACCAAAGCCTCTTATACGTGACCCCTAGCTGCTCGCCCCCCAGATCTCTCTCCCACGCTCAGAACGTACACAACATACACCACAATGTCACAATAATATACTATGTAAGACCATGTAGGCTTCATTTGGTCAATTTAGCATATTAGCAAGGTATTAACATGTAATCTGTTATTACATACAAACGACAATGAGAAAGCTTTACAAGTTTGACTAATTCAAAAAGTGTTGTTGATTATTCGCTGATTGCATTTTCTATCAAGTGCATGATGTGGGTGCATTGTATGTCCGTTGTGTGTGTGGACTGATAGTTAATGTAATAATAGTGGTATTGCATATAATAAACTGTTATAGGCCTAAACAAAGATGACCTGTTATAGCCTAAGCCATACGATGCTGAAATGGCTCCACTAAAGGCTATGAAACTGCAGAAGTGGCATTTGTTGCCTGTTTGTGCTGTAGAGCTACAGTGTGGAGCCTCAGGCTTAAGGACATCTGACTGCAAGGCTGAGTAACACATCTGCTAGGAGAATGTGTCACTTTGTAAAGGGACTAACCCTAATAAGAACTGATGAGTTGGCAAAGTTATGTAATGAGTAAGAGTGTGAGGAGGATCCTGAAGCTGTAGTCCTTTTGTGTGTGTGTGTGTGTGTGTGTGTGTGTGAGCACATGCACACCTGCATGTGTGTGTGCATGTTAAGATTGATATGATTTCTCTATGGTGTAAAATAGTGTCGGTTTACAGTTAAAAAAGTACAGAGCCAAGAGATTAAAACACACTAAAGCAGGCGCTAACCACTGTCCCAATAGAATCATCTCTCTATATAGTGGTCAAACCATGCTTTAGCAAGGACAGGATCCCCACCAGAACAGGAACGTGTACACCCATATCTGCCAGAGAGCTGATGGTAGCCCTGTCCTCTGTCCTGTACGACCCAGTAGACCCACCCCTGGTAAATACAGGCTAGGAGGTTCTCTCCATGTTTAAAAATACCCAGATCTAAGTTCTTATATAAGGGGTTATTATGGCTACTGTGGGGTTGAGGATCTCTCTCATTTTGTTCTTGTTAGCAGTTTTCTTAATTTGACCCCATAGAAAGTCAGTCTTATTATTCCATCAAGCTGTATCCACACTTTATCTGCAGTGCAAACTTTCTCAAAATACTTCACACACCACAACACATTATACACACTGTTCTGTAAATGCCGCATGTTCAACAGAATACGCCATTCCCGTTGGCGGTGTTGAAGCATTCAGGAACAGATATCCAAACTGAGTTCTGTAGGATCACTGATGTGGACGTTTTCTTGGAAAAAGTAGCTAAGGACTGCCATCTAATGGGCATTGAATAAAAAAGTCCCATCAAAGTTAGAAGCTGTTTGTACCAATACTGCCCACTGGGAGGCAATGATGTAACATATCAGTGTGTGAGTATTGCGGAAAAGGACTGTAAACTGCACAATCATCCAGGTAACACCACTATACTGCCCTACCAAGCAACAGAGCAGTAACTGCTCATAGAGTGAAACTGAGAAAAATTACTTCAAAGTTGTTTTATTGTCCAGCCAGATCAATTGTAGGCAGATCATTGGAGATGTGGTTATCTGTTGTCTTCCTATTAGGTAATTTTTTTTATTCATATTGACCCTGACCTCTGATATGACCTTTGACCCTAGATGGCAGTTACTGCCTTCAGTGTCATATAGTTTGATACTTGTATCAGCAAAGAACAATAAATAATACAGAGGTCAACCGTAGACACTGCAGCCCAAAGCTCAGTGAAGCCAAGGTCAACCGTAGACACTGCAGCCCAAAGCTCAGTGAAACCAAGGTCAACCGTAGACACTGCAGCCCAAAGCTCAGTGAAACCAAGGTCAACCGTAGACACTGCAGCCCAAAGCTCAGTGAAACCAAGGTCAACCGTAGACACTGCAGCCCAAAGCTCAGTGAAACCAAGGTCAACCGTAGACACTGCAGCCCAAAGCTCAGTGAAACCAAGGTAAAAGGCACTAACTGACATGTGTGATGGCAGTTACTGCCTTTTTCCTTGGTTTTTGAGTGGCGCAGCGGTCTAAGGCACCTCAGTGGTGTCACTACAGACCCTGGTTCGATTCCAGGCTGTATCACAACCGGCCGTGATTGGGAGTCCCATAGGGCGGCGCACAATTGACCCAGCCTTGGCCGGGGTAGGCCGTCATTGCAAATAGGAAGTTGGTAGAGCATGGTGCTTGCAAAGCCAGGGTTGTGCGTTTGATTCCCATGGGGGACCAGTATGCAAATGTGTCCACTCACTCTGGAACAGAGCAGCTACTAAAATGGACTATCTATTGTGGACAAGCCTGCAGCTAATAGGCCCATGTGACATCTATTTTATATGTGTTGCACAATATTCTTCACTGTAGTGCTGAAATTATACTAGCAGTAACAAAAAAAACTATGCAATGCGTGTCTGTAGAAGAATTTGGTAGACGCTTATTTCAAAATGTGTTTTATGCATATCCCAATTTCCCCTAAGACAGCCTCAGAGAGTGGGGTCACTGCAGGGTCAGTCATTATCAGCAGCGGGGAGCGATAAGATTTAAGTGTCTTGCTCACGGGCACATCGACAGATTTTTCACCTTGTCGGCTCTAGGATTCAAATTAGCGACCTTCAGTTACTGGCCCAATGCTCTAACCGCTAGGCTACCTGCCGCCCTTTTTGTGTGTGTGTGTGTGTGTGTGTGTGTGTGTGTGTGTGTGTGTGTGTGTGTGTGTGTGTGTGTGTGTGTGTGTGTAAAGAGTGGGAGGAGCATTTATGGGAAAGCAGAGTAAATTACTTCCATTTGTGTCTGAAAGAGGGTGAGCCATAGAAAGAGAGAATGAGAGAGGGGAGAGAGAGGGGTGAAGAGCTGTACGCCAGGTGTGAGTCTTCTCTGAATAAAATGACTGCTAAATTTGTATCCTATTTTCATTCATTGATCTTTTATTGTTATTACTCTTTCATTCACTTACTTTCCTTTTGTTGTTGCATTGTCGAGTGGTGAAGTAAGCGTTTCGTTGCACTGTGTACTTACTCCATGGACATCATATGTATAGAACAACTAAACCAACTTGAAACTTGAATTTAAAAGGCAGTGTGACAGGTCTTAAAGAAAGAAGGCGGGGCAACAACTTGGGCGGCCAGAAACCCCACCCCTTCCTGTCTGAAATGCCTTATTGTTTTAACTGTCTTCACCCAAAGACTTCTCTGCCCTGAACCCAAGCCACTGATTCAGGATCAGAACACCTCATCCCTGCCTTTAACCTCAAACCTCTCATGTTCTGCTTGCTACATCTCCAACGAGAATCTCCAGTCCTATTCCCAAAGATTTGAAAAAGATATGTTACCGTGATGAGACTAACACGATAAGAAAACGTATGCATGCTTTGGATAAAAAGTGTCTTCTAAATTGCATATATTATTATTATAGTAGCGAAAGGTTAAATAAAGATTAGAGAATATAATTTCACAGCACTGAGATTCACCCTGCTTTGATTAATACAGTATACCACCCTATACGTCCTCTTTAGGTCATCACACAGTTATTGTAAGTAATCCAAGCTCCTAATCACATGGAGTACACGACCAAAAGTAACCATGCTGGCAAACAAGTATCATTCAGCGCAGCATAACAAGATCAAAAGTAATTGTTGTAGTAGACTTAGATTTATAGAGATTTTGGGGGATACTGAGCGTAGACCTCTACTGGCGTTCCAAGTGCAGAGGAAACACGTACCGCGGGAATTTCACAAGATACTTGATACACTGTATCCAGCACTGTGTCTGTGGAAGTTATGGGTGGACCGCGCATGCGCTCTGGGGGCGCTCGCCTTTGAGGCCAGTGCCGCAGGAAAAGCGCAGGGGAGACGCCGCCGTGATCGAGGGAGAGGAAAAAATACAAACAGTTATGATGAACAATTCTGGACAAGGACAACCTTTTCCGTTTACTTATAACTTATAATTGAACTATTCCAGCGAATAGAAGTCGGACAAATGCGCGACCCGTTTCGTAGATAGACATAGCCACTGTATGCTTGGCAACCTGAAGATAATGTCAGGGAATCAATGGATGAAAATCCCCAAAACTACTGCAGTTGCCTGGCTGGAATTCTCGTCTCGTACTGAGAGTATCGGACACTTGGAAATAAAAACGGTTAACTTATAAGGACCACGGGAAGGAGCCACAACATATCTGAGTGTGAGGAATTATAACGGTGTCCAGTCGGTATTTGGCTAGATAACGCATTTAAAGTTTGAACGGAAAGAACAGTTTTGCTGCATCGAATTCCTTTGGACGGGATGTCATCTGCCACCGGTAGAATTCCACGAGCTAACCGACCATCTCCCTCTCTGTAAAGGAGGCCGAGCGAGCCAGGCGTGAAGATGAGTGATGCGGCAGATACCAAGGGGTTGAGGCGAACCTTTATCGTCCCCTCGATCAAGGCTTTTGATCACTATGATTTCACAAGGGCCAAAATATACTGTAGTTTGACATGGCTTGTGGCCAAAGCCTTCGGCTCAGGTGGGTGGCGCCTTTTTTTGTTTTCTGAATATTGGGGTGGAAATGTGTCAAATGTGATGCAACATTTGGACAAATTGTGTCAGTGCGCACATCTTCAGAGGGTTTATCATAATTGACCTCGGTATTCCCGATGGGCCAAGAGAGCATCTGTGTTAAGAATGTGTTATTTGGCCTCAATAGCCTTGTTGAAACATCATCTTCACCACGAGCGAATATTAAACATGCTAATTAGTCATTGTATTAGTCACACCAGGGCTCTCTAATTGACGGTCTGTGTCCGAGGAGAAGTGCAGGTGATGGACAGACTAACTGTTGCACGTTTGTCCAATATCTCCGATTTTTCTGTTATGAACACGGCAGAGGACGCTGTTGCTGTTGTTGATAATGTACGTATTCTCCCATCGGCATTGACGTCTGTGGCATTTGATTGATCAGTAACTGCAGCTGGCTCCTGATGTTCACAGTAATGGCCACATGGCCCTATACAGGTTGTTGGAACATCTAAACAGTATTATAATCTGGGTGGTTTGATCCCTGAATGCTGATTGTCTGAAAGCCGTGGTATATCAGACTGTATACCATGGGTATGACAAACAAATACTTTCTACTATTCTAATTACGTTGTATATAGTGTATAATAGCAATAAGGCACCTCGGGGGTTTGTGGTATATGGCCAATGGCTAAGGGCTGTTTCCAGGCACTCCGTGATGCGTCGCGCGTAAGAACATCCCTTAGCCGTTGTACATATATTGGCCATATACAGGTAGCCTAGTGGTTAGAGCGTTGGACTAGTAACCGCAAGGTTGCAAGATCGAATCCCCGAGCTGACAAGGTAAAAATCTGTCGTTCTGCTCCTGAACAAGGCAGCTGTTCCCAGGCTGTCATTGAAAATAAGAATTTGTTCTTAACTGACTTGCCTAGTAAAATAAATATACCTCAGGCCTTATTGCTTAATTAGATTATTCCATGTGATTTGACAATAACACAGTTAGTGGGTGGTTGTAATTAGAATGTAACCTATTGTGAACAGAAAACATTCAGAGTACCGTTTCTGGATGACAGGCAACACGTAGCCTATATTAAAAGCTGCTACCATTGTAGTTGGGGGAAAGGCTTGGCCTTGGCCAGTAGGCAGCAGCAGCCCTATGAAGTCAGTAATTCCAGCCGGTTGACTGACTCCAACTCTCTAAGGAAGTTTTTTTAATTGGGCTACACTCGGTCTGTGTATGGTAATAATGGACAGAGAGAGAGCAAGAGAGGGAGAGAGAGAGGTTATGCTGTAGCTAGCCTTGGGAGCCAAGGATTCTCACGTTCAATGGCCACACGACACTATGCTAAGCCTACAGCACATAGACTAGGTAGCTCCTCCTATAGTTTCCAGCATGTCATTTGTAAGCTTTTCTCAAGTGTATAAAATGGTGGAAAGCCCTGTCAACTGCTCCACTCGCCTCACTACTCTGTCATAGAGGCTATTAGCATACCAGGACTTGGTTGTTTTTTTCCTGTCCCTCCTGGTGACACACATTACTGCTCCTTTCCAGCACCATGAGAACTGTGGCCCAATTCATCAACCACGTCTTAGTTTACACACACAGCCACGTTTGGTCTAGTTACTATGGTTCTGACAGTAGTTTGGCCCACGTAATGCAGAAAATTCAAAACAATCTCTCCCATTCAAAATGCATGCTGATCACGGATGTAGATCAACTGAAATATAGCCTAGACACAGGACAGGACTATAAGCGTGACCATAAGAGCATGTACGGACACATACACACTCACTAAATGGTTTCCTCTAATATGACACATTTTGACCAAAGGCATCTGTGTTTTCTGCTTTCCTGTCTGGCACTGGATCACTGACTAGGTCCCAATGCTCTCTCTATCTCTTTCTCGTCTCACTCTCTCTTTGCAACAAGATCTCACGGTCTAACTTTAGTGTTCAACGTTTGTCTCAGTTACATCACAATGCAGGGGCCTCCAGGCTGGAGACTGGGCCCAATGGAAGGACCAACAGAAGATGCTTCAGCTTTACATACTGGCTCTGGGCACTATGGCTCATTAGTCTAGTAACGTGTGAATTCATTAGCCACAATCAATGGGAGTGACAACATTTCTGGTATACTTTGGTCTGACTTAATTTATGTTCGTACTGCATTGGAAAATAAGTAGTCCAACATGAATTGGCATAGTGAGCAACTGAACAAAAATGTTACCTCTGAAAGCCACTGCTAAAATATATCTAGTTATTTCTCAGCGAAGTAACCCAGTGTTTTGAATCAGACATTACCAACTGCCGATATAGGCTACACAGGTTTCTAAGAAAGTAATAACTGCATAGTAACAGACAAGTAATGTTGCTGACTGGTGTACATTCTTTAATGTTCCCTCCCTGTGCTGTGCTCCAATTGGACGACTTCCTGTGGTCGGCACGGTAACGGTCGATATTCCAGGTCTCGTGTTTGGACTTCCTGCGACAGCTACTTCCTGTCTATTTCCTGTTTGATGGCAGACACAAAGGAGATCGGTTTTCCTTGACGCGGCAGCTTTTGATGAACTTGTGGAAAACTAAAGCCCACTTACTCTGTGGAGGTTGTATCTGCACTCCACACTGTTAAAAAGAAGGGTGCTTTGTTGATCTTATAGAACATTTTGAGGGCCATATGAACCAAGCCATAGAACCCCTGTTTGGTTCTTTATAGCACCATTTCTTCTAGCAGCACTTATATGGCAAGACTCTGTTAACATTGTACAGCATAAGGTACCGTCCAGATAAAGATGTGTAGTAGACTGTTACTACAGTATTTGGCATTGGTGCTGTTTTAGGAGGCTATGTGAAGTCATAGGAGCTTTTTCTCTCAGGGTTATGAGGGGGTTGTATAGTGGGGAGTGGGGACTTTATAGTGGGGACAGACAGTTATTGTGACTAGCTGCTGAAGTGACTGGCTGTTAAGTGGTTGTTGGAATGGTAAACCCCCGCCATTGTCAGAAATAGCCCACTTTCGTCTTTCTGGATAAGAAATTAGCTTCTGAACCCTCCTTGGAAGAAATGTAATCTACTGATAGGGGATGAAGAGTCCTCACTTATGTCGGAAATTATACACTATAACCTTAACCCCATTTTTTTTTTTAACCTCCTGTAAAAATAGATTGTAGACGTACACGTCTCTGCCTTTCATACAAGTAGGCTACAGTGTCCGCTGCACATCCCTGTTCCTTTTCGCCAGTCCACCATCCAGGCCGAGTAGCCCACGGTCTTCGGAAGTGTCTGGCTGCCTAGCTCTCTGACCTCTCCATTCACTAGGCTACATGTTAACCCATCTTTTCTGTCTTTACAAAGTAGCCTACAAACTTTGTTTACTTTTCCATTCAAAAAAAGAATCATAGGCATCAAAGCCTGTGTAGGCTTTAATAGCTTCCCGAGTGTAGGCTAATAGCACTCTCGCTTTACCACAATATTATCACGATACTTAGGTGTCCCGATATGATATGCATTGCTATTCTATATGTATCACGATTTATCACCATCGATACTTGGAGTCATAGAATCGATGTAATATCGTAAAAAATAAAATGCCAGAATACATTTTCAATCGGGCAAAAACAAATGAAGCCTATTGGACGGATTTTTTGCGCGTAATGTCAGAATACACTCACTGTTCAAAGTGGGATTGTTATGCAAAAGGAGAGTTAACCTACGCTGCCTCAAACCAAGGCATGCTGCCTGCTAATTATCTATAGGCTATGTTTCAACTTGTCCATTTCAAAGGATATTTATAACAAGTTTTATTTTCTAACAACAGTTTGAATTGAGGTGTGTTCTGCCTCCTCATTAATTCACAAAGAAGAAGCCCATTTCACTGTTGCGGACAATTTCTGTTTGAGGCTTTGCTGAGCTGAACAAACTTCTCTCTTCGAGGAGAGCCTAAGCACTTCCCCAGAGTTTCCCCAGATCAAGTATGCAGGCATTTGCGCATCTCCAGTCAGAAAATAACTTTTTGCCCCCTGGTACATTTTCCGGCTGGCACCCGCATTGCCTTCAATGTTGTTTTCCTTACTAATAATAACTTTGGACGTGTGCGTTCCTATCAAAGTAAGTGCCTTATTACGTTATCATTATAGTTTCTGTATATCGTGTTATCGTTTCTACTGTAGCACACAGTATGTATGTACAGTGCATTCGGAAAGTATTCAGACCCCTTGACTTTTTCCACATTTTGTTACGTTATGGCCTTATTCTAAAATCTTTTTTTTTTTATCCTCATCAATCTACACACAATACCCCAGAATGACAAAGCAAAAAAAGGTTTTTAGTTTTTTTAAACAAATTTATAAAAAATAAATAAATAATAACACATTAACATAAGTATTCAGACCCTTTACTTAGTACTTTGTTGAAACACATTTGGCAGCGATTACAGCCTCGTGTCTTCTTGGGTATGACGCTACAAGCTTGGCAGACCTGCATTTGGGGAGTTTCTTCCATTCTTCTCTGCAGATCCTCTCAAGCTCTGTCAGGTGGAGGGGGAGCGTCGCTGCACAGCTATTTTCAGGTCTCTCCAGAGATGTTAGATCGGGTTCAAGTCCGGGCTCTGCTTGAGCCACTCAAGGACATTCAGAGACTTGTCCCGATGCCACTCCTGCGTTGTCTTGGCTGTGTGCTTAGGGTCGTTGTCCTGTTAGAAGGTGAACCTTTGCCCCAGTCTGAGGTCCTGAGTGCTCTGGAGCAGGTTTTCATCAAAGATCTCTCTGTACTTTTCTCCGTTTATCTTTCCCTCAATCCTGACTAGTCTCCCAGTCCCTGCCGCTGAAAAACATCTCTACAGCATGATGCTGCCACCACCATGCTTCGCTTGTCAAACATAAACAAACATGGCTGCCATCATAAAGAATTTAGCTGTTGTTAGCTTAGCTGAAACGCGTCTCTTTTCTAAACAATAAAAGGTGAAATTGAGAAATAAAGTTGTAAAGACCTTTTATTTCCCATCAGTACAAAATATTGTTTAGGTGCTTTTCAGACAACAATGCTGTTTAGACGCGTTTGTTACATCAAATGTTCTGTTACTACTGGTTCAATCACATATTTGCGATGGTACGCTGCAGGGACCACTCAGAAATGATCACAAATATGTAATCATACACGTTTAAGATGCCTGCCCTGTCTCCTGTTTCCCCCTGTTTGTGCCTATGATTCACAGCCATGGCGAGGGGAAATGACCTCACGCACACACAAACACACACCACAAACGCCCTCATTACCCCATACGCAACCTTTCAACTAGGGATGGTGGGAAATTGATACAGTTACAGACAATATTATATAGATTAGTCAAAAAATATATAATATTTTTGAAAACTTTTTCTTGCTAGGTAGCGTTAGCTGGCGCTAGTTGGCTGTACCTGTGTCACAATGCTGGTATTTTTCATCCTGTAGCTCGTTCTTCATCTTCTTTTTAAAGTGGAACTGACAGAGTTTTAACTACTTTGCAGATATGAAAGAAACAAATCATCATAATATCAGTAAAACATATCAAATTCCCAGTTTATGCGACAAAACCAACTTTATAAGAGGTTTAAAAAATATATATGTTCTATTTGACTCAACATTCCATGGCGTACACAAAGGCATTGTTTCCAGAGTAGATGGATGCGGTTCAATGCATGATTAATATAATTTACCAATATATTTCTTGGTAGTCCAAACATATTGCTATCAGGTTGTAAATCACAGCTGGCCTGGTACATTGTTTGTTGCCTCCATTCGGGATGCACTGTTTCAGTTTCAATGGCTCAATATTTTGGACAAAATGGACAAATATAACTAAGACTGGGAATGTCAATACAATCAAACTAGCAATGATCACAAGTCAGTCATAACGTGGCTAATAGGCTAGCGCATCTATTTATGTAGCAAGCTAAAAACATGGACCCTAACGTTAGCTAGATAGCTAGCTAGCTGCTAGGAGGATGTCATGTCATGCCTTTGGAGGAGTGGGTGAGTGACTGACTTTTTCCCCTCATATTGTTTTTCCGCGGCTATACACAGCTAGAGATGCAGGTGTCATTTGGTTAGCTAGCAAGAACCTGAACGACTGTTATCCAGTTAGCATATGGCTAACTGGATAACACAAATTCACTCTCGCTATCTACTCCAATTTCAGAGTACTCTCATCTGAGTGTGCCAGAGCGCAAAATAACTGATGAATTTACTAACGTTACACCCACTGAATATGACTGACCGGTGTCAGTAATCGTAGGCAAAGAAAGTAATAGTTAGTCACGAACGATCTAGATAACATGTAAACAGCCTGACCAGCTCTGCTATGGAGAGTAAAATGGTCAGAGTGGGGTGTTCTCTCATTTGTGTCTAGAAGTAGCTAGCTAGCAAGCTTGCCAATTAGCTTTGGGTGCTTGGTTGGGACAAGCATGCATTGTTGGCAGGCAAGCTGCAGAAGGACTAGGAGGCTACAATTCCCCATCGTTTATCGGTGCAATTTTGACGGCCAAAAAAAAAAGCTTGAGAGGGTTTATCTAATGTTCCTTCGTTAGAGTTTAGCTCATCTTTCTCAGGCTAGCATTATATTTAGATATTTTTGTTGTTGATGTGAATAATTGAGGTTGTTTGATCAATAAGACTGTGTAAAGTTCCCAAATGTAAGAGGACTCCCAAGCGGTATTGACATATTTGCAGAAATCCATTCAGGTCTATTTTGTGGCTTTTGAAGAGTGTGTTCTAATGATCTAAAGTCACGCTGTTGCAATTGCCTGTAAACACAGAGTCCAGTTCAAAGTGAATGATGGCAGGCCCTACTGCCTGTAAAACACACAGTCCAGTTCAAAGTGAATGATGGCAGGTCCAACTGCCTGTAAAACACACAGTCCAGTTCAAAGTGAATGATGGCAGGCCCAACTGCCTGTAAAACACACAGTCCAGTTCAAAGTGAATGATGGCAGGCCCTACTGCCTGTAAACACACAGTCCAGTTCAAAGTGAATGACGGCAGGTCCAACTGCCTGTAAACACACAGTCCAGTTCAAAGTGAATGACGGCAGGCCCAACTGCCTGTAAACACACAGTCCAGTTCAAAGTGAATGATGGCAGGTCCAACTGCCTGTAAAACACACAGTCCAGTTCAAAGTGAATGATGGCAGGCCCAACTGCCTGTAAACACACAGTCCAGTTCAAAGTGAATGATGTCAGGCCCTACTGCCTGTAGACACACAGTCCATTTCAAAGTGAATGACGGCAGGTCCAACTGCCTGTAAACACACAGTCCAGTTCAAAGTGAATGACGGCAGGTCCAACTGCCTGTAAACACACAGTCCAGTTCAAAGTGAATGACGGCAGGTCCAACTGCCTGTAAAACACACAGTCCAGTTCAAAGTGAATGACGGCAGGCCCAACTGCCTGTAAACACACAGTCCAGTTCAAAGTGAATGACGG
Organism: Salvelinus namaycush; assembly: GCF_016432855.1. Lineage (NCBI taxonomy): Eukaryota > Metazoa > Chordata > Actinopteri > Salmoniformes > Salmonidae > Salvelinus > Salvelinus namaycush. The sequence goes on from NC_052331.1 coordinate 3,207,308, forward strand.
CAGGCCTGTGTGGCAAACAAAGGCCTACTGCAGCTCTGACTGGCTTTGGCGCACCGGTCTGCGTCGACTCTGGTCCTGGACGAGACAGATGGTTCAGGTTTTATTTAATGCAGTTAATTGTCCAAACACACAGCTGCTTTCCCACTCTGTATTGCTATAGAATTTTCACAATGCCCTAGTACAGTATACGTAATTCCCAAGCATTCTAAGAATTGATGAAAATGTGAAAATGAGCATGTCTAAATACTTGCTTGACAGAAAATGTTTTTAAAAAGTCATATTCTTCCTGGGGGTGTATATGAACAGATTTGAATCATATTTAATTTAGATAAAATGCTGTCTGTTTCGCTTTAAATAGTGAGCATGTTTTCAGCACTTATTTCCATGACTGATCAAAACAAATTGTCTCTGCAGAAAATTTGTCTCTCTGCAGCAGGGCAATATGTTTGGAACATCAAATCGCAATAGTATCGAATCGTAATACATATAGAATCGTGAGAATCGCAATAGATATTGTATCGGCACCCAAGTATGGTGATAAAATCCCAGCCCAACTTTCAACCTCATCCGCCCCTTTCTCTGCCTCAAAAACACTCTCGGGACCCCTTGACACATCATGTGATGGCACATACCAGAGAAGAGCAGAAAGTGGTGTACTCTTTGCCCCTGAGTGCAGACAAGTCTATTGTGTGTGTGAGTGTGTGTGTGTGTGTGTCTGGCTATTTTGAAGATAAAGATAAAGTAAATCAGATTTAGCATTTGAGTGAACAGACAAAGAATAGCCTCTCTCTGTCTCACTCACACACACACACACACACACACACCGTTCCTGTACCATACCGGTGTATACGGTGTTACCGTCAGTGCACACAAAGGACGCTATTTCTTTACAAATGTAACAAATAAATCAAATACAAAAAACTCAATCTTGATCCAGGAGGGGATTGATTGTCTCTGCCGTAAGCAAGAAGCTAGCCACTTAGCTAGTAAGTTTGCCAACGAGATGCGTAGCTAGAGCCCTCTGCTGGAGATAAATGATATACCACCCAAGCCTGACGCATATACACACACACACTCTTAACCACGCCGTCAATGGAGAAGGTCTAAGATCCGTGTGTGAGAGAAGCATGTGTGCAATGGGAGAGTGGGGCTCGCACAGGCACGCCTGTTGCCGTCACAGTGGACTCATTCTGCGGGGGCCAGTACAGTCATGTCAAGTTATTGTTTCACCCAACTAACCTGTTTCCCCTCTCTCCACGGGCAGCCCAAAACGAGCTGACTGTAATGTTACTTATGTAGCCCACCTATCCTCAAGTCCTCCACAGATGACCTGCCAGAGAAACTCTGTTTATCATATGTCCACACTAACCTGTACCTAGAACTGGGCGATATGGACAAAAATCCATATTGCGATAAATTGCCTGAATTGATACGGTAGCAATAAATAGAACGAGAAGTTTATCAGGTTAAGGTGCACCACAGTTTACAAAAAAGTCTCCTTTAAACTACTACTACTAGTCTGATGGTTGTAGCAATCAATTGTCCCATTAACAATCACCAGCATTAGCAAACATTTCAAACTTCACATTTCTCTAGTATAGGCTACTTATCATAATGCCTGTGATAAGTGATCGGTATGGTAAGTGTTGATCATTTGGGGGTTATCGTCCCAGCTCTACCCGTACCCGCTCTCTCCACAGACACGTCCCCAGATGACAGTTATCATATCCCCAAACTAATCCGGCGCCCTTCTTTCAGAGAAACAATGTTCATCGTATCACCACACTAACCCCTCTTCTCTCCCTTCACAGATGCGGTCCCGGAGGAGCTGGCGGACCCCTTCTACAGGGACCAGTACAGCCAGGAGCACCTGAAGCCCCCTGTGGCATGCCTGCTGCTGTCCGCAGAGCTCTACTGCCGGGCGGGGAGCCTCATCCTCCGCAGCGATGCCGTCAAACCTCTGCTGGGACACAACGCCATCATCCAGGCCCTGGCACAGAAGGGACTGTACGTCACTGACCAGGACCGACTGGTCACAGAGAGGGACCTGACCGGCACACCCATACACATGGTGAGGATGAAGAGCTGTCTGGACACACACACACACACACACACACACACACACATACACATACAGATTGTAAAGAGTGTAATATTAGGGTCTGGTTGGGTTTTGTTGGGTCTCAACCCATTTTTATCTCTCTACGTTCTCTTCCTTCTCCTTCTCTCTTTCACACACACACACACACACACACACACACACACACACACACACACACACACACACACACACACACTCTCACTTCACTCACTCACTCATCCTCTGTCTCTTTGTGTGTGCTCTAAGGTAGGGCTCTGTGAGTACAGTATTCTCAGCGGTGTCTCTTGGAAAGGACAAAAGCAAGTCTAATGACAGGTTTCCAAGATAAACCACTTACAGACAGACAGACAGACGGTACTCTTATGATATGAGGGGAATGCCGTGAGCTTCCCGTGAGGGAATGCGTCAACAGTTACGAAATAGTTATTCTAAACCAATACTGTGTGGCTGAGGATCATGAGTTCAGAGACTGAACATAGCTGCTGACGAAATGGGAACCTACGTTGCAGTTCTCTCTCTCTGTCTCTGCCACTCTCTTTCTGGGAGAATCGCAATTGCCCTATCTGCTGTGGCACACAGACTCTTTCATTCCCTAATCTCGCTCCCCTTCCCTCCATATCTCATCAGTTATTTCTGTCTTTCTCCATCTCTCTTCTTTTCTTTCTGTCTCTTCAACAGCACTTTCTCGCTTCCTCCCTTGGTCTTTCCTTCTTTCTCTCTCTCTTCCTCGGTCTCTCTCTCTCGCCGCCGTCTTTCTCTCCCCCCTCTCTATTATGTCTCCTTCTCTCTGGCCGTGTCTAGACTTGACAGTTAATGCAGTTTTTGTATTATGATCATGAAGTTCTGGTCATGGAATTTCGAATACATCATGTGTCTACACCCATTTTTTGTGACCCCACCCAAAATCTAATGACACAAATTTTAATAACAATTTTTACATCAACAAATAACCTTAAATTAATTTAATTTTCATCTCTTATCGAAATGAAAATAAACCAATAAATACATTTACTCAATCAAATTGTTTTTTTCAAGTTATCTTTCTCCAAACGTTTGTATATTGATCCGATACAATAATCGGTACTCTTTTTTAAATTATTAATAGTTTAACAACTTGATGGCAGTAGCTAACTACTGTAGATAACTAGGGTTGGGCGATGTCAATCGTTGTCCTATCATGATTAAGTACCCATAAAACATTGTGATATATGAATTTGAGAGAGAAAAATATATATATTTTTGACTAGACATTTTGCGCTGCTTTGATGAAAATCTTAGCTCGGTCTACATTGTTCTCTTGCATTCTGTACATTGTTTAACCACTTGCGACCAGTCATTCAGAGCATGTTTTGAGCCCCACCTTTCTAGCAACAAATAAAAAAAGATGAGAGGAGATGCCTGTTTTGCATGTTATTTTGTTATTAATACGTGTCACATATCAGTTTGCAAACAATGTAAAAAATGTTTACAAAATTTGAGTTAATTAAGTCGTATACAAACTTGGTCTCTTTTTTGCTTTCTTGAGTTAGGCAGCTCCAAAATGCAGGTGTTTCAGCCTAGCTCAATGCTTGCTGTGGTGGTGGGGCAGCCAGTGGAAAATACAGAGCTTAGGGGTTGGTAATGTTCTCTAGTTGTGCCGTGATTGGCTCAGTGTTCTGTCACTCATGGGGACATTACGTCAACGCTAAATCTATGGGTAGAGCTAGAATATTCAAGCCCCTTGGGTGCTGCCATAGACTTACATTAGAAGTGCTCATCCAAGAAGGCTCAAGGTCATTGGCCACAGATAAAATTACATTAAATCACGTTATATCTACAGCAGCTTTGATTGAACTGATCATGTCAACGTCATACTTTCAAAATCTTAGCTAGCATGCTAGCAGTCATCATCCTGAATCAAGTCGACAATCTACTGGCAAATCCTTTTTAATCCTTGTCATATGAAGAGAAATAATGAAGAGAAATTATAGATAAAACGTATCGGTGCTCATCGGCCATTGGATATAAATATTAAACAAAAAGTTGGAAATCGCAAATTCAACAAGGAGTGGTTTTGAAGGAATCAGTGGCTAAATGCAAGCATTGCAAAGCAATCACTAGACTGCTATTCATTGGAGTGGGTGTGTGGTCCCAATTCTGGGTTAAAGCGTCTCTTTTCCAAGCTTAACAGATTAACATTCAACATTGGCCATGGTGTCAATCCATCATGACTTATGCCGCGCTCAAAACAACTGGAAACTCAGAACTGGGAAATCTGATTTCAATGGGTTCAAGACAACTGGGAACTTGGGAAAAAACGAGCTCCGACTGGGAAAATACGTTTTGAACGGTCATCCAACTCGGAATTGGGAACTTGGGCCTCTTTCTAGAGCTCCGACCTGAAGAACCCTGACGTCATCATGATTCGACCTTGTATTTTTCCAAGTTGCCAGTTGTCTTGAAAGCACCATAAATCCAGAGAATGCCAGACTTTGATGACAAAGTTTGATGACAAAATTTGCCCAAGAAGGACTGCCGCGCCACCTTCCTGTTCAAGTGAGTACAGCACAACAAGGTGAGCCCAAAAATGTCTTGTATGCTGTTGCATAAATTATGTAATATGCCAGGGATATATGTAAGCTGTAGCTAAGAAAGTAATACTGTATGTTGTGTAGTAAGCTGTTCACCCCCTAATAAGCTCACCCTAATAATTTGGTCCCGTTTCCCCTCCTAATTTTACCTACTGTTCTGACTTGGTGGTGCACATGTAGTCTATAGCCTGTTTTAGAGAAATGTCATCATCAAATATTTTTCATTGTCTGCTTATATGCCCCCTTTATTTATCCTACAGTTCTGACTTGGTGTACAGGGAGAATACTGTAAAAATAGCCCATGTTCTGAATTCTGTTGCTGTACATTTTAAAAGGGCTGAACAAATAGTTATATCGACTACGTCCGTCCTAGCTCGCTTAATCGAAATTATGGATTGCCTCTTATCTGCTCATCGTCCCCTTATGCCATAGTTTGTATATCGCAGTTGTCAGGAGAAACCACATTTGTTTAAGCAAGTCAGACATATCAGCTATGTGGCAGTGGTAAGGTGTTGGGACTGCTGTTGGGACTCTGCTGCTTTATGTAGGCCCTAACAGTGTGTGGGCACAATTTGTCACCGTTATAGTGCAATTCATGTATTGTTTAGTGTTGTGTTGTGTCGTGGGTTTTCTGGCATGCATCTAAAAAAAATGTTTTTGTTTGCCCCATCAAGATTTACATGCAAAATGTCCACTGTTTATAACATGTTTATTGAAATAGGTTATTCAGGCTATAGCGAATATATAGGCCACTTGTCATGGCCTTGCTGTGGGCTACCCGGTCAGCTCTTTACTGTGTGGTGCCAGTCAACGATGGCTGTCAATCATCTTCGATATCCTATACTATCGTTATATTGCCCAACCCTATAGCTAACTAGCCAGCTAACCTACTGTATGTAGCTAGCCAGCAAGCTAGCAAGCAACGCTAAAGGGATTGCAAATGGATAATCATAACTCTATTTCTCTAACTATTAGCTAGATGGATGGCTAGCTTTTATGAGGCCAGCAAACAGTCCCCACACTCTAGTTGGTATTTCCTCCAACGTTTTAATAAAAAGGTGCCTCTTGACCCCAAAACACACGTTTTCCCGGAGACTTGTCGGCAGAGTACTGATGACTTCGCCCACTGTATGACCTTTTGGTAGCCTAATTGCATCAAGACTAGAGGTCGGCCGATTAATCGGAATGGCCGATTAATTATGGCCGATTTCAAGTTTTGATAACAATCGGAAATCTGCATTTTGGACACCGATCATGGCCGATTACATTGCACTCCACGAGGAGACTGCGTGGCAGGCTGACTACCTGTTATGCGAGTGCAGCAAGGAGCCAAGGTAGGTGCTAGCTAGCATTAAACGTATCTTATAAAAAACAATCAATCTTAACATAATCACTAGTTAACTACACATGGTTGATGATATTACTAGGTTTATCTAGCTTGTCCTGCGTTGCATATAATCGATGCGGTGCCTGTTAATTTATCATTGAATCATAGCCTACTTCGCCAAACGGTTATTTAACAAGCGCATTCGCGAAAAAAGCACTGTCGTTGCACCAATGTGTACCTAACCATAAACATCATCGCCTTTCTTAAAATCAATACACAAGTATATATTTTTAAACCTGCATATTTAGTTAACATTGCCTGCTAACATGAATTTATTTTAACTAGGGAAATTGTGTCACTTCTCTTGCGTTCATTGCACGCAGAGTCAGGGTGTATGCAGCAGTTTGGGCCGCCTGGCTCGTTGCAAACTAATTTGCCTGAATTTTACGTAATTATGACATAACATTGAAGGTTGTGCAATGTAACAGGAATTTTTAGACTTATGGATGCCACCCGTTAGATGAAATACGGAACGGTTCCGTATTTCACTGAAAGAATAAACGTTTTGTTTTCGAATTGATAGTTTCCGGATTTGACCATATTAATGACCTAAGGCTCGTATTTCTGTGTGTTATTATGTTATAATTAAGTCTATGATTTGATATTTGATAGAGCAGTCTGACTGAGTGGTGGTAGGCAGCAGCAGGCTCGTAAGCATTCATTCAAACAGCACTTTCGTGCGTTTGCCAGCAGCTCATCGCTGTGGTTCAAGCATTGAGCTGTTTATGATTTCAAGCCTATTAACTCCCGAGATTAGGCTGGTGTAACCGGTGTGAAATGGCTATCTAGTTAGCGGGGTGCGCGCTAATAGCGTTTCAATCGGTGACGTCACTCACTCTGAGACCTTGAAGTAGTTGTTCCCCTTGCTCTGCAAGGGCCCCGGCTTTTGTGGAGCGATGGGTAACAATGCTTCGAGGGTGGCTGTTGTCGATGTGTTCCTAGTTCGAGCCCAGGTAGGGGCGAGGAGAGGGACGGAAGCTATACTGTTACACTGGCAATACTAAAGTGCCTATAAGAACATCCAATACTCAAAGGTATATGAAATACAAATGGTATAGAGAGAAATAGTCCTATAATTCCTATAATAACTACAACCTAAAACTTCTTACCTGGGAATATTGAAGACTCATGTTAAAAGGAACCACCAGCTTTCATATGTTCTCATGTTCTGAGCAAGGAACTTAAACTGTTAGCTTTCTTACATGGCACATATTTCACTTTTACTTTCTTCTCCAACACTTTGTTTTAGCATTATTTAAACCAAATTGAACATGTTTCCATATTTATTTGAGGCTAAATTGATTTTATTGATGTATTATATTAAGTTGAAATAAAAGTGTTCATTCAGTATTGTTGTAATTGTCATTATTACAAATTAATTAATTTGTTTTAAAAAATCGTCCGATTAATCGGTATCAGCTTTTTTTGGTCCTCCAATAATCAGTATCGGTATCGCCGTAGAAAAATCATAATCGGTCGACCTCTAATCAAGACTGAGGAGAAATCCGCACACAATGCTCACCACAGAAGGTGGTCAGCCGGATGTGAACACAATCAGACCACAAGCAACTTTTGTCCGTCTTTTCAATGCGATCTTCATATTCTGATAGCAGAAGTCGCATGTACGTGTCAAGT